>NC_068975.1:14700875-15006500 GCF_016808095.1 Vigna angularis | reverse complement strand
ACTTTTCTAAAAGCATTTAAAGGTGCTACTCCAGATTCTCATCTAATCACCGCATCCTCAAAATGAAAAGAAGAAAGCTCATTCACGGAAGGAGCACTCCAGGACTGCTTCCAGCTCATACGTGACCGTGTTTCTCATCTCCATTCCCTTGCACACCATTCCAGCCGAGACACCTAACACCCTTACTCTGCTCTTCTCTCAAACCGAGAGTTCTCCCACCTAATCTCTAAAAAGAATGAAAAGAGAAAGCTGATTCCCGTGTGCACACCATTTCTTGAATCAGCGTAAAAACGTGCACAAAATAGAGCACAAATTCTAATTGATGGATGTAAGGTCTCGAAAATTTAAACCACCTCCACCTGTCAAATCACGTCATTAATGCTCTAAAATCCTGTCCAGAATTTGTATTAAGAAACGCACCACACCCTCTCATTCTGAACACCAATTAATGCACCCTCGCCACACGTGCAGTGCCATTAAAACACACTCACACTCATTCTGCATGTAGCTGCCAAGTGTCACTTTGGAACATTCGAAAACGTTAGTGGAATCCAAGTGGCAGCAGGCGAATGGACGTTCGTCCTACGTGGGAAGAGAAATTACTTTTCTGGAAAACACTCTCCCACTTCTCTGCATGCTTCATCTTCTTCCCTGAACCTTTGCTTTCCAAATTCTTTGCCTTCTCTCTAGAACCTCCATCTTCTCTCTACCATAACTTACCTTCTTCTTCTCCGATCTAATTTCAGAGACCGTAGAAGCAATCCAGACGTCATAAGCTTTCCATCAAACCGAACAAGTTCAAGTTTTGAATTCTGGTACGTTCGTCCCTTAGCTGTTCATTATTAGGGTTCATGCAAAAACCAAATATGGTTACATGCATTCTCTGTATCTGAATCAAGTTTTGATTCTGGATTTTTGTTTTAGTTCCAAGAGTTGAGTGGTCTGAGGATAGAAGTGATAGTTGGGCGAATTCGGATTATTCATGTTAGGACGTTCGTTCACTACTGATCCAGGTAAGGGAAGCTTATTAAGTTTAACTCATGTGTATGTGCTGTACTGTATGAAGTATGTGAAATTATGAAGTATGAAATCTGTATGATTAATCTTTGATGTATGATCTGGATGATGAGATGATATGTGAAATGTATGAAATGTGCTATGATATGCGTAGTTAAATGCATGAAGGTTTATACTGAAAAATGAGTTACTGTAATTGAGACTGGAAATATGAAATGCTAAGAAAATGAAGGTTCGTTATCGAACAGTCTTTGACCGTTCGGTATTTTGCACTTTACTTGAAAACAAAATTCTTTCATTTGGAAAGAATACTGAGCTAGGACGAACGCCCTCTTATATTGGTCTTACGTTTGAGCGTTCGGCCAAACGTAGGTGCACTGAGAGTTATGCGAGAAAGTGAGAAGCTTAGAAAAATACCATCTTATATACTTAGTCATTCCGAAATAATTCTCTTCACTATGATTATCTTATACATTTTCCCTTTTTATTAATATTCCACCTCAGCGATGGGTCTCGACCCAGAGCGTTCGTTATGGGTAGCGCTCGGTCTTACACCGAACGCTCGTCCTTACACTTGCTTACCAAACGTATGAAAATAGCGTTCGTCCAAACAGTAAATAAATATTCATTACCGAGTTCGGTCATTGACTGGCGGTTAATATCTTTTATAAATTCGCATCCGTTATCAATATCAAAAGGGTCATAACGTTCGTCCTTGGAAAGACGTTCGTTTTCTTTCTTTCAGAAACGAGTATCTCTCGGTATCATGTTAACGTTCGTCCTCATTATGAAGGGGTCTTTTTATGAAAGTGGAACCAAGAATGAAAATGTGATTTAGAGGGAATTATATAATGTGCGAACCATATATGAGATGAAATTATGATTATGGAATTTGAACGAGCGTTCCAAGGAGGAACGTCTCTATGATTTGAATATGAGAAGTTGTGTAGTATGACCATGGTAAATCTGCTGATGGCAGTTCATCCTGATGTTCCGTGAGTGCTCGTCCTCAAGCAGAGGGGAGTAGGTCATGTGTGGGAACGACAGGAGGTCCTAGTCCTAATGAGTACTTTGGACTGATAGGACTAACCTCGGGTGGTATCTGTTGAATGTTTACAGTTATCACATCACCCGGGTGCACGAACGCCTGTAGGTACACGGATTCATACAGTCCGGACGGTCTGTCTTATGAGAGTTTGAACTGATTTTATGTGTTGTGATCTTTTATGAATATGAAAATGCTATGTGTATGAATGACTTGTGACTTAAATTCAATAAGCTTACCCTGTGCTATTTCCTTGTGTTGTCGTTCGTCCATGAACGTTCGTCTTGTCTATGCAATGATCATCCGTGTGGATGTGAGCAGACGGAGAGGCGTTGCTTGAAGAAACACTGGAAGAAGAAAATTTGGAGGACGCCAATCTGGTCGAAGTAGAGGTTAAAGCCGAGCCCTAGAGCGCTCGTTAGTTGTAGCTTTTATTTTCTGCTAGCTTTTGGACGTTCGGTTAAAGTTTCTAAAACCGTTCGTCTTTAAACTTTGAAATATTGCTGTATGGTATTTTATCTCTGTATGTAAGCATGTTCGGTTTTGGAATTTCGTGATTAGTGTAAGACTGCATGTTTTAACTGTTAATTGTAATCAATTCTAAATTATGGTAATTACTATATTTTGGGATGTTACAATGGAGTCAATAAATTAACGTCACAGCAGCGAATCCAAGCTTCAACCAAAAGGTGCACAAAACGAAATGAAAGGGCAATGAGAAATCAGCGAAAAGGAATAAACAATCTCTTCATTCATGCCATTTAAAACCGTGTTCCAAAACCAGACTCCCAGCCAGATTTCATTACAAGAAGCTCTCTCCATAAAATGAGAGAATACCGGGGCCGAAAAAAATGCAAGTGGCGGCTGGGGCCTTTCTAAGGACGTGTGTCCCTTTTTTTTTTAGGGTAGGGTCCACACAATAAAACCCTAGGGTGCCAAGTCATTTCCCTTCACATTTTGGGTCTAGTCTACTTTACCAAAAATTGTTCCAAAATATAAAAGTTGATACAGAAATTCTAAACCATTGAGTTATAATTTAATTAATTCTAAAATGTCTGTGTGGAGAGTCTTGAATTTATTTGGCATTCTTCCTGATGTCCCAAAATGTATTTTCGAAATTTTCCTGCACTTCAAAAATGCACTTAATCAGCTAAGAAAACCCAAATTAGCGCAATTACAAATTTTCGACCAAATTAAACGCAATTCGGAAAAACGGGGAAATAACAAACAATTAAACACAATTCCCTGGTTTATTTAAGTGCAATAAACTAAATATAATTCAAGAAATAACGACTCATCACCCACCAATAGGGAACGTGAGCTGGGTTTAGACCGTCGTGAGACAGGTTAGTTTTACCTTACTGATGATAGTGTCGCAATAGTAATTCAACCTAGTACGAGAGGAACCGTTGATTCGCACAATTAGTCATCGCGCTTGGTTGAAAAGCTAGTGGCGCAAAGCTACCGTGCGTTGGATTATGATTGAACGACTCTAAGTCAGAATCCGGGCTAGAAGCGATGCGTGTGCCTATCGTTTGTTTGCCGACCAGTAGTAGGGGGCTTTGCCCCCTATAGGCACGTGCCGTTGGTGAACCTTGTAAGGTGAATAAGCCTTATGAGACGCCTTGTGGCGCAATTCCCATCAAGCGACGGGTAGAATCCTTTACAGACGACTTAAATACGCGACGGGGTATTGTAAGTGGCAGAGTGGCCTTGCTGCCACGATCCACTGAGATTCAGCCCTTGTCGCTTTGATTCGTTCCTCCCTTACATCTTAAACGAAATTCTAATCACTTTTTCTTTTCTAAGCTGCTCTACAAAAATTTTGTATGTTTTTTGCGTTTGAGGCTGCAAATAATTTTTCAAAGGCCAAAGACTATATACTTGTGCCAAGTTTTGGGAAATTTTGAAAGTGTTGGTTTTTGGGGTTTGATGGTTGGAATGTGATGACAAATTTATGAACACCGAAAAACGACGCCACAAACTTGTTTAACCCTCGACAAGTGTGACCGAATCGTATTAAGTAATAAAACTAGGTAAGACCAAGTATCATTTTCCCAAAGGACTCACGTCCTAGTTAGCTATATGATTTGTTGATTATTTAAGACTTGTAAACAACTGATTTTAGGTTTTTAATGCAAAAGACAGTAATTAAACATGTATGCATGAATTTGATCAATGGAAAAAAGAGTAAAACAAACACGTAATGAATTATATGGATAAGTATGTTCTTGGGGTTATCAATTTCATCTTGTCCACTCTCATATATTTTAGGAATTCATCAATCTTTTCATCAATGTTAATGCCACTCTCTAAATTACCTTGTCAAGAAGGCCTATCCTTAATTACGAGTTCATACAATTCTTAGCATCCCTAATAATTAATTCTGAAGTGCAAGAGCTTAAAGGCAACAAATATGCTATTGGGAGAAATTCCTCGGATCTAGATTTCCCCGTACGTTCCCATATCGACCAAATCAATAATCATAGCAATGAATGAGTTAAAAAAAGCAAGCTTTAAGCAAAGAGGAAAAACCCTAACTAATGATGAAAGAAAGCATGTATCTTAATATAAGATGTTAAAACATTAATTCCATATATGAGAGTTTCACAAGACTACATTGATTCCCCAACAACAATACAAGGTTTAGTTCACCATATTCATGGTGAATCTAGATGAACAATAATGAAATAGTGAAAGATAGAAAAACCCCAGAAAGAGAAGAGGAGAGCCGTCACCATCTCCCAATCTACCCCCAAGGGGTGAAAAGTGTGTTTCTGCTTCCTCCCAGCCAAAGATCCAAACCCTAGGACGTCCTAAAGCTATATATTATTCTAAAAAAACAGAAAATTAGGCCCAAGCCCATTAAAGTAACAGAAATCCGGTCCAAGCCCATTTAGAATGGCGCTCAACGGTATTTTACCGCTGAGCGGTACTAGCGCATGATCCATTTTGCCCCCCAGCTGCTGTTTTGCCCCTCAGCGGTGATTTCGGCACCTGAAAACTGCCGCTCAGCACCAAATTACCGCTCAGCGCCACTCGGTCACACTTTTTCTGCGTTCTGGTTGATTTTTCAGCATTCTGGTTGACTGGTTGACTATTCTGGTTGACTGGTTGACTTTTTTGGTTTCTGGTTGACTTTTCAGCACTCCAATCATTCGGTACTTCAATTTTTCTTTCAAATCATTCAATTAGCCTACAAAATGAAGGGAATCTTGAACAAAACCATTAAATTCACTTTCAACTCTCTTATTCACAAAACTAAAGCAAAAATATGAGTTCAAGCTAGTTTCTAAGTCTTAAAGGTTGCTTTTGGTATCAATTTTAAGCATAAAAATAACGGTTTTTCAACCGTTATCACAACCCCAAACTTAAAACTTTGCTTGTCCTCAAGCAAACAAGATGTAACTCAATCTTCTTCCAATCAATACAATGGTTCACTCAATTAAGCTCATGACAAAAACTTCAGTCAAGACATGCACATGCTTTAATGTTCACACAATCACCTAATATCCAGCAAATGCTATTTTTCATGAATGATCAATCAACTAAGCATGGATGTTTATGTGCTCATAGAATCTTTCCTCACTAGGTAAAGTGTTTCACTCAAACACAAGTGTATAAGAGGTAATCACTCATTCACTCTACTATCACAATGTCACATGAATTGACTTTGCCTTTCATTTAACCATAATCAAATACATTCACAAGCATGCATCATCACAAGGACTTTTCAATGGCTTATAATGTGGCTGGGCTAACAAGAAAATTGGTTTTTTCTAGATCACAAAACCCTTGAGTTAAGAGAATCATATAGACACAATCATTCTTATATATTCCCAACTTTCTTTTGCATTGAGCTTTGCTTTTTCTTTTCTTTTCTTTTCTTTCTCTTTTTCTTTTTCTTTTCACATTCTTATTTCTTAGCTCTTAGCCCAATGCTTTCAATTTCCCTTTCATAACTTCCCAACAACCCCAAACTTGAACATTTATCAATATCACAAAATATTTTATACTTAACTCAAGGTAAAGCTTTTCACAAGGGTTTTCAAATTATGTTCAAGGCTAAGGGTTCAAAGGATAGAACACATAGTGCTCTCTTTTGTGGGGCTAAAATCACGCATTTGGCTAATAAAAGGGTTACCAACAAATGGCCTTGATCATATGATGCAAACAAGCAATTGATTCAATCATAGAAAACCTGGGCAAAGTCATTCATGCTTTCAAAGTAATAGCATTCAATCACAAAAATGCTGGAGCTTAAAACCTCACATATAAGCTTATTCACATTCCACATGTACACATCCTGCTTAGTATCATAATCATAATCATAACATCATGCATTTGTTCACAAAGCTTGTGAATCACCTGTATAAGCATATAATGTGCACATCTCAACATCAATCAATATCAAAGCATCATCAAGCATTACTTATCAAACACCAATCATAAGCAAACCATCATAACAGACAAAGTTTCCAATTGAGTACATCAAACCCTATTCTAAAAACAAAAAGTGAATGATAAAACAAATCCTGCTCTAGTGTTTTGAAAAACTCAGCCCCAACAATGATGCTCTCTCCCAACCCCAAACTTAGATGGAAAACCAGTGAGAAAGTGAGTGGAAGGGAGATTTTCTTAAAGAAGAATGAAGGGAAAAATGTAGAGAACCTTTGAAAAAGTGTTTAGGAGTGTGTGTGCAGAGAAGAATATGAAAATAGAGGCCAAAGCGTGACTTAGGGTATAAAAATACCCTAATGGGCTCTGGTTCCGCTAAGGGGCAATCCTAAGCCCAACCTGCGATACCACCGCTCAGCGGCACTTTCGTGATGTGCTTTTCTTCTTTCTAGCTTACCCTAGGTGCCTTCTACTCATGCCCCTCACTTGCTCTCTGCAATTAAGTTCTCAGAACACTCAAACATTCAATCCATATCATGCAACTAAAGCAGAATCAGAACAAACAGTACATATAAAATCAATCAACTGGGTTGCCTCCTAGGTAGCGCTTGTTTAACGTCACGAGCCTGACCCAAAATCCTCCAGCACCCTTTAGTAGATGCAAATCTTTCTTACCAACACCCATCAGTAGGTGTATACAAACATAGTATCCTTCAGTAGATACTCTTCCGCCTAACATCCATCAGTAGATGTAAACCCTGTAACAAACTTATAACAAAAACAAAAATACCCAAAACTTCAAAATTACATCACCAAATCAAAAATTAAAAGTTCTTAAATCACTGGGTTGCCTCCCAGCAAGCGCTCTATGGTGAATCTAGATGAAGAATAATGAAATAGTGAAAGATAGAAAAACCCCAGAAAGAGAAGAGGAGAGCCGTCACCATCTCCCAATCTACCCCCAAGGGGTTAAAAGTGTGTTTCTGCTTCCTCCCAGCCAAAGATCCAAACCCTAGGACGTCCTAAAGCTTATATATTATTCTAAAAAATACAGAAAATTAGGCCACTACCCATAAAAGTAACAGAAAACCGATCCAAGCCTATTTAGAATGGCGCTCAGCGGTATTTTACCGCTGAGCGGTACTAGCGCATGATCCATTTTGCCCCCCAGTTGCTGTTTTGCCCCTCAGCGATGATTTTGGCACCTGAAAACTGCCGCTCAACGCCAAATTACTGCTCAGTGCCACTCGGTCACACTTTTTCTGCGTTCTAGTTGATTTTTCAGCATTCTGGTTGACTGGTTGACTTTTCTGGTTGACTTTTCTGGTTGATTGGTTGACTTTTCTGGTTTCTAGTTGACTTTTAAGCACTCCAATCATTCGGTACTTCAATTCTTCTTTCAAATCATTCAATTAGCCTACAAAATCAAGTGAATCTTGAACAAAACAATTAAATTCACTTTCAACTCTCTTATTCACAAAACTAAAGCAAAAATATGAGTTCAAGCTAGTTTCTAAGTCTTAAAGGTTGCTCTTGGTATCAATTTTAAGCATAAAAATAACGAATTTTCAACCGTTATCAGTATGGCCTCTTTATATCACCAAAATGCTACTGTAAAAATCTTGGTGCAAGAAATTCTTCATTTTGGTGGGGTTGAAGCTAGCCAAGTTTGGTGGTGAAAGTTGGCTAAGTTGGTGCTTGGTGCCAAGTTTTGGGAAATTTTGAAAGTGTTGGTTTTTGGGGTTTGATGGTTGGAATGCCGTCTTTATATCACCAAAATGCTACTGTGAAAATCTTGGTGCAAGAAATTTTTCATTTTGGTGGGTTTTGAAGCTAGCCAAGTTTGGTGATGAAACTTGGCTAAGTTTGTGGTGCATGGTGGCAAGTTTTGCGAAATTTTGAAAGTGTTGGTTTTGGGGGTTTGATGGTTGGAATGCCCTCTTTATATGACCAAAATGCTACTGTAAAAATCTTGGGGCAAGATATTTTTTCATTTTGGTGGGTTTTGAAGCTAGCCAGGTTTGGTGGTGAAAGTTGGCTAAGTTGGTGCTTGGTGCCAAGTTTTGGGAAATTTTGAAAGTGTTGGTTTTGAGGGTTTGATTGTTGGAATGCCCTCTTTATTTGACCAAAATGCTACTGTAAAAATGTTGGTGCAAGAAATTTTTCATTTTGGTGGGGTTTGAAGCTAGCCAAGTTTGGTGGTGAAAGTTGGCTAAGTTGGTGCTTGGTGCCAAGTTTTGGGAAATTTTGAAAGTGTTGGTTTTGGGGGTTTGATGGTTGGAATGCCCTCTTTATATCAACAAAATGCTACTGTAAAAATCTTGGTGCAAGAAATTTTTCATTTTGGTGGGGTTTAAAGCTAGCCAATTTTGGTGGTGAAAGTTGGCTAAGTTGGTGCTTAGTGCGAAGTTTTGGGAAATTTTGAAAGTGTTGGTTTTGGGGGTTTGATGGTTGGAATGCCCTCTTTATATCACCAAAATGCTACTGTAAAAATCTTGGTGCAAGAAATTTTTCATTTTGGTGGGTTTTGAAGCTAGTCAGGTTTGGTGGTGAAAGTTGGCAAAGTTGGTGCTTGGTGCCAAGTTTTGGGAAATTTTGAAAGTGTTGGTTTTGGGGGTTTGATGGTTGGAATGCCCTCTTTATATCAACAAAATGCTACTGTAAAAATCTTGGTGCAAGAAATTTTTCATTTTGGTGGGGTTTGAAGCTAGCCAAGTTTGGTGGTGAAAGTTGGCTGAGTTGGTGCTTGGTGCCAAGTTTTGGGAAATTTTGAAAGTGTTGGTTTTGAGGGTTTGATTGTTGGAATGCCCTCTTTATTTGACCAAAATGCTACTGTAAAAATGTTGGTGCAAGAAATTTTTCATTTTGGTGGGGTTTGAAGCTAGCCAAGTTTGGTGCTGAAAGTTGGCTAAGTTGGTGCTTGGTGCCAAGTTTTGGGAAATTTTGAAAGTGTTGGTTTTGGGGGTTTGATGGTTGGAATGCCCTCTTTATATCACTAAAATGCTATTGTAAAAATCTTTGTGCAAGAAATTTTTCATTTTGGTGGGGTTTGAAGGTAGCCAAGTTTGGTGGTGAAAGTTGGCTAAGTTGGTGGTGTTTGGTGCCAAATTTGGGAAATTTTGAGAGTGTTGGTTTTGGGAGTTTGATGGTTGGAATGCCCTCTTTATATGACATAAATGCTACTGTAAAAATCTTGGTGCAAGAAATTTTTGATTTTGGTGGGTTTTGAAGCTAGCCAAGTTTGGTGGTGAAACTTGGCTAAGTTTGTGGTACATGGTGGCAAGTTTTGGAAAATTTTGAAAGTGTTGGTTTTGGGGGTTTGATGGTTGGAATGCCCTCTTTATATGACCAAAATGCTACTGTAAAAATATTGGTGCAACAAATTTTTCATTTTGGTGGGTTTTGAAGCTAGCCAAGTTTGGTGGTGAAACTTGACTAAGTTTGTGGTGCATGGTGCTTGGGGTCAAAATTTGTGAATTTTTGAAAGTCATGATTTTTGAGACTTATGGGTTGGAAAACACTTCAAATGGTCCCAAAACAATGCTGTGAAGGTTTGGTTGCAAAACCAAACCATCTTGAGGTAGTTCAAAATTTTTGAAGTTTAGCCGTTTTGTAAAAACGTTTTAAAAAAAATTCCCGCAAGCGGATTGAATGAAATTTGGAGGGAAGCTTACTTATGTTGGTGTGAAGTGGACTGGAAAAAATCAGCTCAAAACTCGACCTCTAGATTTACTTTTCCATTTTTCCCGATTTTACCGATTTTCGGTTTTTGGATAAAATAAAAAAAATACTTACCGTTGGAGAAAAATTATGAAGCTTGGTGAGGTAGGAGATGCTATTTTTCTTAGGATCCCTGCAAAAAAACTCGTCCAAATTCGTCGTGTAGCTCGAGAGATGGACTTATGTCTGCTCACAAAAAGTGTATCTACTTGTACAAATTTGCCTTTTGCAAAATAACCCCTTATAGGGGGGAGCAGCTCTTCACGCCAGCTTGACTCACTTTGGCTAGTGTGCGAGAGTGGTGCCTTGGGGGCTCCTCGCACCGTTTTTCGATCTCTACCCAGGCAATGGGGCGTTATCGCGCCGCTCCATGGTTGATTAGGAAAGTGGCCCGGCTGTGGAAATGACAGCAGGTCATGGAACTTCTCGACCCCAGACAGGTAAAAGTGAGTGTCTTTTGTGTGGTTTTCTCGCACACTCTTCGGTCCGAAGATCAAACCTTCCACTATGTTTGTGATGGATCTTTTGGCCTCGGTCGGAAGGGTTTTGGGAGAGGGTCTCACTTGACAAGCGGTCATTTCCGAAAGTCCTGGCTCAGCCCCGACCAGGCAGGCGATCGTGTAGCGGCCCTTATTATTTCGATTGTTCCCATTTCATGCCTAGCGATGCTTGGCGTTGCGTCACTCGATGTTTTCATTTGCTTGCTTGCCTGTGGCAGGTGCGAGGTGGACCGTCTGGTGGTGTGATGCCTTGCGAACGTGAGGGCGTGTGAGTTGTGATGAGGATGTTCTTGTTGGCTGGCTCCATGCCTCGCGCATTGAACGGTCAAACATGCATCCTGTTCGTTTTGCACCCGGTGCCTCTCGTTCAGTCCCTGTGTTTCCTACCCACTAGACAGTATATGTGTGGCTGGTTAGAATCCTATCCATCCATGCCTTCTTCGGGAGGTGTTGGAGGATCTCATCGTCCCGCACGCGTTCCATATTGGTGGCGTATGATGGACAATTTTATGAACACCGAAATATGGCGTCACAAACTTGTTTTACAATCGGCAAGTATGACCGAATCGTTTCAAGTAATAAACTTGGTAAGACCAAGTATCGTTCTCCCAAAGGACTCACGGCCTAGTTTAGTTATGTGATTCGTTGATTAGCTAAGACTTAAGAACGAAATAATTGGATTTTATATGCAAAAGACGAAAATAAACATGTATGCATGAGGGTGATCAATGGCTAAAACAAAATACAAATACTTTCAATGGAATATATGGATGAGTATGTCGTTGGGGTTTATCAATTTCATCTTATCCACTCTCATATATTTTAGGAATTCAACATTCAATTCATCATTGTTAATGCCACTCTCTAAATTACCTTTCAAGAAGGCTTCTCCCTAATTACGAGTTCATACGATTCCTAGCATCCCTAATAATTAGTTTATTCAGCGCAGGAGCTTAACGACAACCAATATACTATTGGGAGAAATTCCCCAGATCTAGACTTCCCCGTACGTTTCCGTATCGACAAAATCAATAATCATGCAGTGAATGAGTTAGACAAAGCAAGCATTGAGCAAAGAAGAAAAACCCTAACTAATGATGAAAGAAAGCATAGGTCTTAAATATAAGATGTAAAAACAAATTCCATATAAGAGAGTTTCATAAGACTACATTGATTCCCCCAACAACAATACAAGGTTTAGTTCACCATATTCATGGTGAAACTAGATGAACAATAATGAAATAAGGAAAGATAAAACCCTAAAAAGGTGAAGAGGTAGCTTGAGCATCCAAGATCCTCCTTCAAAGGGGTGGAAGAGAGAGTATTTGCTTCGTCACAGCCAAAGATACAAACCCTAGGAAACCCTAAAGCTTATATATTATTCGTAAATTACAGAAAAATTAGGCCCAAGCCCATAAAAGTGTCGCTCAGCGGTAAAGTACCGCTCAGCGGTAAGTGCGCGAGCTTGGTTCTTCCCCTCAGCGGCCATTTTGCCCCTCAGCGGATCCCCCGTGACTTCCTGAGTGCCGCTCAGTGGTAAACTGCCGCTGAGCGGCAGTTGCGACTCCTCCTTTTGCACTTTTTGATGTCTTTTCTGATTCCATCTCTCTCCTTCTTCACTTCTTTCACCAAATTCACCTTAAAACCTGCACAAAAACACTGAAATCAAGCATAAACCTGCCCAGTTCTCTTATTTATGAAAATATGAATAAAAGCATGATTTTAAGCTAGTTTCTAAGTATAAAGGTTGCTTTTAGTATCAATTTTAAGCATGAAAATAACAGTTTTTCAACTGTTATCAGCGTAAGATCCATCTTCGTGGTGCACGTGTTGGGACGGTTCTTTCGGATGCGGTGCATTACATTAACTCGGGTTTAGCGACCCGGGGACCAAAAGAATCGGTTGCATACCTCGATTGAGACCCTGTGTTTGAAATTGTTGTGAGCAACATCGTTCTTCACAACCCATCTTGGGGAGTGCATGGCGGAATGCGTGACAAGCTTTGCAGAACTGGGAAGTAAGGCAGCCCTTTTGGTGTGCGGACTACCAACCCGCTGAGGGGCGAGTCGAAAAGTAGGAAAGCTTAGCAACGTCACAAAGGAAACCATGTACTGTCCACGTGCGGGGGGTGTGAGAAAGATTTGTTGACAAACCGTGAGAAGTGCTTGGTGGAGATCTAGACATGCTTTGTGGAACTGGGAAGTAAGGCAACCCCTTTGGTGTGCGGACTACCAACCCGCTGAGGAGGAGAGTCGGAAAGCAGGAAAGCCTAGCGTGTCTTGAAGGATACCTTGCCCTTGGAACGTGACCGGGTGGTGTGTGGGATCGGAATTTTGACAACCGTGTCTAGTGTAGGGTCGAGAGAGGGGGACGCAGTTGGTTTGGTTTGGTTTCGTAAGAGGAACAACACCCTGAGCTAGGCGTGTTTTGGGAAGTGTGTGCAACGGTGGTTGTTGCCCTCAACCCTGGCACGGGCAGCACTGGGTCGTCAGCCACGAATGCTACCTGGTTGATCCTGCCAGTAGTCATATGCTTGTCTCAAAGATTAAGCCATGCATGTGTAAGTATGAACTAATTCAGACTGTGAAACTGCGAATGGCTCATTAAATCAGTTATAGTTTGTTTGATGGTATCTACTACTCGGATAACCGTAGTAATTCTAGAGCTAATACGTGCAACAAACCCCGACTTCTAGAAGGGATGCATTTATTAGATAAAAGGTCGACGTAGGCTCTGCCTGTTATCTCTCACTCTTTCATTGTATTTCATCTAGTTTCACCATGAATATGGTGAACTAAACCTTTATTGTTGTTGGGGAATCAATGTAATCCTTCGAAACTCTCACGTATTGAATTTGTTCTTTAAGATCTTTTAAAGATACATGCTTTCTTTAAATAATTGTTAGGGTTTTTCCTCTTTGCTCTAAGCATGCATTGTTTAACTCATTCGATGTCATGGTTATTGATTTTGTCGATATGGGCACTGATAACAGTTGAAAAACTGTTATTTTCATGCTTAAATTTGATACTAAAAGCAACCTTTAACACTTAGAAACTAGCTTGAAATCATGCTTTTGGTCATATTATTAGAAATAAGAGAGTTGGACATGTTTATGCTTGATTTTCGTGTTTTATGCAGGTTTTAAGGTGAATTTGGGGAAAGAAGTGAAGAAGGATAAAAATGGAATCAGAAAAGACATCAAAAAGTGCAAAAGGAGAAGCCGCAACCACCGCTCAGCGACATTTTACCGCTGAGCGGCACTCAGAAATTCACGTTGGCTCTGCTGAGGGGTGAAAAGGCCGCTGAGGGGAGGAAACCAACTCACGCACTTACCGCTGAGCGTCACTATTTTGGGCTTGGGCTTAATTTTCTGTAATTTTACGAATAGTATATAAGCTTTAGGTGTTCGATAACAGTTGAAAAACTGTTATTTTCATGCTTAAATTTGATACTAAAACCAACCTTTAACACTTAGAAACTAGCTTGAAATCATGCTTTTGGTCATATTTTTAGAAATAAGAGAGTTGGACAAGTTTATGCTTGATTTCAGTGTTTTATGCAGGTTTTAAGGTGAATTTGGTGAATGAAGTGAAGAAAGATAGGAATGGAATCAGAAAAGACTTTAAAAAGTGCAAAAGGAGAAGCCGCAACCACCGCTCAGCGGCAGTTTACCGCTGAGCGGCACTCAGAAACCTACGTTGGTTCCGTTGAGGGGTGAAAAGGCCGCTGAGGGGAAGAAACGAGCTCGCGCACTTACCGCTGAGCGGTACTATTTTGGAATTGGGCCTAATTTTCTGTAATTTTACGAATAGTATATAAGCTTTAGGGTTTCCTAGGGTTTGTATCTTTGGCTGGGACGAAGCAAACACTCTCTTTTCCACCCCTTTGAAGGAAGATCTTGGATGCTCAGGCTACCTCTCTACCTTTCTAGGGTTTTATCTTTCATTCTTTCATTATTATTCATCTAGATTCACCATGAATATGGTGAACTAAACCTTGTATTGTTGTTGGGGGATCAATGTAATCTTGTGAAACTCTCATATATGGAATTTGTGTTTAAACATCTTATTTGAGATACATGCTTTCTTTCATCATTAGTTAGGGTTTTTCCTCTTTGCTCAAAGCATGCATTGTTTAACTCATTCGATGTCATGATTATTGATTTTGTCGATATGGGAACGTACGGGGAAGTCTAGATCCGGGGAATTTCTCCCAATAGTATATTGGTTGCCTTTAAGCTCCTGCACTTCAGAACTAATTACTAGGAATGCTAGGAATTGTATGAACTCGTAATTAAGGATAGGCCTTCTCGACAAGGTGATTTAGAGAGTGGCATTAACATTGATGAAAAGATTGATGAATTCCTAAAGTATATGAGAGTGGATAAGATGAAATTGATAACCCCAACAACATACTCATCCATATAACTCATTCCGTGTTTGTTTTACTCTTTTTTCCATTGATCACACTCATGCATACATGTTTAATTATTGTCTTTTGCATTTAAACCTACAATCAATCGTTCACAAGTCTTAAATAATCAACAAATCAGATAACTAACTAGGCCGTGAGTCCTTTGGGAAAACGATACTTGGTCTTACCGAGTTTATTACTTGATACGATTCGGTCACACTTGCCGATTGTTAAACAAGTTTGTGGCGCCGTTTTCGGTGTTCATAAATTAGTCATCAAGTTTTTGGCGCCGTTGCCGGGAACTCATTGTTTAACTAGTTTATTTGTTTGATTATTGATTATCTTTGACTTGAATTTTGAAATTTGAATTTCTGTTTTTATTTTCTGTTTATATTTTCAGTTTTTATTTTATTTGTTTTTATTTTATTTTTCGGTTTTTATTTCCTATCTTCTTATCTTTTCAATTATATCCTTTGATTTGTTTTTATCTATGTTCTCTATCTTTTTGTGCTAACAATTGTTTTTAGTGTTTTGTGCCTAATGTCTGCAGAATGCAATTTTGTCAAGAATTTAACTATATGGGCACTCAATTCTACCAAAGTAATCTCAACCACTGGTGGGAACCTCACTCAAGCATGGATTAAAGCCAATTTTGGCACGCTGTCGGACCATTTGATAGGCCATCACCATAACAATGGCCGCGACCACAACAATGGCAGCAACAACCCTTTCTATCAGGACGTTTGGATAATTTGGATGAGACCCTTTAACGATTTTTCAAAACTTCTGACGCTACTCAGAAAAGCATTGAAGAATCATGTAAAAGAATGGAGATGCAACTTCGTTACATTAGTTAGAGATTGAATGATTAGGTTAATACTGAAGTTAACCCTAAGAATGAAGACCATGGCATCCAAAAGAAAAGAAAAGGAACCAGAACAACCCCATTCTAGCAGGTTTCTCTCTCGCAAAAATGAAAAGCACTTCAAAGTGGTCCAGGATAGGAGACTACTTATGGAGAGAAAGGTTGGAATGATACCTAACTTTGCTCCTCAATTTGGAGAACAATTGTTAGGGAATGATTGGGGGAAGCTAGCCACATAACCTACACCTGCAAATATAGTTGTGGTGAAAGAGTTCTACACTAATGCAAGAAAGATTGGTGATTATCCAGCTGAGAATTACCTAGGCTATGTCAGAGACCATGCTATTAGGTATGATCCTGATTCCATCAATAACTTCTTGGATACTGTATGGGCTGGTGAGTAGTGCCAGTTTGCTCTCTGTATGGAAGAAGGTGTTGATTTTGATGACGTGGAGAGAGTTTTATGTGTACCTAGAGAACATTTTCAGAGAAATAGAACCGGCTCTGTGGTTAACATCAGGAGAACTGACTTGACTCCTCTTGCAAAGTACTGGATGGCATTTTCTCATGCCAACATTCAGCCATGTTCTCATGTGTCAGATATCACTCTTAGCAGGACACTTCTCCTTTACTGTGTAATCAGAAACTTGAATGTCAATATTGGACAAGTAATAGCTGATGAGATAAGGATGTGTGCCAACACAACGAACAACAAAGCACCCTTAGGACATCCTTCTTTGATTACACACCTCTGCAAGATAGCTGGGGTGGATACTTCTGCTCCACCATTTGAAAGGCCAAGGAAAGCAATTGATGAGGCCTATTACAGACAATACTGTGGAGGTGAGGATGCGGCTCAGCCAATTCCACCACGCCGGACTCGTAGGGAAAGAGGGCAAGCACAGAGTCAGGCATCTGCTAAGACAAATGAAGCAGAACCTTTCCAGATGAGGGACATGTACATGTCTCTCATAGGTGCACAGTTACA
Source organism: Vigna angularis (assembly GCF_016808095.1). NCBI lineage: Eukaryota > Viridiplantae > Streptophyta > Magnoliopsida > Fabales > Fabaceae > Vigna > Vigna angularis. The sequence continues at coordinate 14,989,554 of NC_068975.1, read as the reverse complement.
GTCTATCCACAGAGGGCAGGTGGCCACTGCTGAGATGATTGTTGGAATGTATGATACACCTCCAGCACACAGGTGGACTATGGAGGAGTTTCATAATGTGGTAGCCTGGCCAGAAGAGCAGGAACAAGGAGACAGAGCTGAAGCAGCTGAAGCTTCAGCTATGGAGATGGAAGAAGATGATGCTGATGATGATGAGGATGATGCATTTGAGGATGCAGAAGATGAGGAAGAAGAGGAGGATACAGATGATAGCTCAAATTGATGAGGAGCTAAGATAGCATTTACTGATGAAGGCTATCATAACTAAAGCAGGACTTATGTTTTTGTTTGGTTTTCTGAACTTATTTATTTGTTTTTGTTTAGGGTTTGATGTACTCAATTGGAAACTTTATCTGTTATGATGGTTTGCTGATGATTGTGATTGTTTTATAAGTAATACTTGAATGATGCTTTGATATAGATTGATGGTGAGATGTGCACATTACATGCTTATACAGGTGGTTCACAAGCTTTGTGAACAAATGCAAAGTATTATGATTGTGATTGTGATATTAAGCAGGATGTGTATGTCAACTGTGAATGAGCTTTTATGTGAGGTTTTGAGCTCCAGAGTTATTACTTTAAGTGTTATTACTTTGGAAGCATGAATAACTTTGTCCAGGTTTTCTATGATTGAATTACTTGATTGTTTGCATTATATGATCAAGGCCGTTTGTTGAAAACCCTTATATTAGCCAAATTGCATAAAGTAAGCCACTAAAGGAGAACACTCTGTGTTCTATCATTTGAACCCTTAGCCTTGAACATAAATTTAAAACCCTTGTTGAAAGCTTTACCTTGAGTTAAGTAGAAAATGTTTTGTGGTATTGATAAATGTTCAAGTTTGGGGTTGTTGGAAAATAAAAAGGGAAATTGAAAGCATTGAGCTAAGAGCTAACAATTAAGTATGTGAAAAGAGAAAGAAAAGAAAAGAAAAGAAAAGAAAAAGCAAAGCTCAATGCAAAGGAAAGTTGTGAAAAGTAAGAATGATTGTGTTTATATGATTCTCTTAACTCAAGGGTTTTGTGATCTAGAAAAACCAATTTTCTTGTTAGCCCAGCCACATTATAAGCCATTGAAAGTCCTTGTGATGATGCATGCTTGTGAATATATTTGATTGTGGTTAAATGAAAGGCAAAGTCAATTCATGTGACACTGTGATAGTAGAGTGAATGAGTGATTACCTCTTATACACTTGTGTTTGAGTGAAACACTTTACCTAGTGAGGAAATATTCCATGAGCACATGAACATCCATGCTTAGTTGATTGATCATTCATGAAAAATAGCATTTGCTGGATATTAAGTGATTTTGTGAATACCCAAAGCATATGCACATCTTGATTGAAATCTTTGTCATGAGTTTGATTGAAGGTTTTACTTATCTTGAAAAGAGGATTTTTGAATGAGTGAACCATTGTACAGATTGGTAGAAGATTGAGTTACATTTTGTTTGCTTGAGGACAAGTAAAGTTCTAAGTTTGGGGTTGTGATAACAGTTGAAAAACTTTTATTTTCATTTTTAAATTTGATACTAAAAGCAACCTTTAACACTTAGAAACTAGCTTGAAATCATGCTTTTGGTCATATTTTTAGAAATAAGAGAGCTGGACAAGTTTATGCTTGATTTCAGTGTTTTATGCAGGTTTTGAGGTGAATTTGGTGAAAGAAGTGAAGAAGGATAGGAATGGAATCAGAAAAGACATTAAAAAGTGAAAAAGGAGAAGCCGCAACCACCGCTCAGCGGCAGTTTACCGCTGAGCGGCACTCAGAAACCTACGTTGGTTCCGTTGAGGGGTGAAAAGGCCGCTGAGGGGAAGAAACGAACTCACGCACTTACCGCTAAGCGGTACTATTTTGGGCTTGGGCCTAATTTTCTGTAATTTTACAAATAGTATATAAGCTTTAGGGTTTCCTAGGGTTTGTATCTTTGGCTGGGACGAAGCAGACACTCTCTTTTCCACCCCTTTGAAGGAAGATCTTGGATGCTCAGGATACCTTTCTACCTTTCTAGGGTTTTATCTTTCATTCTTTCATTATTATTCATCTAGATTCACCATGAATATGGTGAACTAAACCTTGTATTGTTGTTGAGGGGATCAATGTAATCTTGTGAAACTCTCATATATGGAATTTGTGTTTAAACATCTTATTTGAGATACATGCTTTCTTTCATCATTAGTTAGGGTTTTTCCTCTTTGCTCAAAGCATGCATTGTTTAACTCATTCGATGTCATGATTATTGATTTTGTCGATATGGGAACGTACGGGGAAGTCTAGATCTGGGGAATTTCACCCAATAGTATATTGGTTGCCTTTAAGCTCCTGCACTTCAGAACTAATTACTAGGAATTCTAGGAATTGTATGAACTCGTAATTAAGGATAGGCCTTCTCGACAAGGTGATTTAGAGAGTGGCATTAACATTGATGAAAAGATTGATGAATTCCTAAAGTATATGAGAGTGGATAAGATGAAATTGATAACCCCAACAACATACTCATCCATATAACTCATTCCGTGTTTGTTTTACTCTTTTTGCCATTGATCACATTCATGCATACATGTTTAATTACTGTCTTTTGCATTTAAACCTACAATCAATCGTTCACAAGTCTTAAATAATCAACAAATCAGATAACTAACTAGGCCGTGAGTCCTTTGGGAAAACGATACTTGGTCTTACCGAGTTTATTACTTGATACGATTCGGTCACACTTGCCGATTGTTAAACAAGTTTGTGGCGCCGTTTTCGGTGTTCATAAATTTGTCATCAGTGTTCCTAGGGTTTGTATCTTTGGCTGGGACGAAGCAAACACTCTCTTTTCCACCCCTTTGAAGGAAGATCTTGGATGCTCAGGCTACCTTTTCACCTTTTTAGGGTTTTATCTTTCATTCTTTCATCATTGTTCATCTAGATTCACCATGAATATGGTGAACTAAACCTTGTATTGTTGTTGGGGAATCAATGTAGTCTTGTGAAACTCTCATATATGGAATTAATGGTTTAACATCTTATTTTAAGATACATGCTTTCTTTCATCATTAGTTAGGGTTTTTCCTCTTTGCTTAATGCTTTCTTTGTTTAACTCATTCATTTCTATGATTATTGATTTTGTCGATATGGGAACGTACGGGGAGATCTAGATCCGGGGAATTTCTCCCAATAACATATTGGTTGCCTTTAAGCTCCTGCACTTCAGAACTAATTACTAAGAATGCTAGGAATTGTATGAACTCGTAATTAAGGATAATCGTTCTTGACAAGGTAATTTAGAGAGTGGCATTAACATTGATGAAAAGATTGATGAATTCCTAAAGTATATGAGAGTGGATAAGATGAAATTGATAACCCCAACAACATACTCATCCATATCATTCATTACGTGTTTGTTTTACTCTTTTTGCCATTGATCAAACTCATGCATACATGTTTAATTACTGTCTTTTGCATTTAAACCTACAATCAATCGTTCACAAGTCTTAAATAATCAACCAATTAGATAACTAACTAGGTCGTGAGTCCTTTGGGAAAACGATACTTGGTCTTACCTAGTTTTATTACTTGATACGATTCGGTCACACTTGCCGATTGTTAAACAAGTTTGTGGCACCGTTTTTCGGTGTTCATAAATTTGTCGTCAGGCACATACAGGGAAAGCTAGATCTTGGGAATCTCTCCCAATAGTAGTATAAACCTAGACATAGGAGTATAATGGTTGGTTGCCTTTAAGCTTCTGTTCTTTATAATGCATGAGTAATTGCTAGGGAGACAAGACATTGTAAACTAGTGATTATGATTAGGCTTTCTTTGCCGAGACATCGGGTTTAAGGTAATTTAGAAATTGGCATTAACAATTAATGAAGAAAGATGAATTCTAGAATACATGAGAGTGGATAGAATGAAATTGATAAACCCCAACAACATATTCATTCATATATTTCAAACCACGTGTTTTGTTTCTTCTTGCCCAATGATCAATACATGCATTCATATTTACTTTTCAGTATTTTGCATTTAAACCTACAATATTTTGGTCACAAGTCTTAGATAATCAACAAATCACATAACTGTCTAGGCCGTGAGTCCTTTGGGAGAACGATACTTGGGCTTTCTAGTTTTATTACTTGATACGATTCGGTTACAGTTGTTGAGGGTTAAACAAGATGGACTCTTGCATAAATTGTTGAAAGACGTCATCTAGCTTTGCCATTGATAGAAAGCTTTGTTGTTGCCATTGTTGTTGTGGTTGGTTCTCAAATTGTCCAACAGCTTGCCAAAATTGACTTTGATCCATGCTTGAGTGAGATTCCCTCCAATGGTCGAAATTACTCTGCTAGAATAGAGTGCCCATATAGTTAAATTCTTGTCCGTATTGCATCCTGCAAGCATTAGGCACAAAACCCTAGAAAACATTTGTTAGCAAAAAAAAAATATAAAAGATAAACTAAAAAGATAAAAAGATAAAATGATAAAAAGATAAAATGAAAAGATAAAAAGATAACAATCAAGTCAAAGTTAATCAATAATCACACAAATAGAATAGTTAAACCACGAGTCCCCGGCAACGACGCCAAAAACTTGTTAAACAAATTTGTAATCCCTGAAAACGGAGTCAAAAACTTGTTATCCCTCGGCAAGTGTAACCCAATCGTATCAAGTAAGAAATATGGTAAGAGCAAGTATTGTTTCCCAAAGTATTCACGGCCTAAACATTTATGTGATTTATTGATTATCTTAGACTTGTAACCGAAAATATTGTTGTTGAACTATGAAAAATAAACATGAATGCAAGGTGTTGATCAATGGACTTAAACAATGCAAAAACAATTGATGGGTAATATAGATGAGATTATGTTGTCAGTGCCATTTACCGCTGAGCGACACTTTGAAGACCCGCAGTCACCGTTGAGGGGCAAAACTACAGTTGAGGGGAAGAATAGAAGTCACGCACTTACCACTGAGCGGTATTTACCGTTGAGTGGCATTCTGATGGGCTTGGGCTCACTTTTCTGTAATTTTTAGAATACTATATAAGGTTTTAGTTAACCTAGGTTAGAGGCCATGGCATTCCTAACTTTTTAGGTACTAAATGGGCTGGTGAGCAGTGTCAGTTCGCTCTCTATATGGAGGAAGGAACTGATTTTGATGATGTGGAGAGTGTTCTATGTGTACTTAGAGGGCACTTCCAAAGGAACAAAAATGATGCAGTGGTGAACATTAGGAGGACTGATTCAACTCCTCTGGCAAAGTATTGGATGACATTCTCTCATGCAAACATTCAGCCATGCTCCCATGTTTCAGACATCACTGTCAATAGGGCAATTCTTCTCTACTGTGTGCTCAGAAATATGAGCATTAACATTGGCCAGGTGATAGCCAATGAGATACAGGTGTGTGCCAACACTATGAACAACAAGGCACCTTTAGGGCATCCCTCCTAGATAGCTGGAGTGAACATCTTTGCTCCACGATTTGAGAGGTCGAGGGAAAGCCATTGATGAGGCCTATTATAGGCAGTACTGTGAAGGTGGGGAGGCAGCTCAACCAGTTCCACCACGCCGTTATCGTAGAGGGAGAGGACCAGCATAGAGTCAGGCATTTGTAGAGACTTATGAGGAAGAGCCATTCCAGATGATGGACATGTATATGTCTCTTAGAGATGCCCAGATGCATTCCATCCACAAAGGGCAGATGGCCACTACTGAGATGATCATTAGGATGTATGATACACCCCAGCACACAGGTGGACTATGGACGAGTTCCATAACGTGGTGGCATGGCCAGAGGAGGAGGCACAGGGTAGTAGAGCTGGAGCAGTGATAACAGTTGAAAAACTGTTATTTTCATGCTTAAATTGGATACTAAAAGCAACCTTTAACACTTAGAAACTAGCTTGAAATCATGCTTTTGGTTATATTTTTGGAAATAAGAGAGCTGGACAGGTTTATGCTTGATTTCAGTGTTTTATGCAGGTTTTAAGGTGAATTTGGTGAAAGAAGTGAAGAAGGATAGAAATGGAATCAGAAAAGACATCAAAAAGTGCAAAAGGAGAAGCCGCAACTACCGCTCAGCGACAGTTTACCGCTGAGCGGCACTCAAAAACCCACGTTGGCTCCGCTGAGGGGTGAAAAGGCCGCTAAGGGGAGGAAACCAACTCACGCACTTACCGCTGAGCGGCACTATTTTGGGTTTGGGCCTAATTTTCTGTATTATTACGAACATTATATAAGCTTTAGGTGTTCCTAGGGTTTGTATCTTTGGCTGGGAGGAAGCAGAAACACACTTTTCACCCCTTGGGGGTAGATTGGGAGATGGTGACGACTCTCCTCTTCTCTTTCTAGGGTTTTTCTATCTCTTTCATTCTTTCATTATTGTTCATCTAGCTACACCATGAATATGGTGAACTAAACTTTGTATTGTTGTTGGGGAATCAATGTAGTCTTGTGAAACTCTCATATATGGAATTTTTGTTTTAACATCTTATTTTAAGATACATGCTTTCTTTCATCATTAGTTAGGGTTTTTCGTCTTTGCTTAATGCTTGCATTGTTTAACTCATTCAATGTCATGATTATTGATTTTGTCGATATGGGAACGTACGGGGAAATCTAGATCCGGGGAATTTCTCCCAATAGCATATTGCCTAGACATAGGAATATGAGGGTTGGTTGCCGTTAAGCTTCTGCGCTTCAGAATTAATTATTAGGAATGCTAGGAATTGTATGAACTCGTAATTAAGGATAGGCCTTCTTGCAAGGTGATTTAGAGAGTGGCATTAACATTGATGAAAAGGATGATGAATTCCTAAAAGTATATGAGAGTGGATAAGATGAAATTGATAACCCCAACAACATACTCATCCATCTAATTCATTAAAGTGTTTGTATTCCTCTTTTCCATTGATCAAATTCATGCATACATGTTTAATTATTGTCTCTTGCATTTAAAACCTACAACCAATTGATAACAAGTCTTAAATAATCAACAAATCATATAGCTAACTAGGCCGTGAGTCCTTTGGGAGAACGATACTTGGTCTGACCGAGTTTTATTACTTGATACGATTCGGTCACACTTGCCGATTGTTAAACAAGTTTTTGGCGTCGTTTTTCGGTGTTCATAAATTTGTCATCAAGCAGCTGAAGCTTCAGCTATGGAGGAAGATGAAGATGATGATGATGATGACGCATTTGAGGATGCTGAAGATGATGAAGAGGAGGAAGATACAGATGACAGCGTAGGCTGATGAGGAGCTGAGATAGCATTTACTGATGGATGCTATCCACACTAGAGTAGGATCTTTTCTATCTTTTGTTTTGTATTGTTGAACTTATTTGATTTGGTTTTTAGAATAGGGTTTGATGTACTCAGTTTGAAACTTTATCTGTTATGATGGTTTGTGACTATTGTGTGATAAGTAATGCATGATGATGGTTTGATACTGATTGATGTTAAGATTGTGCACATTATATGCTTATACAGGTGGTTCACAAGCTTTGTGAACAAATGCATGATCTTGTGATTGTGATTATGATGCTCAGCATGATGTATAAGTGGAATGGAAAGATGAGCCTATATGTGAGGTTTTGAGATGCAGAGTTTTGAATTGAATGTTATTACATTGAAAGCATGAATGACTTTGCCCAAGTTTTCTATGATTGAATCACTTGCTTGTATGTGTCAGATGATCAAGGCCATTTGTTGGTAACCCTTTTTAGCCAAGATGCATGATTTTAGCTCACTAAAAGAGAACACTATGTGTTCTATCCTTTGAACCTTTAGCTTTGAACATGAATTGAAAACCCTTTTTGAAAGGCTTTACCTTGAGTTGAGTTGAGAATATTTGGTGGTATTGATAAATGTTCAAGTTTGGGGTTGTTGGGAAGTCTAGAAAGGGAAAATAACAAGTATTGAGCCAAGAGCTAAGCATGTGAAAACCAAAAGAAAAAGGAAGAAAAGAAAGAAAAAGAGGAAGGCTCAATGCAAAAGAAAGTTGGGAAGAAGGAAGAATGATTTTGTGTAGTTGATTCACTTGACTCAAGGATTTTGTGATCTAGAAAAACCAATTTTCTTGTTAGCCCAGCAACATTATAAGCCATAGAAAAGTCCTTGTGATGATATTTACTTGTGAATGTGTTTGACTGTAGTTAAATGGAAGGCAAAGTTAATTCATGTGACATTGTGATAGTAGAATGAATGAGTGACCTCTTATACACTTGTGTGTTTGAGTGAGACACTTTTTTTGGTGAGGATAAATTCCATGAGCACATAATTTCATCTATGCTTAGTTGATTGATCATTCATGAGAATAGCATTTGTTGGATATTTTGGGATTATGTGAACACTAAAATCATGTGATGAGCTTATTTGAGTATTTACTTGTCTTGAGAAAAGAAGTTTTGAATGTAGTGAACCATTGTATGGATTGGTGGAAGATTGAGTTACATCTTGTTTGCTTGAGGACAAACAAAGTTCTAAGTTTGGGGTTGTGATAACAGTTGAAAAACTGTTATTTTTATACTTAAATTTGATCTTAAAGACAACCTTTATGACTTAGAAACTAGCTTGGAATCATGTTTTTGTTAAAGTTTTGGAAATAAGAGAGTTGGACAGATTTTATGCTTGATTTCCTTGTCTTTGCAGGTTTTTGAGATGAATTGAGTTAAAGAAGTAAAGGAGCTAAGAGTTGGATTCAGAAAAGGAAGAAAAAGTACATAAAAGGAAGAAGCCGCAAGTACCGCTCAGCGCCATTTACTGCTGAGCGGCACTTTGAAGACCCGCAGTCACCGCTGTGGGGCAAAACTGCAGCTGAGGGGAAGAATAGAAGTCACGCACTTACCGCTGAGCGGTATTTACCGTTGAACGACATTCTGATGGGCTTAGACTCACTTTTTTATAATTTTTAGAAGGTTTTAGTTAACCTAGGTCAAGGATCTTTGGTTGGAACGAGGCAAAAACACACTCTTTCACCCCTTGAAGGAAGATTTTGGATGCTACAACTCCTTTCTCACCTTTCTAGGGTTCTATCTTTTCACTCTTTCATTGTAATTCATATAGTTTCACAATGAATATGGTGAACTAAATATTTATTGTTGTTGGGGAATCAATGTAATCATTTTGAAACTCTCATGTATGGAATTTGTTCTTCAAAATCTTCTTTAAGATACATGCTTTCTTTCATTAATAGTTAGGGTTTTTCCTCTTTGCTCAAAGCATGCATTGTTTAACTCATTCGATGTCATGATCATTGACTTTGTTGATATGGACACATACGGGGAAATCTAGATCTGGGAAATCTCTCCCAATATTAGTATAAACCTAGTGATGTAATCCTACCCGACGTAGTTCTTCTTTTGTATTTGTACCTTTTATAGGGTAGCTTGTAAGGAGCATGGGTTACTATAAATACCCAGCTCCTCTATTGTAATGGGACTTTTGAGATTAATGAGAATTGAGTTTTCTGAATCAGAAAGTATTCTCTCTTGAAAGTCATAGGCTAGAGAGTCCAAAGACTCCCTCTAGCCACCTTCCAAGCACCTCTCTCACTTTCATTTTCCAATTTCCACCGTGCTTCTCTCTCACGTCACCATTGTTCCAATCCGCTTCAGACTAGTGGCGTCGGCGCTCTACAGCAACGCGTCAACCTTTCTCTTGCACACACCTTCGCCACATTTTCATTGCACTTTATTCTCGTGTCTTCTTCCACCACGAAACAGATCTTCATTTCTCCACATCTCAGAAACCACATCTTTCACTCTCGCGCATCCCTTGCACATCACAGAGCATCTCACTCTCTCTCTCGAGCTCTCCTCGTCATGAGCCATTGCTTCCATCCCGGTAATCCTCTTTTTCCTCACAGATCCATCTTCTTCAACCATTTTTTTTTATTTCCACTGATTAAAACCTTGTTTCACCTTCGATCCAGACTTTCCACCGATTGATTTTCCCTTTTCTACCGTTTAATCCACTTTCCACTGAGCAAACTAGCTTTCCCACCGTTCAATCTTGAGTTTGAACAGATTAATCGGTTCATTTTGAGCTTTCCTCCTTTTCTAGGGTTTTCTTGAGTATGTTCATAGTTTAGTAGTTTTCCTTCAAGTCAGCTCTCAATCTTGAGCTTCGTTTACTTTCCGCTGCGTTCATCTCTAGAGGAAGCCTTGAGGACTCCGAATTGTGTTCACACAGCTTCTATCGTCATCACCTCGGGCGCTCGTCCATCACCTAGACATAGGAGTATGATGATGTGTTGCTCTTAAGCTTCTTTTCACTATAATGCATGATTAATTTCTAGGGAGACAAGGCATTGTAAACTAGTGATTTTGATTAGGCTTTCTTCGCCGAGACATCGAGTTTAAGGTAATTTAGAAAGTGGCATTAACAATTAATGAAGAAAGATGAATTCCTGAATACATGAGAGTAAATAGGTTGAAATTGATAAACCCCAACAACATAATCATCCATATATTTCAATTCACGTGTTTTGTTTCTTCTTACCATTGATGAATCCATGCATTCATATTTACTTTTGAGTATTTGCATTTAAATCTTAATCAATCAGTTTTACAAGTCTTAGCTAATCAACAAACCACACAACTGTCTAGGCCGTGAGTCCTTTGGGAGAACGATACTTGGTCTTACCAGGTTTATTACTTGATACGATTTGATTACACTTGCTGAGGGATTAACATTTATCTAACTCAACACTATTTTTTTTCTCATCCACCCTCTTATCATCTGCACTTACAATAGCTTTACTCTCTTCTCTAGGGTTAACCTCACTATTAGCCCCAAAACTCTTATCAGGCATATCCGCCAACTTCTTAGCTAATTGGCCAATTTGCATCTCTAAGTTTCTAATGGCGACTTTAGTGCTCTTGTGGTTGGAGATTGTTACCTGCATAAATTGTTGAAGAGTGTCTTCTAACTTTGCTGATCTCTCATTTAGTGTAGAGACTTGTTGCCATAGTGATGGTTGCTACTGTTGTCTATTAAATTTTCCTGCTTGTCCAGCTTCTCCATTCTGACCTTGACCCATGCATGGGTGAGGTTTCCACCCTTGGTTAAAGATACCTTGGCGGTATGGAAATTGATTGGCCATGAAATTTACGTCTTCTAAAGCCTCCACTGGAAAAGCGCATTGACCATTGATATGGTCACCACCACATAATTCACAGAGTTGTTGATGCACCTGTGAAACATTTTTCAGCTCCTTTGGCAATTGAGCGAGTGTAGAACTCCTTTTTGTTGAATTGGAGCTCCTCTCTCATTATGCATCTCATTGTCATTAGTAGCCATGTTATCAATCAATTCTATGTCTTCCTCTAGACTCTTGCATTTAATATTACCTCTAGCTGACGCATCTAGCATTAATTTTGTTTGTGAACCAAGACCTCCAAGGAAAAGAAGGACTACTATTGCTTCATCAAAGCCATGAGTGGGCGTTTTTCTCAACAAGCTCTTGTATCTATCCCATGCTTGACCTAGCGTCTCCTCCATGCCTTGTCTAAAAGAAGAAATTTCTTGCTTCCCTTTGTTGATTTTGGATTGTGGGAAGTATTTGTTTAGGAACTTTGAAATCACGGCTTCCCATTCAACAAAACTACCTTCTGGAAAAGAATTCAACCATAACTTAGCATTGCCTCCCAATGAGAAAGGAAACAAACTAAGCTTTATCGCTTCATCTGGCACACCATTAATCTTTACAGTGTTGCAAATCTCGTTGAATGTGGTGAGATGATGATATGGACTTTCATGTGATAGCCCATTAAATTGGTTGCTTTTTACCAATTGTATCAATGCCGGTTTCACCTTCATGTTTGCAGCATTGATCCTCGGCCTAGCAATGTTATTAAAGTGATGAGGGCCAACAACATTGGTGTAATCCCCTAGAGTACGTCTAACATTGTTCTCTTCGGCCATCTCTTTAGTGCTCTAGTTAGATCTTTGTGGTGAGGGTTGTAGAAGTGTTTCCGGAGAAGGAAATAATTCTCTAGAAATTCGGATCCTCCTTCTCCTTCTACTTTCGTCCAATCCTTCAAGAAGAGGTTCCGAAGTTTTCTTGCTCCTAGTCCGAATTGTATCCTGCATACACAAGAACACAAAACCCTAGAAACAATTGTTAGCAAAAAAAGATAGAAAAAATAAACTAAAAAGATAACAAGATAAAAAGATAGAAAGATAAAAAAATTTAACAAAAAGATAAAAAGGTAAAAATCAAGTCAAAGTTAATCAATAATCACACAACTAGAATAATTAAACCACGAGTCTCCGACAACGGCGCCAAAAACTTGTTAACCCTCGGCAAGTGTATTGAATTGTATCAAGTAATAATAAAATGGTAAGACCAAGTATCGTTTCCCAAAGGACTCACGACCAAAACAGTTATGTGATTTGTTGATTATCTTAGACTTGTAACCGAAAATATTGGTGTTGAACTATGGAAAATAAACAAGAATGCAAAGTTTTGATCAATGGACTTGAAAGATGCAAAAACGGTATACGTATAATATGAATGATTATGTTGTTGGGGTTTCCGATTCATCCTATCCACTCTCATGTATTCAAGAATTCATCTTTCTTCATTAATGTTAATGCCACTTTCTAATTTACCTTAAACCCGATGTCTCGGTGAAGAAAGCCTACTCCTAATCACTAGTTTACAATGTCTTGTCTCCCTAGCAATTATTCATGCATTACATTCGCACAGAAGCTTAAAGGACACCAATCCTCCTATCCCTATGTCTAGGCAATATTGCTCTTGGGAGAATTTCTTCAGTTCTAGATTTACTTATATGTGTCCATACAAATAACATCAATGATCATGCAGTTGAATAAGTTAAACAAAGCATGCATAGAGTATAGAAGAAAAGCCCTAACAATTAATGAAAGAAAGCATATAGATTAAAGAACCAATTCAATACATGAGAGTTTCAATTCAAAGGATTACATCGGTTCCCAAACAACAATGAAGGTTTAGTTCATAATAGACATGGTGAAACTAGATGAAAAACAATGAAAGAATGAAAGATAGAACCCTAGAAGTTGAAAAATAGAGCTTGAGCATCCAAAATCCTCCTCCAAGGGGTGGAGAAAGTGTGATTTCGCCTCTTTCTGTCCAAAGATACTAACCCTAATTTGGCTAAAATCTTATATAGATTCCTAAAAATTATAGAAAATAGGCCCAAGCCCAAACTAAATGGCGCTCAGCGTTAATTAGCGCTCGACGGTAATTAGCGTTCAGCGGTAAGTGCAATTCTTCTATTTTGATGCTCAGCTTCAGTTTTGCGCCTCAATAGTGACTGCGAGACTTCAGAGTACCGCTCAGTGGTAAAAGTGGCACTGAGCGGTAACTACGGCTCTTCTTTTGTGCACTTTCCTTCCTTTTCTGAGTCCAACTCCTGGCTACTTCACTTCTTTCATTCAATTCATCTTAAAACTTGCCAAAATAGGGAAAACCAAGCATAAAACCTGATGGACGAACGCCCGAGGAGAAGTCGATTGAAGTTGCTCGAACATGAACCGGACCTCCTCGAAGCTTCCTCCAGAGAGATGACGCAGCGGAATTGATATGACACTCTAGATTGAGAGAGAAATCGGCCAAAAATGTTAGAATCGAAATCAATTGTAGAAAACCCTAAAATCATGAACGAACCCTAGAAAAGAGGAAAAACTCAAAATGAACCGATTAATCGGTTCAAACTCAAGATTGAACGGTAGGAAAACTAGATTGTTCGGTGGAAAGTGGATTAAACAGTAGATAGGGGAAAACAATCGGTGAAATCGAAAGGCAAAATGAGAATGATGAAGGAACCCTAAGTTTGGATGAAGATGTTCGGTGGAGAGGTTTGTAATGGCTGAAACGAAGCAAAGAAATGAAGGAAGAAGGAGATGTGGTTCTGCGAGACGGAGAAATACTCTCACGAGAGAGAGAATGTGAATGTGCGTGTATGATGTGCGTGAAGAAAGAAATGAGAGGCACGGTCTGAAGACGTGGCTGAGACGTTGGAGCGGTGATGTAAGGAGGAGCTGACGCGTGCACGAGGTGGCAGTGTAGAGTCAGCGTGGAGGATGAGTGAGAAGCATAATGGTTAACGTGGAAAAATGAGAGAACGAAGAAGGTGCTTGGAAGGGGCTAGAGGGAGTCTTTGGACTCTCTAGCATGTGACTTTCAAGAGAGAATTATTTCTGATTCAGAAAATTAAATTCTCATTAAGCTCAAAAGTACTAATACAAGAGAGGAGTTGGGTATTTATAGTAACCCATGCTCCTTAAGAGCTAAGCTAGGAAAGGTAAAAATACAAAAGGAAGACTAAGTCAAGTAGGATTCCATCATGCCCTCCCTCTTAAGAAAAGATTTGTCCTCAAATCTGGCAATCGCCTTATGAAGAAGCTCCACACAATCTTTGGGAGCATGGCCATCTTGGAGTGGCCTTATTCTTTTAGATCTAGTTTTCTTCCTCCTGGATCAAACACGAATCTGCAATACACATCCAATATATCTTCGGTTAATATTAATCCAAGAAAGAATTTTTCTTTAAAAACAAGAGAATTTTTCTTAACCGTTCGGTTTGGATTCTCCCGCATCCTACCCTTCGGTCTGGTACTATTTCTATCTTTTCTGGGTTCCAACTCCTTGCTACTTCAACTTCTTTCATCCAATTCATCTTAATTCTTGTCAAAACAACGAAAACCAAACATAAAACCATCCAACTCTCTTATTTCAAAAACTTAAACAAAAGCATGATTTCAAGCTAGTTTCTAAGTCATAAAGGGTGTTTTTAATATCAAAATTAAGTATAAAAATAACGGTTTTTCAACCGTTATCAGAAGTGCCGCTCACCGCCCGTGCGCCCCCTTTTTGGGGCGCTTGAGCGCCAAATGAAGAAGGCCTTGGCATACCCTGGAAGGCTTAAGCGCAGGAAGTGGCACTCACCGCCCGGGAGCCCTTTTTTGGGGCGCTTGAGCGCTAGATGAAGAAGGCTTGGGCGTACTCTGGAAGGCTTAAGCGTAGGAAATGTCTCTCACCACCTGGGTGCCCCTTTTGGGGGCGCTTGAGCGCCGGATGTAGAAAGCTTGGGTGACCTCTACGAGGCTTGAGCGTGGAAGACAATCGCTCGCCGCCCGGGAGCGCTAAGTGGGGCACTTGAGCGTCGATTGTTCAGGCTTGGGCTTTGTTTTTGTTCTGTTGTTGTTCTATTTAAAGGACCTAGGCGTCCTAGGTTTGGTATCTTTGGCTGCAGCAATACAATAGCACACTCTTCTACTCTCTGAAGGCGGATCTGGAGGCGGGAGCTTCCTCTTCTACTTGTAAGGTTTCACTATCTCATGCTTTTCCATTATTCATCTAGTCTCTCCATGTCTATGGGGAACTAAACTCTATTTTTTTTTCGGGAATGATGTAACCTTGTTAACTCTCATGTATTTGAATTTATTCTTAATTTATATGCTTTTTCATTAATTGTTAGGGAATTCATCTGTTTCAATGCTTGCTCTATTTAACTCATTTAGTAGCATGATTTATGAATTGTGTGAGTGCTGGGAGGTTCCTTACAATTCAGGTTCTTGTTAAATTCTCCCAAGGGTAATATTTCTCAGGGATGAGGGTATGAGTACTTGGCGTCTTAAGCTCTTGATCTTAAGACTTAATTTTCTAGGAACGCTAAGAATTGCACGAACTAGGAATTAAGGTAGGCTTATTGCGTCGAGGGATCGGGTTCTAAGTAATTTAATGAGTGACGTTAACATTAATGTAAAAAGAAGAATTCTTATATACATCAGAGTAAACTTGGTGAAATCAAACCCTAACAACATATTCATCTCATATTAAACAACATCCGTGCATTTTCCTGTGTTTTCCCCCCATGCCTTCATGGTTAACAAAGAAATGCCTTCGATTAGTAAATGAAAAGAAGGAAAACACAAGAAAAAAGTTAACATGAATTTGATTACCGAAGTTATGTAGGATAGGTTTTCAAAGGGTCTACTTGAAATTCATAAGTGTTAACTTTTTCCTGTGTTTTCCCCGCATGCCTTCATGGTTAACAAAGAAATGTCTTCGTTTAGTAAAGGAAAAGAAGGAAAACACATGATAAAAGTTAACATGAATTTGATTACCAAGTTATGTAGGATAGGTTTTCAATGGGTCTACTTATTTATCAACGTGAAGGGCATTGGAGTGGTTGGGAAGATTAATTGTGTGACCAGAATATTACGTCAAATTCGGATGGTATTCGACGTTTTAATCTTCATCCAAAAGCCAAAGTTCGCTCAATTTTTAATTATTTTTTCTTTTTCCTTTTAAAATCTCACTTTAACGTCCAAGCCTCATAGATCTTCGACGTTTTTTTCGTTAGAAGCCCTAGAGATTTTTTTACTTTTTCACTGAATGATGTTTGAATGTCGAATTCGGTCGGGATTCGACGTTCGTACAAGATACTGAGCATAATTACACGATCTTATGTACGTCATTGAATTTCTTATGGTGGAAACAACTTCGAATGGATTGAAACTTAAGGTCTCTCTACACTTGACCAGATGAAGGGTGATTAGTTCCCTGACTTAGTAAGGGTCTTCTACAACAATATGAGAAACATGGATGGTGTCCTTCATTCTCGAGTAAAAGGAGTAAATGTTCACATTGACAATGATGTCTGGTTTCAACTTGTAGGATTAAAAGTCGAAGGGTTATTCTCTCCCTTACGGTACTCAGAAACAAACAGATGGTTGTAGAAAAAGGACGTGTATAGTAACTGGTTAAGGTTTCCTGGGAGATACACAATTGAAAGATTATATGTGCATGGGGGACTGAATAAAGAAGAAAAGATAACAACACACATTCTTGCTTGGGTGATTTTACCTGCTAGACCTAGTACAAGACAAAATGACAACTGAAGATGTTTTTCTACTGTATGCCATCAAGAATGATGTTCCTACCAATTGGGTGGAAGTAATAAAAGATCATATGATTGATGCAGGAACCAAACATGCACGACATCTACCATATGCTGTGTTTATCAGCAAAATCCTGACCCTTCAAGGTGTGGATGTTAGTGGTGAAAAGAAATGCTCTTGTAACTACTCAAATTTGATAAATCGAAATACCTTCACTTCCGTTGGCCTTGTGAAGACCACAAAGGGATGGTGCTTCAAGGATGAAGAGAATATGGTTCAAAGTTCTTGAAGCACACCTGCACTAAATGAAGACCGCACCAACTTCTTCCCTGAAACCAATTTTGAAAGATTTGTTGTTGAAAAACTCAGGAGACTCGAACAGAAGATAGACGCTCTGCATGACAAAAAGAATAAAAATGATTCTCCAACTGAACATTCAAGTGAAGAGTCTAGTGAGGATAATTCAATGGAAATATTCTGAATTAGAATAAAGGCTTAGAATTTTAGTATGGAGTCGGTTTTGTGTTTCTGTTCTGTGTCTGTTTTGCTTCTAATCTGATTGTAATCACTATGAATATGAATGAAATTGTACTACTGGAAACAAAATCCAAATCTGTTAACTTATTTCTTATGTTTTCTATAGCTCTTTCATGCGTCACCCTAACTTTTGTGATGACATTGGAAAAGCTATGAGGAAACATAAAAAATATGATATCAGAGTGTAAAGTTACGACTAAATTTTATAAGTGAAGGACTAGATCAAGGATCCTCAAGTGTATTTATAGAAATGGACTTGATCTTTGATGTCGGCTTTTACAATGTGCGATGCAACATTCATTTTTTCCTATTTTTAACTTTTAAAACGTCGACGTTTTTAAGAATTCGACGTAATAAAACTTCAAGGATTTAAAAAAAACCCATAATAACATTAAACAAAGGAAAAATATGAAAATATAACCACGAAAAGTATATATTAAAATTTCAAACAGAGTTCAAACATACAAAAATATACTAAAATATATTAAAATATTACATTAATTTAGGAAAAAATAAACTAAAATGGACTCTTCTTCCTAATCTAAGTAAGATGTCTCCATAGACTCATCTTCAGTTGTGTCGTCTTCATCATCAGATTCACTTGCTGACGGAGTTATGAGAGCATTGTCTTCATCTGATTTCTTGTGAATCATGATCAGAGATTTTTCAACTTTTGAAATTCTTGTTGAAAGCCTTCGAAATTGATCCACAACAAATCTTTCAAACTCAGTCTGTGGAGTGAAGGTAGAAGGAGTTTCGTCAACATCCTTGAACACCCAACCATCTTTTTTTTTTCTTTAGACCATTATGTCTCAATGCCGCTTTTCCTATTTCATTTGATTCGGTGCACCAAATTTTTTTTTCACCAGTAAGATCAACTTGATGATGCTTCAATACACGGCTCATAAAAACACCATATGGACTACTTGCAATTTCAATCATGTGCTCACTCATGACAGCAACCTAGTGGTTGGTATCCAGGTTTTTATGGCATTGACGGGTGTCGCACCCCATACAAATTTGATGTGCACTAAAAATGCAATATAATGTTAGGCAGTGACTCCTAGGTCGTCTCTCAAGGACCAAACTGTGGTTCGAGACTTAGGTCAAACACGTAGTGGGGGGGTTTTAAAAGTGTTTTTATGATTAGAAATGAACTAAATTAAAACTAGAAATTAAGTACAACCAAACATAATTGAAAACATTTAATTAAATGAACAAAGCATGAAGACGGAACGGTCCTACAGATGACCGAACGGTACTACATTGAGGCCGAACGGTCTCTAAGGCAAGTGAGGAAATTGAAATGTAGGAAGATAAAGAAGCGGAACAGAATAGACAACATGAAAACAGTAAAGTGAGCGGTCCTAAAACAAGATGTGTGAACTAATTAAAATGCAGCAGATAATAAAGAAATACTTGACGTGCTATTCAAATGCAACACTTAAGCTAAAACATTAAATGCACAATGCAACGGTAATAATAATAAAAAACTTGGCTAATAACAAAATGCTCATTGCAGCTTGAAATAAAATTTCAAAGAAAAAGGTGTTAACCACTTGAGATGCAGCGGACAAATAAGAAAATGCATAAATTGGAAATGAAGTTGCTAAATCATAAAACGCGTCTTTGGAGTTCTTCTCCTGTGGACGTGGCAGCAGCCCTTAATTGAATCAGCCTATACTCTTGGTCTAGGGTGTCATCATGTGCGCACACCTCCAGCGAAAGGAATGCACCGCTTGCTTGTGTGTGCTTCCCTCCAAGCCTCCTCATTGAATCAGCGTGCAACAATCATTCCAGGCCGTGACACCACACCTCTAACGTGTTGCTGCCCCTCTTTCTTTCAAGAACCGTCCATATTCTAAGAAACAAAAAGAATTGAAAACATTGCTGCTGAAAATACAATAAATCGAGAGCTCCCCTCCTAAATAAATCACGCGTGCTGCACCTCCAAAACAAATCAACTTTTATTTCTTTTCTCAATGAATCATCACTGTCACCTCCAATGCACCGTGTGCCTCCAAAATCAATCACCTCATGAGCCCTTATGCCGGACGTATTAAAAGAAAGAAATAAAAACGCTCCCAATGTTGAATCACTGTTCTAACCTCTAAAGAAAGAAAAGAAAGGTAAATTCCCCTACTGCTGAAATAAAATCCGAATTCCATTCCTCAATCACCTTGCACACCAAATGCTCTCCCATCCAACCATCCCTCTTTACTCAATGCAATAAATTGAAAAAAATAAAACCGAGAGTTGCAGGAATAGAAAAACCGTGCACAACAAAATGCTTTTTCATTGATAGACTGAAAACTTCAATAAAAACAAAATGCTTGAACCAAGTAAAAATGAAAAGGAAAATGTGTAATAAGCAACATAAAAATAAAATAAAGCTTTTTATTCCACCATAACAGCGTTGCTACTCTTCTATTGAAATGAAACTTAAAAAAAACGTTAAGGGAGAAACCGAGTGAGGTTGGCGGCTTCTCGTTTCCACGGCCACGTAAACATCTTCCAGGTAGTATTACCCAAGTAAGTACAAAAGCACACATTTTTTCTTCCATTTTCAAACCATCAAGTAGATACGGCTTGTTACCTTTAGCCTTATTGGACTTCTCAGATATTCCTTATAAATTTTCTTCTTGTTGGTCCATTGGTTGAGTTCAAAATTTCTTTCATGAGACATGAAGCCTTCTGCTTTGAGACCAGTAAAAGATAGCCATATTTCGTCATCAATTTTAATATCGAAGACCTATACCAGGTCAGGATAAACCCCTCCCTTCTGAATAATTCCACATCCAAGAACTTGTGAGGGACCACCTTGAAGAGTTTTCTATAACATCCAAATTTGTATCGTTCTTCGTCTTTAATGATCCACCCATTTGGACTAGCATTTCTTACAAGGTGTGCAGCCTTCTTTCCACGCCGTGAAGATGAAGAAGCCATTTGAGAACATGATTTAGACATTTACAGGAAGGGTTTAAGAATTTTATTTTTGATAATGATACATGATAGATTTAATCAAACTATATGACGGTTTATTTCCCTGCAAAAGTATTCATTTTTAAACCTTGAAGTTTATTAACTTTTATTTTCAATGTTAAAGTTTGTCGTCGAATTCGATTTCTATTCGACGTCCTGTATCTGTAGTGTAGGTTTTCAAAGGGTAGTTCCAAAGGATCCAAAACTGTATTTAAAGAAAACACAAGAACAAAAAACTACATTAAAAAACAAAGGAATTAAATAAAAAAACCAGAAAAATAATGGAGAATGTTTTTGAAATTCATAACTGTTAACATTTTCCTCAGGATTTTACATGAACAAGAAACTACCTTAAAAAAAACACGGGAATTAAATAAAAAAACAAAAAAACAATGGAGAATGTTTTTGAAATTCATAAGTGTTAACATTTTCCTCAGGATTTCCACCATGCCTTCATCGTTAACAAAGAAATGTCTTCGTTTGGTAGAGGAATTGATGGAGACCCTAAGGAAAAAATTAACATGAATTTGGTTACGGAAGCTCTGTAGTGTAGGTTTTCAAAGGGTAGTTCCAAAGGATCCAAAACTGTATTTAAAGAAAATGTTGGGAGCCACTAATGCACCCAACTACTCTAGTGCCCATCAAGTCAATCCATATATATTCATAGTTTTGCATAATAAAACGTCGAACCCTGTACAAATTCGTCGTTGCTGAAACTATTTTATTGAGATATATAAGATTGAAAATTATATTGTTAGAGTTCTGCATAATAAAACGTTGAACCCTTTAGAAATTCGTCGTTGCTGAAATTATTTTATTGGGATATATAATAAGATTGAAAATTATATATTGTAAGAGTTCCGCATAATAAAACGTCGAACCATTTAGAAATTCGTCGCCCATTAAGTCAATCCTTATATTGTCAGAGTTCAACTTCAACCGCATAATAAAACGTCAAACCCTTTAGAAATTATTTTATTGGGATATATAAGATTGAAAATTTTAGTTGGGCCTGAAACTGATAAGATTTGATGCATAACTTTATAAATACTAGATCTGAAAATGCACTCAGTGTTTTCTAAACTAAAGAGTTACAAACCCTAGAAATGTGAAAGATGTTCCAAAATCTGATCAGAAATGGCTTCTTCATCATCATCAAGAAGAAAATGGAAGCTTGCCCGGATTGCGAGGAATGCTAATCCTATAGGTTGGATTAGTGATGAAGACATTCGATGGAAGCTTTTTAGTCTAAGGAAGATTAAAATCGTGGTTTCTCACAGATATCTAAAACTGGTGAACGTGTTCTACTCCAACTTAAAGATGAGTGATGAAACATTTTGTAACACAGTCAAGGGGGTTGATATAAAGGTTTGGATTGGTCATCCGCAAGTCTATCCCATCTTTGAATCTTGGAGTACACACAAAACAGATTTGACAAAAACTAAAGAAGATGAATGGGCTAAATGGTATGCGGTGAAAATTGATTGTATCTCAGAATCGCTAAAAAGATTCTTGGGGTTCAAGCAAAATTAAAAGTTGACGGCAACAGAAGAATATGGATTTTCGTTGTTGGATTTTTATTTTGTAATCAGTGGCTTCTTAAGCCCTCTTTTGTTTTGATGGTTGTAATTATCTTTTGTATGTCAGAATCGCTAAAAAGATTCTTGGGGTTCAAGTAAATTTAAAGTTGACACAGTCATTGACAAAAGACTCTAAGGATTGAAAAATCACCGATCAAAATGGAAAGGAGGGTGATGTGAACAACTACAAAGGGATCAACAATAATTCTACAATAGAAGAATATGGATTTTTGTTGTTTGATTTTAATTTTGTAATCAATGGCTTCTTAAGCCATCTTTTGTTTTTCTGGTTGTAATCATCTTTTGAATATTAATGAAATTCACTTTTGGCAAACATTAGTGAATGCGGATTGAATTGTTTAAATTTATTTAATCTAATTAAATCACTTTTAGAACACCAATAGTACGTCTATTAGTAAAGCTACTCGACAAAATATTAATACAAAAAGTTTCGAAACGAAGAGGTTAACGTATTATTGTCAGCCAGATTACTCCCTTTTTATTTCTTTTTCCTTTAAACCAACAATAAACATCTGATTTCTTGGGCATGTGATGTATTATTCGTTAACAAAACCCAAAGGTCGCTCCTTTTTTTTATTTGTCCTTTTTAAATTCAAATAGAACATGGTTGGTTGGGCTTGATAAATGTTGTGTTAGAAACGAAGAGATCCACGTCAAATACTGACACCACTCGACGTCCAGGTATATTGGAAAAGACTGTTGGCAGGGCACGATAAATTCTACGTTAAAATGAAGAGATACACGTCCAATATTGACACCACTCGACGTCCACGTTATTTGGGAAATACATAGGGATGTCATTTTTCCTTCAGTATTCGACGTAAAATTATTTGAAGGATTTCTTAAAGAAATCCATTATTACGTATGTTCATAAATGGAAACGAAACAAAGGTAAAACATAATAACACTAAACATAGGAAAAAATGAAAATCAAACCACGAAAAGATCAGCAGGATTGTTAAAATGTAGAAGGATTTTGGTGAATGAAGGTTGTAGCGTTTTGAAAGGGTGCAAAATCCAAATCTTTCAACCTTTTTCTTTGTTTCTCTATCACTCTTTCAAGCTCTTCGTCATGACGCACTCTTTCAAGCTCATAACAAAGAATCAAACCACAAGGAAATTACTCGCTTTGGTGAACTTGAAAGAAATGATAAAGAAACAGAGAAGAAAGTTAACAGATTGTTACGAGATATTTGGACGTCGGCTATAGAGTCTGTTTTAAATTCATAAGTGTTATAAATGGATGACTACAAGATATCTAAGGCTCTGAAAAAAAGAATGACTGTTGGGAAAGGCCTGATGTGGGGTGACATTTCGCTTCAATTAAATGGCAGTCCGAAGGCAAAGGTCTCCTTTTTTTTCCTTTTCCTTTTTAAATTCTCATAGAACATCATACTCTAGCGGACTTCGACGTGAAAGGTGTGTGAGAATTCATTTTGTGCTGTTAGCAGAGGTTTTGAATTGACTCTATAAATTGAATGCTTAACTTTATACAATTGCACAGTTTGATCGTTTTTTAATATAATCGCTCCTTTTTTTTATTTTTATCTTTTTTCCTTTTCCCTTTTTAACCTCCAATAACACGTCGATATTGAAAATATTCGACGTCCTCTGTAGGGTCTATTTTTGAAATTCCTTGAAGGAGTTTATGAATTTTATGAATAGAAGTTGTAGTGTTTTGAAAGGCCTTGGAGTTGTTACAAGTTAACACAAAGAAACCTTGGAGTTATTACAAGAAATTTTATAAATGGATGTCTACATAAATAATTACTGTTGGGAAAGGCCTGATATGGGACTGATATTGGCTTCAATAATAAAAGGCAGTCTACTTAAATGATACATGGGAAAATGTAGTTTGTTGCTAGAAACGAAGAGGTTGACGTCAATTTCTTCAGACTTCCAAAGTGTCTTTTTGGTTTAATTCTTTTTTCTTTTAATCCAACAATAAATGTCGAATTCCTTGGGAATGTGACGTATTATTCGTTACCCGAAGGCAAAGGTCACTCTTTTTTTCTTTTTCCTTTTTAAATTGCCATAGAACGTCTAACTCTAGGGGTCGTCGACGTAAAAGGCATTGGAGTGGTTGATAACAGTTGAAAAACTGTTATTTTTATACTTAAAATTGACCTTAAAGACCACCTTTATGACTTAGAAACTAGCTTGGAATCATGCTTTTGTTTACCATTTTGAAATAAGAGAGTTGGATAGGTTTTATGCTTGGTTTCTTTGTTTTTGCAGGTTTTAAGATGAATTGGATGAAAGAAGTGAAGTAGGAAGAAGTTGGAATCAGAAAAGAAAGTGTTGCGCTTACCGCTGAGCACCATGTTTTGAGCTTGAGCGTCGTAAGGAGAAAAGATTCTTCAAGAAAAAGAAGGCCTAGATTGCATGGGAAGACGACAATGAGACTATTTCAAATTCAAGCGACTCAGATGAAGAAGCAAACATCTGTTTGATGGCAGATGATGATAATGTTAGCCAAGTATTACAGAAATCAAGAAAAGTCATGTGGTGTCTCGATAGTGGTTGCTCAAAACACATGACAGGAGACAAGACGAAGTTCACATATTTTAAAGAAAAGGAACAAGGCTTTGTTACCTATGGTGACAACAACAAAGGAAGAATTCTTGGAAAAGGGGATATAGGAAGCAAAGACACCTTGATGATCAAAGACGTGCTATATGTAGAAGGACTAAGGCATAACTTAATTAGCATAAGACAACTGTGCGACAAAGGATTCAAGGTAACCTTTGAGAAGAATTCTTGCACTATTTTTAAGAATGATTCTTCTGAAATTGCATTAAAAGGATTCAGACATAATAATATTTATTTAATTGATTTAGAAAATGCATCAAATAAAAATATTTCATGTTTAGTTGTTAAAGAGGAAAACCCATGGTTATGGCATAGGCGTGCTGCTCATATACATATGCAACAATTAAACAAACTTATATCTAGAGATCTAGTAATTGGTTTACCTAAATTAAAGTTTGTAAAAGATAAATTGTGTGATGCATGTCAAAAGGGTAAACAAGTTAAAAATTCCTTTCATTCAAAAAATATTGTTTCTACTTTAAAACCTTTGGAACTTTTACATATGGATTTATTTGGTCCTTCAAGGATAAAAAGTTTTAGTGGAAACTATTATGCTTTGGTTATTGTTGATGATTTTTCAAGATACACTTGGACTTTCTTTCTCACTCTTAAAAGTGAAGCTTTTAAAGAATTAAAAAAGTTTGCTGTTTTAGTTCAAAATGAAAAGGATCTAAGAATAAAAGCTATTAGAAGTGACCATGGTGGTGAATTTCAAAATGAATTATTTGAAAGTTTTTGTGAAGAACATGACATTTCTCATAAATTTTCCTCACCTAGAACTCCCCAACAAAATGGAGTTGTAGAAAGAAAGAATAGAACCTTAGAGGAACTTGCTCGTACTATGTTAAATGAAAATAATGTTCCTAAACAATTTTGGGTTGATGCTGTGAGTATTGCTTGCTATGTTTTAAATAGAATGATAATTCGACCTATTTTAAAACGTACTCCTTACGAGCTTTTCAAAAATAGAAAACCAAATGTTTCCCATTTAAAAATTTTTGGATGCAAATGCTATGTTTTAAACAATGGAAAACTAAATTTGGGAAAATTTGATTCAAAAGCTGATGAAGGAATTTTTCTTGGTTATTCTTTAACAAGCAAAGCATATAGAATTTTTAATAGGAAAACGTTCACAATAGAGGAATCCATACATGTTACTTTTGATGAAATTGTGGACCTTGAGGCAAAACCTCTTGAGTCAGAAGAATCTGATGCAGGAACAAGTGAAGATTCATCACAGGAGACAAATTGATGACTGATGGCTTGAGCTGAATCGGGAGACGACGTGAAATCTAGACTTGATCGAGCTGAAGAACCGGAAAGCAGCTGAAGAAACGATTTGAACCGTGAATCCTTAGGTTCTGTATCGGAGAACCGGTTGAAGTATCGGAAGAACTAAGAACCCTAGATTCGAAGATGGTTCGGTTGAAATCATAAGGTTTGATGCGGAAGCGGGTTTGCGCGAAGGAGCAGTGATTTAAGGGGAGAAAGGATCTAATCGGTGGAGAATGGTTGGGAAGCAGAGACGAAGATGTGGTTCGGTGGAGATGAATTACGTGAGGGTTTGTGATGGTGGATCTGTGAGGAAAATGGTTGCTGGATGAGACGCACTAGAAGAAAGACGAACGCGAGAGTGATGGTTTGTTCTCTCGGATGATTGAGAGAAAAATGATGAGTAGCGTTGGAGCCACAGGCACGCGTGGCAGCGACGTAGGCATGACGGATGACACAAGCCACGCGGAAGCAAAGGATTGGGGAAGCATGATATACGGTGGCTGAATGAAAATTCCGATTTGGAAAAATGAGAGAATGGATGGCGTGAAGGGAAGGTGGCTAGAGGAGATCCTTTGGGATTCTCTAGCTTGACTTTCAAGGGAATTAAATTCTGGAGTTCTCTCTACAGAAAGTTTAATTCATTATTCTCAAAAGTATCTTACAAGAGGTGGTGACATGGCTATATATAGGACTAAAAGTCCCTCCTATCTAGCACATGCCTAACACCTTTTACACATGCTTTAATAAAAGTAAAAGAAATACTACACTAAACTAATTAGGCTTGGGCCCGTCTATCATCCCCTCCCCCTTGGAAAGGATTTGTCCTCAAATCTTATGGTGCTTCTGAAGACTTATTTTTGTTGGCTTCACAAGGGTTCCTCCTGGGTCAAATATCCATCTGCAATAAACATCAAACATATCTCTAATTAGTTGTTTATACCTTAAGAATCTAGCTTCTAGGGTAGGAGGAGATGTGGCCCTTAGTTGCTTTTTCTTTTCTTCCATTTCTATTCTTTCAACTTCTTCCTTTTCTCTTCTTTGTGCTTCTTTTCTCTCTTTCTCTCTTCTTTTCTCTTCTTCTCTTCTTTCTCTTTCTTCCTCGTCTCTTCTCTCTCTTTCTTCCTCTTTTCTTCTCTTGTTTTCTTCTTCTTCTCTTCTCTCTTGCTCTCTTTTTTTCTCTTCTTCTCTTCTCTCTCTTCTCTCTTTTTCTTCCTCTTCTCTTCTATTTTGTTCTTCCTCTTCTCTTCTTTCTTTTTCTCTTTTCTCTCTTACTTCTTGCTTTTGTTTTTTCTCTTTTTAATCTCTCAATTCTATATTTGCTTGTCTCTTCCCATAGCCTCTTAAGTTTTTCTAAAAACTCACTTTCCCTACGAGAGAACCCACTTAAATTTTGAATGAATGACTCACCTTCTCTAATAAGGTCTCTCATAAGTTCTAAGTTTCTTTCAATTTCTCGAGGCACAAACTTTCTTCTCATACAAGCTTTCAATTCATTCCAATCATGAATGGGATATTTTCTACCTATCTTAACATGATATTGCCTATCATCCCACCACTCTCTTGCATGCTTTTCAAAACTAGAAGTGTAGAGACTAAGAATATAAGATTCATTATATCTAGAATAGAAGGATTCAGATTTACTTTTTCTAACCATGAATGAATGCATGTCATCAATTTCCTTTTCCCAAGCTAGGTATGTTAATGCACCAATATCATCACCAAAGAATGGAATACTTCCACTAGCTTGTTTATACAAATCATCTTCAATCCTATCAAATTCATAAAATGGACAAGACTTCCTTCTAGCTTTATCATGTTCTCTTTTAATGTCTTTGTAACTAAGTTGCTTATCAAAATTAAAATTCCTAGAAGACTTATATGAATAACAAGACATCTTTGTTTCTAAAAGTTTTTCTAGTGTAAAAGATATACAAGATTCACACTTAGACAATTCCCAGGTAAGAGAGGTGAGTCATGAAGACTGCTTAAGTACCAAGTCTTGCCTTGCCAGAAATGTCTTAGGTTACTACTAGTTACCCTTTAAACAAAAATCACTTTTAAAATCAAAGGACAAAACTCACAAACAATCACAACAATTAAACACTAAAAGACGAGACTCTTCGGACTCTAATGTGACAAGGCTTAGAGTTTAATCCCTTTTAGCCTAAATCACCCCTAAACGTAAGACACAAAAATTAAACACAAACAAGAAAAGTTTTGCCAAGAGTTGAAAGAGCACCAAGGAATCTTCCAAGACACTTGGACTTTGAATGGCCTTTTACAATGAAATTAAGAAAACTAACAATAGAGCCTATTACACATCAAAATGAAGAAACAATTAAAAAAAACAAATAACAGTTATGCTTCAATCCTGGTCCTGATTCAAATCCGCATGAAGGATCTAGTGCTCCACTTTTTGGTTGCTTCTGGACAACGTTGGAGTCTCCTAGCTCTTGGGTTTAACTCTACAATCACAAATGTACAAAGCTGGATCAAAGAGCTGTTAACGAACATATTGGAAGAGGGAAGTTACACTTAAATGAGCCTTCCCTTTCTTGGGTTTGTACACTTGATGCAGAGAAAGGTTCCTATTGACTGTCCATTACAATTTGTTGCACAGAGAAAACCTGCACATATATTCAGACCAACATCAACAATTCACACATTACAAGTAATTACAAATCATGACAAGAACAGTTCAATCAAAACAGAAGCCATTTAAGGTAAAAGAAAACTCCCTTTAGTTCAAAGCTTCCACATGAAGTGCTTAGGTTGCTGTTTTCTTAGTAAACTTCTGCTCAAACTAAACTCTCAAACATCAACTCTGCACACATAAATCTAAACAAAATCCAGCAACAAAATCCAGCAAGTGCAAATGGACAGTGAACTAGATTTAAATTGGATGTAATTCACTGCAGAAACTAACCACCTAATTAATTCAGTCACCAAGTCAGAACTGGAATTTAGGTGCTTTAATCACTTCTTAAAATTGGATGATACATTGGCAATTAAAAACAGATTGATGCATAACTGATTATGACAAGAGCAGCCTTTGCAGCAACTTAGTGAATTACACTGGGTAGAAACAATTGGACCACGCTAGTCAAGAACAATGTCCTAACTAATTCAGAAATCAGTGGACCATGCTAATCAAATCAATGGACAGAGTAATGTGAGGCAAATCAGAAATTGGCAGTTTTAAAACAGTGTTCTTGCAATTCCAAAAATGCTCATAAAACCATCAGCACATTATTTGCAATTCCTATGCATCTACCAAGTTCAAAGAAATCTTACCAAATCAACATCAGCATTCAACATGCCCAATTAAACCATGAAATCAACATTTCACTGTCAAACAGTGAGTAGATCAATTAATTCAGCAGGCAATGTTTGACAATAAAGTGAGTGCAATGACAGTTTAAACATTCACAAGCACAATTAGCATCACTAGCAAATCAGCAATCACATTCAAGCATTTAATATCTCACTGACTTCATCAAACAGTTTATGAACTAAATTGATTTCAATAACTTCTTAAACAGTCACAACTCTCCACTCTGATCATCTCATTTTCGTTTCCTGCACAATGAACAATCAACAAATGGTTAGTTGAAACTGAACTCTTGTAAATGCCAATAGCCGCTAATCTCACAGCACCCAGAGTTCTCTTTAAAACATTTTAAGGCACTCAAATGAAATTTTCAGTCTAAGCTAGAGAATCATGTGGATCACCACCACCTAATATGCTACCATTCACACTTACCTTCTTTCAAATCCCAAAAACCAGGATGGAATCAGATTTCTCAATCAGGAAAATGGCTAGGCTAAACAAGGTAAAGTGAAGGACAAAACAAATCACAAGGTAATGGAATGACAAAAACAGCAAAGCAACTGACTTGAGATCAGATTAATAAAGCAAAGAAAAGATCCAATTATGATTCAGCAGAACTTGATTAACATGTGAGAGACAAAACTAGATAACCAACAAATGACAAGCAAGAAACAAAGCTTTTGAGCAAAGTGAGCACTCAAACTGAACCTATGAGTGGCACTAGAACAGATTTTAAAAGCAAGAAATCAAAGACCACAGCAAGTCGAAACTGAAATCACATGCAGCATCCAGAACTGAATTTTCAAAACTGTTAAATGGAATGCCACAAAGAAACCAGTGTATATGTTTAAATCTGAAGTTCTGTTTTGAAACTGGTTTTAACTGGATTGTACAGGTCTGAAAAGGTTTTTACATTGAATATATCATATTCATCTTTTTGTATTTTTATTTTATCACAGATCCTTGCTATTGCTACAATCCAGTCCTCTTGAAATGATCTAATTCACAAGAAAAATTCAGCACTGCAGTTCCAACTTGTACAAAAAAAATTGAACTTAAAAAATTGGGGTTTTCAAAGGTGAAATTGCACAAAGGCTGATATAACTCGAATTAAGCTATTGCATCATGTTTGAAATATCAAAACAACTTGTTTTGCTCTGAAGTTGGATGCAGAAAATAGTAATTCGAAAATTGAACTTGCAATAGCCAATTATGCAATCAAACAGCTCAACCACACCACCAATCTTAAGTTTTATTGAGTCAATTGACAAATTATTGATGAAAATGACTTTAAAACAACCAAGATCTATATGCCAAACAGATTTTAAAACAAAAAAACTAGACTCAAACAAGACAATGCAGATCGGTCAACTGCAACTTTGATACTATTGGAGTTTTCACAAGATGCCACCAAGCTATTTGCTTCAGCAATTCATGGCTTAATTGGTGTGCACCTGATACGAACTCATTCAAGCCTTTTATCATCGAAATAATATGTATTGGCCATGACAATAAACGCAAATAAGAATACACATCAACAACACTTAAATCTGAGATTAAGGTCACTTTTGCATGCACCCAAGCTCACAATGACTGTATCATAGCTCATATGGTGTACAGCCACTGATCATATAATCCAGAATCTCAGAAAAAAATCAAATACAGCTTTGAACACAGAATTTATGACATTTTAAGCAATTAAACATAACTGTAAACATGACAGAATATGATTCATCAATGAAAATGACTCAAATGAACAAATGGACCGATTAAAATGAGGAAAAGACTCAAAGAAAAGAAAACACACAAATTGACTCAACCAGAACCTACTATAAGCAGCAATTGATGTACAGAAACCAAACAATGAACAAGACAAAGTAAAATACTCAAGACATTGAACGAATGATAATGAACAACACGGGAAAATTTGAAAACAACCAAACGCACAGATTGAATCTCAAGAATAGAAAACAGATCGAGACCGACAATTTGAGAATCCACGAAGAGTAAAACTCAGATCAGAGAGAAACGAGATACTTAGCTCAAGCGGACGCGCCTAACCTAGGCTCTGAATACCACTTGATGTCTGATGGCTTGAGCTGAATCGGGAGACGACGTGAAATCTGGACTTGATCGAGCTGAAGAACCGGAAAGCAGCTGAAGAAACGATTTGAACCGTGAATCCTTAGGTTCTGTATCGGAGAACCGGTTGAAGTATCGGAAGAACTAAGAACCCTAGATTCGAAGATGGTTCGGTTGAAATCATAAGGTTTGATGCGGAAGCGGGTTTGCGCGAAGGAGCAGTGATTTAAGGGGAGAAAGGATCTAATCGGTGGAGAATGGTTGGGAAGCAGAGACGAAGATGTGGTTCGGTGGAGATGAATTACGTGAGGGTTTGTGATGGTGGATCTATGAGGAAAATGGTTGCTGGATGAGACGCACTGGAAGAAAGACGAACGCGAGAGTGATGGTTTGTTCTCTCGGATGATTGAGAGAAAAATGATGAGTAACGTTGGAGCCACAGGCACGCGTGGCAGCGACGTAGGCGTGTGATGGACAAATTTGTAAGCACCAAAATATGATGTCACAAACTTGTTTTACAATCGGCAAGTATGACCGAATCGTTTCAAGTAATAAACTCGGTAAGACCAAGTATCGTTCTCCCAAAGGACTCACGGCCTAGTTTAGTTATGTGATTCGTTGATTAGCTACGACTTAAGAACAAAATATTTGGATTTTATATGCAAGACGAAAAGTAAACATGTATGCATGAATTGATCAATGGCAAAGACAAAAGATAAACACTTTCAATGGATTATATGAATGAATATGTTGTTGGGGGTCAATTTCATCTCATCCACTCTCATACATTTTAGGAATTCAACATTCAAATCATCATTGTTAATGCCACTCTCTAAAGTACCATTCTAGATGGCTTCTCCCTAATCAAATAGTTCATACAATTCCTAGCATTCCTAATGATTAGTTCATGAGTGCAGGAGCTTAACGACAACCAATATAATATTGTCAGTATAATATTGGGAGAAATTCCCCGGATCTAGACTTCCCCGTACGTGTCCGTATCGACAAAACCAATAATCATGCAATAGAATGAGTTAAACAATGCAAGCATTAAGCAAAGAGGAAAAACCCTAACTAATGATGAAAGAAAGCATAAGTCTTAGATTAAGATGCAAGCATAAATTCCATATATGAGAGCTTCAAGAGATTACATTGATTCCCCAACAAACATACAAGGTTTAGTTCACCATATTCATGGTGAACCTAGATGAACAATGAAAGAATGAAAGAATAAACCCTAAAAAGGTGAAGAGGTAGCCTGAGCATCCAAGATCCTCCTTCAAAGGGGTGGAAGAGAGAGTGTTTGCCTCGTTTCTGCCAAAGATACCTAACCCTAGGACGTGCAAGTCCTTATATACTATTCTAGAGTTACAAAAGATTACAAAAGCCCAAGCCCAAAAAGTGCCGCTCAGCGCTATTTACCGCTCAGCGGTGGTTGCGTGACTCGTTTCTTCCCCTCAGCGGCCATTTTGCCCCTCAGCGTGACTCCCGCAACCTCCTGAGTGCCGCTCAGCGGTAAAATACCGCTGAGCGGTGCCTTCGACTTCTCTTTTTGCACTCTTTCTTGTCTTTTCTAATGTCATCTCTCTCCTTCTTCACTCTTTTCACTAAATTCACCTCAAAACCTGCACAAAAACACTTAAATCAAGCATAAACCTGTCCAGCTCTCTTATTTATGAAAATATAGATAAACTGCATGATTTCAAGCTAGTTTTTAAGTCTAAAGGTTGCTTTTAGTATCAATATTAAGCATGAAAATAACAGTTTTTCAACTGTTATCACAACCCCAAACTTAGAACTTTGCTTGTCCTCAAGCAAACAAAATGTAACTCCATCTCCAACCAATTCATATGATGGTTTACTCATTCAAAATCCTTTTCTCAAGATAAGTAACAACTTCACTCAAACTTATGACCAAGAGTTCAATCAAGATGTGCACATGCTTTAGTGTTCACAAAGTCATTTAAATTCCAACAAATGCTATTTTTCATGAATGATCAATCAATTAAGCATGGATGTTCATGTGTCTATGGAATATTTCCTCACTAGGTAAAGTGTTTCACTCAACACACAAGTGTATAAGAGGTAAAGTGTTTCGCTCATTCACTCCATTATCACAATGTCACATGAATCAACTTTGCCTTTCATTTTACCACAATCAAAACAATCACAAGCATGCATCATCAAAAGGACTTTTCACTGGCTTATAATGTGGCTGGGCTAACAAGAAAATTGGTTTTTCTGGATCACAAAATCCTTGAGTTAAGAGAATCATCACAACACAATTTTTCTTATTCATTCCCAACTTTCTTTTGCCTTTGCTTTTGCATTGAGCTTTACTTCTTTTTCTTTTCTTTTCTTTTTCTTTGCATATTCTTACTTTTTAGCTCTTAGCTCAATGCTTTTTATGTTTTCCCAACAACCCCAAACTTGAACATTTAACAATACCACACAAGATCTTCTACTTAACTCAAGGTAAAGATTTTCAATCAAAGGTTTCAAGTGTACGTTCAAGGCTAAGGGTTCAAAGGATAGAACATAATGTGTTCTCTTTTAGTAGGCTAATTTTATGTATTTGGCCAATAAAAAGGGTTTCAATAACACGACCTTGATCATATGATGCAAAACAAGCAATTGATTCAATCATAGAAAACCTGGGCAAAATTATTCATGCTTTCAAAGTAATAGCATTCAACAATAACAACTCTGGAGCTCAAAACCTCACATATAAGCTCATTTACATTTGACATACACATCCTGCTTAATTTCACAATCACAATCATGATATCCTGCATTTGTTCACAAAGCTTGTGAATCACCTGTATAAGCATTTTAATGTGCACATCATCTCAACATCAATCAATCAATAAGCATCATCAAGCATTACTTATCAAACATCACAGTTAATAGCAAACCATCACACAAACCAGGTTTTCAAGAGAGTACATCAAACCCTAATCTAAAACCGAAAACAAAAATACTTACAAGATACTGGGTTGCCTCCCAGTAAGCGCTTGTTTAACGTCCCGAGCCTGACCCAACTTTCAAGGATCAACCAACAACATCATTGTGGAAAATCGTTGCACCTCTCCCCCTAGATAGGGCTTGAGACGTTGACCATTTACCACCCAGCTTTTCTGTGGATCATCAGCAGATGGATCAAATATTTCAATTGCTCCATGTGGATGCACTTCTTTTATCACAAACGGTCCTGTCCATTTTGACTTCAGTTTCCCAGGAAATATCTTCAATCTTGAGTTGAACAATAGTACCTGTTGTCCTGGATTGAAAACTCTATTCACCAGCTTCCTGTCATGATAAAATTTAATTTTTTCTTTGTAAGCCTTGGATGAATCATATGCATGTAACCTCATTTCTTCAAGCTCTAAAATCTGCCTTCTGCGTGTGCATTGAGTTTCATAAGGATCAAAATTCAGAAATTTTAAAGCCCATAATGCTCTATGCTCCAATTCAACTAGCAAATGGCATGCTTTCCCATAGACTAATTGAAATGGTGATAATCCCATAGACGTCTTCATTGCTGTTCTATAAGCCCAAAGAGCATCATCCAATTTGAGAGACCAATCCTTCCTTGATGAAGTCACGGTTTTTTCCAGGATTCTTTTTATCTCCCTGTTAGATACCTCAGCTTGTCCATTGGTCTGTGGGTGATAAGGTGCAGCTACCTTATGCTTCACTCCATAGTGTTTGAGTACTTTCTCTAGCTGATAATTGCAAAAATGAGATCCTCCATCACTAATCAACACTCTTGGAGTGCCAAAACGTGAGAATATCTGCCTCTTCAGGAATTTAATTACCGTACTAGCATCATTTTTAGGACAAGCCAATGCTTCCACCCATTTACTCACATAATCCACTGCTACCAGAATATATTCATTGTTGAAAGATGGAGGGAAGGGTCCAACAAAGTCAATACCCCAACAATCAAAAACCTCAACCTCTAAAATACCTTGTAAAGGCATCTCATGACGTTTAGTGATTGTCCCTGCTCTTTGACATTTGTCACAATTCCTAGCATGATTATGAGCATCTTTAAATAAAGTTGGCCAATAGAATCCTGATTGAAGGACTTTTGCTGCTGTTCTTTCTCCATTAAAGTGTCCTCCATAAGGTGAATCATGACAATGCCAGAGAATTCCTTCTGCTTCTTCATTTGTAACACAT
This sequence comes from Vigna angularis, assembly GCF_016808095.1. NCBI lineage: Eukaryota > Viridiplantae > Streptophyta > Magnoliopsida > Fabales > Fabaceae > Vigna > Vigna angularis. Next base: position 14,954,038 of record NC_068975.1, on the reverse strand, counting down.
CTCCTCAGAAGATTATCTGCTCCAATTTTGAACAAATATGGATCGTCCCACACAAACTGCTTGGCATCATGCAAAAATTTCTTTCTCTGTTGCCAAGTTAAATCTTCAGGCATGACTCTTGCAGCTTTAAAATTTGCCATATCAGCAAACCAGGGCCTCTGCTGAACATACATGAGTGATTCATCTGAAAAAGATTCCCAGATTTCAGGCTCCTTGCAAGTGACCTCATTGTTGACTAACCGTGACAAATGATCAGCAATTAAGTTCTCACTTCCTTTCTTATCACGGATTTCTACATCAAATTCTTGCAACAGTAGTACCCATCTGATCAGACGTGGCTTAGAATCTGGTTTTGTCAACAAATATTTAATAGTTGCATGATCTGTATAGACAATCACCTTAGACCCAATAAGATAAGGTCTAAATTTCTCTAGAGCATATACAATGGCAAGAAACTCTTTCTCTGTAGTAGCATAATTCAATTGAGCATCATTCAACACCTTGCTAGCATAATAAATTGGATGAAACTTGTGTTCTTTCCTTTGGCCGAGGACAACTCCTATTGCATAATCACTTGCATCACACATTAATTCAAAATTTTGATTCCAATCTGGTGCTGCAATTACTGGAGCTGACACTAGTTTCTGCTTCAATATATCAAAAGCTTTCAGGCAATCTTCATTCATCACAAAAGGAGCATCCTTCATCAAGAGATTACTCAATGGTTTAGCAATTTTTGAGAAATCTTTGATAAATCTTCTATAAAACCCAGCATGACCAAGAAAACTTCTAATCCCCTTTACATTTGTTGGTGGAGGTAGTTTCTCAATAACTTCTACTTTAGCTTTGTCTACCTCAATTCCTTTAGCAGATATTTTGTGCCCCAATACAATTCCTTCAGTTACCATGAAATGACATTTCTCCCAATTCAAAACCAGATTTGTCTGAACACATCTTTTGAGGACAGTGTTCAAATTAGCTAAACACCTTTGGAAGGAGTTTCCAAAAACTGAGAAGTCATCCATGAATACTTCAATGCATTTTTCTAAAAGATCAGCAAAGATTGCCTGCATACACCTCTGAAACGTAGCTGGAGCATTACATAATCCAAAAGGCATCTTTCTATATGCAAAGATACCAAAAGGACAAGTAAAAGCCGTCTTCTCCTGGTCTTTTGGATCTACCACAATTTGATTATATCCGGAATATCCATCTAGAAAACAATAGAAAGCCTGCCCTGATAACCTTTCTAGCATCTGATCCATGAAAGGAAGAGGAAAATGATCTTTCCTAGTAGCTTTATTCAGTTTCCTGTAATCAATGCACATACGCCAGCCAGTAACTGTCCGAGTGGGAATAAGTTCATTCTTATCATTATAAATTACCGTCATCCCACCTTTCTTTGGAACCACCTGTACTGGACTCACCCATTCACTGTCAGAGATTGGATAGATGATACCAGCTTCTAGCAGTTTCAACACTTCTTTTCTGACCACCTCCTTCATAGCAGGATTTAACCTTCTCTGTGGTTGAGCACTTGGTTTATAATCTTCTTCCATAAAAATCTTGTGCATGCAATAAGTTGGGCTAATACCTTTGAGATCGGATATTGACCACCCAATTGCTTCTTTGTTGGCTTTCAAAATTTCTATCAATTGCTCTTCTTCTTGTAAAGATAAAGAGTTACTGATAATGACTGGCTTTGTTCCATCCTCTAGAAACACATATTTCAGATGTGATGGCAATCTTTTTAGTTCTGGAGACTGTGCTTTGATTGTTTCTTCCTTAGCCATTGTGTCGAATATTGGATCTTCCTCTGGACCCTTTTTCAATGTTTCCAAGTCCATCAGACATTCATCAATCAATTTCTCTTCTTCTTCATCCAAATCTTCACATGCATCAATGAGCGTTTTTTCCAATGGAGAAATGTTACGCACCATCCTTTCTTGAATCACACAAACTTCATCAAGTTCATCAAATTGAAAACATGATTTGTCATCATTTGGATACGTCATGGCTTTGGATACATCAAAAGTGACTTCTTCCTCGTCAACTCTCAGTTTAAGCTTACCATTCTCCACATCAATCAAAACTCTAGCAGTCTTCATAAAAGGTCTCCCAAGAATAAGAGGAACGTCACTAGTTCCTTCCATCTCCATCACAATGAAATCTACTGGAAATACAAATTTGTCGACCTTCACTAGAACATCTTCAACCACTCCATATGGATATTTAAGAGACCTGTCCGCCAATTGAAGAGCCATTCTGGTTGGTTTAATTTCCAACCCCTGAATTGTTCTGCACATGGAAAGCGGCATTAGATTAATGCTAGCTCCCAAATCAATCAATGCTCTTCCAACTTTCACATCTCCTATGGTGCATGGAATAGTGAAGCTTCCTGGGTCTTTAAGTTTAGGAGGTAGTTTCTGTATGATTGCACTGCAATTGCCCTGTATATTGATAGTTTCCTTCTCAATGTACTTGTGTTTCTTTGTGAGAAGTTCCTTCAAGAATTTTGCATATGCTGGCATCTGTTGCAATGCTTCAGAGAATGGTATAGTGATCTCCAACTTCTTAAACAGTTCCATGAATCTTTCCAACTGCTTTTCTTTCTCCTTTCTTGAATAACCCTTTGGATAAGGAAGTGGCTTTTCATACTCTTTTTCTTTTTGTCTCTCTTCTCTCTCATTTTTTTCTCTCTTCTCATCTTCTTCTTTTTTCTTTTTCTCTCTCTCAACTCTTTCTTTCCACTCACATGTTTCTTTTTCACTCTCACTCTCATTTTCGTTCTCTTTTCTCTCTTTTTTTCTCTCTTCTAACACTCTACCACTTCTAGTCACAACAGTTTTACATTCCTTTCCCAGATTATCATGTTTCATTTCGTCAACTATTCTCTCAACATAGACCTCCATTTTTTTAAATGCAGCATCCACATTATGACAATAAGACGCATTTGTCTTTAAGAATCTCTGGAAAGTCTCTTCAAGCGTTGTTGATTTCTCAACTGGAGTAGATTGCATCTGCCATTTTTGGTGCTCTTGAACCATTGAAACCTGTTGTACTTCCTGTGGTGTTTGAGAAAGTTTCATGGTCACTTCTTCAAGCTGTTGAGAGATAATTCTATTTTGGATAAGCAAGGCCTCATTTAATTGTGACAACTCCTTTTGACTAGGATCTCCTTTTTCAATATTGAGTTCGTTGTCACTAGTAGCCATATTTTCAATAAGTTCAGTTGCTTCCTCTGGCGTTTTCCAGTTAATATTACCTCCTGCTGATGCATTCAGTATCATCTTGGTTTGTGAACCAAGCCCTCCAAGGAAAGTTAGGACTACTTCTGCTTCTTTGAAACCATGCATAGGGGTTTTGCGTAACAAGCTCTTATACCTGTCCCATGCATGTCCAAGTGACTCCTCCATGCCCTGCTTGAATGACGAAATCTCTTGCTTGCCTTTGGTCACCTTAGATTGTGGAAAGTACTTGTTCAGAAATTTTGTGACCACTGCTTCCCACTCTGTGAAACTTTCTTCTGGAAAAGAGTTTAACCAAAGCTTAGCATTGCCCCCCAACGAGAAGGGAAACAAGCTAAGTTTGATAGCTTCGTCTGGCACCCCATTAATCTTGACCGTATTGCAGATCTCATTGAAAGTTGTAAGGTGCTCATATGGGCTTTCGTGATATAACCCATTAAATTGATTACTCTTCACCAGTTGAATTAATGCTGGCTTGACCTCCATGTTGGCTGCATTGACTCTAGGTCTTGCTATGCTGTTAAAATTTTGAGGTCCAGCAATATTAGTGTAATCTGCAAGAGTTCTTCTAGCATTGTTATTCTCCATACTTCTTGTGCTGTGAACAGAACCTTGTGGTGATGATTGGAGGAGAGTTTCTGGAGAAGGGAAAAGTTCTCTGGACGTTCTGATTCTTCTCCTCCTTCTACTCTCTTCTAGCCCTTCAAAAAGTGGTTCTGTTATTTTCTTACTCCTAGTCCGAATTGCTTCCTGCATACACAAGAAAACAAAACCCTAGAAAAGATTTGTTAGCACAAAAAGATATAGAAGAAGATATAAATTCAGAAGATAAAAAGATTTAGAAGATAGAATAAAATAAGATAGAATAAAATAAAACCTAATCTAAAAAAATAAAATAAAATCAAATCTAACCTAATCAAATAAAATAAAATAAAAACAGAAAAATAAAATAAAATAAAATAAAATAAAAACAGAAAAAATAAAAACAGAAATTCAAAAAGTCAAAGATAATCAATAATCACACAAATTAACCAGTTAAACCACGAGTCCCCGGCAACGGCGCCAAAAACTTGATGGACAAATTTGTAAGCACCAAAATATGATGTCACAAACTTGTTTTACAATCGGCAAGTATGACCGAATCGTTTCAAGTAATAAACTCGGTAAGACCAAGTATCGTTCTCCCAAAGGACTCACGGCCTAGTTTAGTTATGTGATTCGTTGATTAGCTACGACTTAAGAACAAAATATTTGGATTTTATATGCAAGACGAAAAGTAAACATGTATGCATGAATTGATCAATGGCAAAGACAAAAGATAAACACTTTCAATGGATTATATGAATGAATATGTTGTTGGGGGTCAATTTCATCTCATCCACTCTCATACATTTTAGGAATTCAACATTCAAATCATCATTGTTAATGCCACTCTCTAAAGTACCATTCTAGATGGCTTCTCCCTAATCAAATAGTTCATACAATTCCTAGCATTCCTAATGATTAGTTCATGAGTGCAGGAGCTTAACGACAACCAATATAATATTGTCAGTATAATATTGGGAGAAATTCCCCGGATCTAGACTTCCCCGTACGTGTCCGTATCGACAAAACCAATAATCATGCAATAGAATGAGTTAAACAATGCAAGCATTAAGCAAAGAGGAAAAACCCTAACTAATGATGAAAGAAAGCATAAGTCTTAGATTAAGATGCAAGCATAAATTCCATATATGAGAGCTTCAAGAGATTACATTGATTCCCCAACAAACATACAAGGTTTAGTTCACCATATTCATGGTGAACCTAGATGAACAATGAAAGAATGAAAGAATAAACCCTAAAAAGGTGAAGAGGTAGCCTGAGCATCCAAGATCCTCCTTCAAAGGGGTGGAAGAGAGAGTGTTTGCCTCGTTTCTGCCAAAGATACCTAACCCTAGGACGTGCAAGTCCTTATATACTATTCTAGAGTTACAAAAGATTACAAAAGCCCAAGCCCAAAAAGTGCCGCTCAGCGCTATTTACCGCTCAGCGGTGGTTGCGTGACTCGTTTCTTCCCCTCAGCGGCCATTTTGCCCCTCAGCGTGACTCCCGCAACCTCCTGAGTGCCGCTGAGCGGTGCCTTCGACTTCTCTTTTTGCACTCTTTCTTGTCTTTTCTAATGTCATCTCTCTCCTTCTTCACTCTTTTCACTAAATTCACCTCAAAACCTGCACAAAAACACTTAAATCAAGCATAAACCTGTCCAACTCTCTTATTTATGAAAATATAGATAAACTGCATGATTTCAAGCTAGTTTTTAAGTCTAAAGGTTGCTTTTAGTATCAATATTAAGCATGAAAATAACAGTTTTTCAACTGTTATCAGCGTGACGGATGACACAAGCCACGCGGAAGCAAAGGATTGGGGAAGCGTGATATACGGTGGCTGAATGAAAATTCCGATTTGGAAAAATGAGAGAATGGATGGCGTGAAGGGAAGGTGGCTAGAGGAGATCCTTTGGGATTCTCTAGCTTGACTTTCAAGGGAATTAAATTCTGGAGTTCTCTCTACAGAAAGTTTAATTCATTATTCTCAAAAGTATCTTACAAGAGGTGGTGACATGGCTATATATAGGACTAAAAGTCCCTCCTATCTAGCACATGCCTAACACCTTTTACACATGCTTTAATAAAAGTAAAAGAAATACTACACTAAACTAATTAGGCTTGGGCCCCGTCTATCAGGTTGTCTCACGAAAGCGCATATGAGCACCTCACAACGTTTTACGAGATTTGCAACACAGTAAAGATAAATGGGGTGCCGGACGAAGCAATCAAACCTAGCCTATTTCCATTCTCATTAGGAGGCAACGCTAAGCTTTGGTTGAGCTCTTTTCCAGAAGGAAGCTTTACAGAGTGGGAAGCAGTGGTGACAAAGTTCCTAAACAAATACTTTCCACAATCAAAGGTAAATAAAGGAAAGCAAGAGATTTCATCTTTCAAGCAAGGGATGGAGGAATCACTAGGTCATGCATGGGACAGATATAAAAGCTTACTAAGAAAAACTCCCACGCATGGTTTTGACAAAGTGGAAGTAGTCTTGATCTTCCTTGGAGGTCTTGGTTCAAAAACCAAGATGATGCTTGACGCCTCAGCTGGAGGCAATATCAAATGGAAGACTCCAGAGGAAGCCACGGAAATAATTGAAAACATGGCTACTAGTGATAATGAGCTGAACAGTGAAAAAGGAGCTCCTATTCAACAAAAAGGAGTTCTACAGTTGCAATCCCATGACGCCTTGCTAGCACAGAACAAGATACTAACTCAATAATTGGAGACTCTCACAAAAACACTTGCACAACTGCCAAAAGAGTTAAAGACTGTTGCACAGGTTCAATCATAGTTATGTGAATTATGTGGAGGTGACCATATCAATGGTCAATGCGCCTTTCCAGCAGAAGCTTTAGAGGATGTTAACTTCATGGCCAATCAATTTCCATATCGTCAGGGGAATTTCAATCAAGGGTGGAAACCACACCCAAGCATTAGTCAAGGAAAAAGTGGGCAAGCTGGACAAACTAGGCAATTTAACAAGCAACAACAACAACCAACCTTATGGCAACATATTTCTATACTTAATGAAAGATCAATAAGGATGGAAGAAACTCTTCAGCAATTTATACAGAAAACTGAATCTTCTCAAAATAGCACTAATGCTGCTATTAAGAACTTGGAGATTCAAATGGGTCAGATTACCAAGCAGTTGGAAGAAAGGCCTGACAAAAATTTTGGGGCTAATACTGAGGTTAACCCCAAGGAAGAATGTAAAGTGTTGGAGAGTACAAATGATGAAACAGTTGAGTTAGACAGAGAGAAAGAAAAAGGAGAGGAAGAAAAAGAAGAGAGAGAAAAGAGAGAAAAAGAAAAAGAAGACAGAGAAAAGAGAGAAAAAGAAAAAGAAGAGAGAAAAGAGAAAGGAGAGAGAAGAGAGATAAAGAGTAAGGATATTTTTCCTTTTCCAATAAATCAAGAGGAACAATTTGATTTTACAGAATTATTCAAGATGGTGGACAATGATGTACCTTGGAAGGAGATATTACAGCATATTGCAGTTTATACTAAACCTGAGGAAGAAGTCTCTACAAAGAAAAGACGTAGAGATGATGATACAAAGAAGTATAAAGCTGTTAAAAAGGAGTCATTCCCTCCAAAAGCAAAAGATCCAGGAGGTTTTTCCATTCTATGCACAATAGGGAAGAAAAGGATAAAAAAGGCTTTACTTGATTTAGGATCATGTGTTAACTTGATACCTTATTCTTTACTTGAGCAGATTGGTGATGTTGATGTGAAGCCTATAAAGGTTAACTTAGTAATGGCAGATGGATCTTCGAAGAAACCCTATGGAATAACAGAAGATATTATAGTTTGTGTAGGCAAACTACAGTTCTTGGCAGACTTTGTGGTGATGGAGATGGAGACTGAAAAGATACCCATTATTCTCGGAAGACCGTTTATGAAAACGGCCAAAGCCATCATTGATGTGAATGAAGGTATAGTGGTGCTCCAAGACCGAGAAGAAAGAGTTGTTGTAGATGTCTTCAAAGAAGAGAGGCAGATGCAGGAGGAAGAAGCTAGTCATAAAGCTGCATTTCAAGATGTACTCATGACTAGCCCTGAAGATGAAAAGCCCAAGGTTAAAGGTAAACATTGTTTGTTGTTTCAGGTACAGGAAGAAGAAAAGATTGAAAGAGAAAAAAAAGTCCATGATGACTGGATGAAAGAACAACTCCAACTTGGTAAACCTGTGAGATTCAAAAACAAGTTGTGGGTTGTGAAAGGCTACAAAGAGAATGAGATGATAGAGATAGAGTCTCCACATTCTAGAAGAGTCAAAAAAGTGTACCGGAAGCAGTTGAGGAGTTGGTGTGATATGAACATCAACCATGAAGAAGGAACTTGAACATTATTGGGTCAAGCTAATGACGTTAAAAGAGCGCTTGCTGGAAGGCATTCCAGTGATTTGAGGACAATTGTTCTTTTGATTTTATTTTGGTTTTGTAATTTTTAATCAGTTGGACATTATTTCTGTAAAATTTTTTTGGGTATAGCATCTACTGAAGGATGCTAGGTGGTTAAGTATCTACTGAAAGATACTAGGTTTGTTACACCTACTGATGGGTGTTGGTGGATTTTGGGTCAGGCTCGTGACGTGACACAAGCGCTACCTGGGAGGCAACCCAGTTGATTGATTATATTTTTGTTTGTTTTACTTTAGTTGCATAATAGGGTTGTGCATGAGTAATCTGAGAATTTTATTGCAGGGAGCTAGTGAGGGGATGTTTAGGAGGCATTTAGGTTAAGCTAAGGAGAAGGAGAGCACTTCCCGAAAGTGTCGCTGAGCGGTAGTGTCGCAGAATGGGCTTAGGTTGCCCCTTAGCGGAACCCGAGCCCATTAGGGTATTTTTATACCCTAAGCTGCGCCTTGGTTTCTCTTTTCAGATTCCTCTCTACACACACACTCCTACATACTTTTCAAAGGTTCTCTACAAATTTTTCCTCATCCCTGTTGAGAAAAATCTCCCTTCCACTCACTTTCTCACTAGTTTTCCATCTAAGTTTGGGGTTGGAAGAGAGCATAATTATTCTTCATAGCTTGAAAGCATTCTCCATTCATCTAGCATCTCCACCCAAGTAAGTCAAGCATTTTTCATTCTAGGGTTCTTGAGTTTGAATTTGATTGTTGAAGCATGAATTTTTAGGGGTTTTGATTTCTATGCATGATTTAATGATTTAATTAATGTTTGAACTGATTGAACTGAATGATTTTGATCTGGATAACTGAAAATTGCATGTGGGTGGAGGTAGGACAGGTTAAAAGTGCATTTTTAAAAAATCTGCAGAGTCACCGCTCAGGGGTAAATTGCCGCTGAGCGGCACTCTGACAGATATGCTAGTTTTGCTGAGTTGTGTGCTGGATTACTGCACTGGTGGCGTTGAGGGGTGATTTTGACCCTCAACGGTGGTTTAGCTTTGAAATAAGGTGTTGTTTATGGTTTACTAATGATTAACAACAGGTTTTGTGGTTTTGTAATCTATGCTTGATGTAGGAATGACATCCTCTTCAGGCAAAAGAATGAAGACCATGGCTTCCAAAAGAAAAGAAAAGGAACCAGAACAACCCCATTCTAGTAGGTTCCTATCTCGCAAACATGAGAAGCACTTTAAGGTGGTCCAACATAGGAGACTCCTTATGGAGTGGAAGGTTGGAATGATACCTAACTTTTCTCCTCAATTTGGAGAGCAATTGTTGGGAAATGATTGGGGAAAGCTAGCCACATACCCTACACCTGCCAATATAGTTGTGGTAAAAGAATTTTACGCCAATGCAAGGAAGATTGGTGATTATCCAGCTGAGAATTACCTAGGCTATGTCAGAGGCCACGCTATTAGGTATGATCTTGATTCCATCAACAACTTCTTGGATACTGTGTGGGCTGGTGAGCAGTGCCAGTTTGCTCTATGTATGGAAGAAGGCATTAATTTTGATGATGTGGAGAGAGTTTTATGTGTACCTGGAGGACATTTTCAGAGGAATAGAACTGGCTCTATGGTAAACATTAGGAGGACTGATTTGACTCCTCTTGCAAAGTATTGGATGGCGTTTTCTCATGCCAACATTCAGCCATGTTCTCATGTGTCAGACATCACTCTTAGGAGGGCACTCCTCCTTTACTATGCAATCAGGAACTTGAATGTCAATATTGGACAGGTAATAGCTGATGAGATAAGGGTGTGTGCCAACACAACAAACAACAAAGCACCCTTAGGACATCCTTCTTTGATTACACACCTCTGCAAGATAGCTGGGGTGGATACTTCTGCTCCACATTTTGAAAGGCCAAGGAAAGCAATTGATGAGGCCTATTACAGACAATACTGTGGAGGTGAGGAGGCAGCTCAGCCAGTTCCACCACGCCGTACTTGTAGAGAAAGAGGGCAAGCACAGAGTCAGGCATCTGTTGAGACACATGAAGCAGAACCTTTCCAGATGAGGGACATGTACATGTCTCTTATAGGTGCACAGTTACAGTCTATCCACAGAGGGCAGGTGGCCACTGCTGAGATGATTGTTGGAATGTATGATACACCTCCAGCACACAGGAGGACTATGGAGGAGTTTCATAATGTGGTAGCTTGGCCAGAAGAGCAGGTACAAGGAGACAGAGCTGAAGCAGTTGAAGCTTCAGCTATGGAGAAAAATGAAGATGATGCTGATGATGATGAGGATGATGCATTTGAGGATGCTGAAGATGAGGAAGAAGAGAAGGATACAGATGACAGCTCAGATTGATGAGGAGCTGAGATAACATTTACTGATGAATGTTATCATAACTAAAGCATGACTTATGTTTTTGTTTTATGTTCTGAACTTATTTACTTGTGTTTTTAGAATAGGGTTTGATGTACTCAATTGGAAACTTTGTCTGTTACGATGGTTTGCTTATGATTGTGATTGTTTGATAAGTAATGCTTGATGATGCCTTGATATGAATTGATGTTGAGATGTGCACATGATATGCTTATACAGGTGATTCACAAGCTTTGTGAACAAATGCATGATGTTGTGATTGTGATTGTGATATTAAGCAGGATGTGTATGTCAAATGTGAATGAGCTTATATGTGACGTTTTGAGCTCTGGAGTTTTTGTGATTGAGTGTTATTACTTTGAAAGCATGAATGACTTTGCCCAGGTTTTCTATGATTGAATTACTAGCTTGTTTGCATCATATGATCAAGGTCATTTGTTGGTAACCCTTTTGTTAGCCAGATTCATGATTTTAGCCCACAAAAGAGAACATTATGTGTTCTATTATTTGAACCCTTAGCCTTGAACATAAATTTAAAACCCTTTGTGAAAAACTTTACCTTGAGTTAAGTAGAAAATATCTGATGGTATTGATAAATGTTCAAGTTTGGGGTTGTTGGGAAGTTATGAAAGGGAAATTGAAAGCATTGAGCTAAGAGCTAAGAATTAAGTATGTGAAAAGAGAAAGAAAAAGAGAAAGAAAAGAAAAAGCAAAGCTCAATGCAAAAGAAAGTTGGGGAAAAGTAAGAATGATTGTGTTTATATGATTCTCTTAACTCAAGGGTTTTGTGATCTAGAAAAACCAATTTTCTTGTTAGCCCAGTGATAACAGTTGAAAAACTGTTATTTTCATGCTTAAAATTGATACTAAAAGCAACCTTTAACACTTAGAAACTAGCTTGGAATCATGCTTTTGTTCATATTTTTGGAAATAAGAGAGTTGGACAGGTTTATGCTTGTTTTCAGTGTTTTATGCAGCTTTTAAGGTGAATTTGGTGAAAGAAGTGAAGAAGGATAGAGATGGAATTAGAAAAGAACTCAAAAAGTGCAAAAGGAGAAGCCGCAAGTACCGCTCAGCGGCACTCAGGAACACCCGTTGGCTCCGCTAAGGGGTGAAAATGCAGCTGAGGGAAAAATTGACTTGGTGCTGGTACCGCTGAGCGGCAGTTTACCGCTGAGCGGTGGTATTTTGGGCTTAGGCCCACTTTTCTATAATATTACGAATAGTATATAAGCTTTGGCTGGAGACGAAGCAAACACACACTTTTCCACCCCTTGGAGGAAGATCTTGGATGCTTAGGCTACCTTCTCATCTTTCTAGGGTTCTATCTTTCATTCTTTCATTATTGTTCATCTAGATTCACCATGAATATGGTGAACTAAACCTTGTATGGTTGTTGGGGAATCAATGTAGTCTTGTGAAACTCTCATATATGGAATTTTTGTTTTAACATCTTATTTTAAGATACATGCTTTCTTTCATCATTAGTTAGGGTTTTTCCTCCTTGCTTAAAGCTTGCATTGTTTAACTCATTCAATGTCATGATTATTGATTTTGTCGATATGGGAACGTACGGGGAAATCTAGATCCGGGGAATTTCTCCCAATAGCATATTGCCTAGACATAGGAATATGAGGGTTGGTTGCCGTTAAGCTTCTGCACTTCAGAATTAATTATTAGGGATGCTAGGAATTGTATGAACTCATAATTAAGGATAGGCCTTCTTGCAAGGTGATTTAGAGAGTGACATTAACATTGATGAAAAGAATGATGAATTTCTAAAGTATAGGAGAGTGGATAAGATGAAATTGATTACCCCAACAACATACTCATCCATCTAATACATTAAAGTGTTTGATTTCCTCTTTTCCATTGATCAAATTCATGCATACATGTTTAATTATTGTCTTTTGCATTTAAAACCTACAATCAATTGTTCACAAATTTTAAATAATCAACAAATCATATAACTAACTAGGTCGTGAGTCCTTTGGGAGAAAGATATTTGGTCTTACCGAGTTTATTACTTGATACGATTCGGTCACACTTGTCGAGGGTTAAACAAGTTTTTGGCGCCGTTTTTCGGTGTTCATAAATTTGTCATCAGTTGTCGCGGCCCATCAAATTTGATTGCAAGAAATAATGCAGTATAAACTAGGAAGTGACTCCTAGGTCGTCGCTCAAGGATCAAATGTGGTTCAGTCAATAGGTCAAAACACGAAGTGGGGGGTTTTGAAAGTTTTGTTTTGATGCGGAAAAATTAAATTAATCTGGAAATTAAATAAAACCTTAACCAAAATTGAAAGCATTGAAATAAAAGAAGACATTAAAATGAACAATGCAATAAGTAAATATTGACTCATCAATAAGTCAATATCAAACCATCACATCAGATAAAGGTTTCAAACCGAGTACATCACAACCTATTCTAAAAACAGAAGCAAATAAGTTCAATAATACAAAACAAAAGATAAGAAAAGTCCTGCTCTAATGCTGATAGCATCCATCAAGCTAAGCTTTATTGCATCATCTGGTACACCACATATCTTCACTATGTTGCAAATCTCATTGAATGTGGTGAGATGCTCATATGGACCTTCATGTGATAGCCCATTAAATTGGTTGCTCTTGACTAATTGTATCAATGCCGGTTTCACTAGTGATTGCAGCATTGACCCTCGACCTAGCAATGCTATTAAAGTGATGAGGGCCAACAACAGTGGTGTAATTCGCCAGAGTACGTCTACCATTGTTCTCTCCGGCCATATCCTCAGTGCTTTGGTTGGACCTTTGTGGTAAGGATTGTAGAAGTGTTTCTGGGGAAGGAAATAATTCTCTAGAAGTTCGAATTCTCCTTCTCCTTCTACTTTCGTCCAATCCTTCAAGAAGAGGTTCCGAAGTTTTCTTGCTTCTAGTCCAAATTGTACCTTGCATACACAAGGAAACAAGTCCCTAGAACAAATTATTAGCACAAAAAGATAGAAAAGATAAACTAAAAAGATAGAAAGATAAAGATTAAGAACAAAAGATAAGAAGATAAAAAAATAAAAATTAAAAGTATCAAAAGATAAACTAAAAAGATAAAAAGATAAAGATAAAAAAACAAAAAGATAGAAAGATAAAAAGAAAAAAAATCAAGTCAAAGTTAATCAATAATCACAAAAATAGAATAGTTAAAAAATGAGTCCCCAACAACGGCGCCAAAACCTTGTTAACCCTCGGCAAGTGTAACCAAATCGTATAAACTAATAATAAATGGTAAGACCAAGTATCGTTTCCCAAAGGACTCACAGGCAAAAAAGTTATGTGATTTGTTGATTAAATTAGACTTGTAAAAGAATTCTTGTATATTTAAATGCAAATAACGAAAAGTAAATATGAATGCATGTCTTGATCAATTGGATCAAAAAAAGAAAAACGTGATTGAGATATAAGGAATGATAATGTTGTTGGGGTTTTCAATTCATCCTATCCACTCTCATGTATTCAAGAATTCATCTTCTTCATTAATGTCAATGTCACTTTCTAATTTACCTTAAACCCAATGTCATGGAGAAGAAAGCCTACTCCTAATCACTAGTTTACAATGTCTTGTCTCCCTAGAAATTATTCATGCATTACATATGCATAGAAGCTTAAAGGCAACCAATCCTCCTATCCCTATGTCTAGGCAATATTACTATTGGGTGAATTTCTTCATGTCTAGATTTACCTATATGTGTCCATACAAATAAAATAAATGATCATGCAATTGAATGAGTTAAACAAAGCATGCATAGAGTATAGAAGAAAAACCCTAAAATTAATGAAAGGAAGCATATGAATTAAAAAACCAATTCAATACATGAGAGTTTCAAAGGATTACATTGATTCCTCAACATCAATGAAGGTTTAGTTCACCATAATCATGGTGAAACTAGATGAAAAATAATGAAAGAATGACAGATAGAACCCTAGAATTTGAAGAGTGGAGCTTGAGCATCCAAAATCCTCCTCCAAGGGGTGAAGAAAATGTGATTTTGCTTCGTTCTACCAAAACATACTAACCCTAGGTCGACTAAAACCTTATATAGACTCTTAAAGATTACAGAAAAGTGGCCCAAGGCCCATTAAAATGCCGCTCAGCTGTAATTTCCACTCAACGGTAAGTGCGATTCTTCTATTTGACGCTCAGCTGCATTTTTGCCCCTCAACGGTGGTCGCGGGTCTTCAGATTGCCGCTCAGCGATAATTTTCGCTGAGCGATACTTGCTGCTCTTCTTTTATGCACTTTTTCTTCCTTTTCTGACTCCAACTTATGGCTAGTTCACTTCTTCCATTCAATTCATCTTAAAACCTACAAAAACAAGTGAAACCAAGCATAAAACCCATCCAATTCTCTTATTTCCAAAACATAAGCAAAAGCATGATTCCAAGCTAGTTTCTAAGTCATAAAGGTTGTTTTAGATGTCAAATTTAAGTATAAAAATAACAGTTTTTCAACTGTTATCAGTGGTACTTGCGGCTCTTCTTTGATGCACTTTTTCTTCCTTTTATGAATCCAACTTATGGCTTCTTCAATTCTTCCATTCAATTAATCTTAAAACCTGCAAAAACAAGGCAAACCAAGCATAAAACCTGTCCAACTCTCTTATTTCCAAAACATAAGCAAAAACATGATTTCAAACTAGTTTCTAAGTCATAGAGGTTGTTTTTTATGTAAAAATTAAGTATAAAAATAATAGTTTTTCAAATGTTATCACTAGCCTCCCCCAGTTCCTGTTCTCCAATTTCTCCCCAAACTGTGGAGCAAAGTCAGGTATCAGTCCAACCTTCCTTTCCATTAGTAGCCTCCTATCTTGGACAACTTTGAAGTGGCGCTCATGCTTGCGAGATAGGAACTTGCTGGCATAGGAGTGTTCTGGCTGCTTATCCATCCTCTTGATGATAAATTTATGAACACCAAAAACGGCGCCACAAACTTGTTTAACAATCGGCAAGTGTGACCGAATCGTATCGAGTAATAAAACTAGGTAAGACCAAGTATCGTTTTCCCAAAGGACTCGCGACCTAGTTAGTTATCTGATTCGTGGATTATTTAAGACCTGTGAACGATTGATTGTAGGTTTTTAATGCAAAAGACAGTAAATAAACATGTATGCATGAATGTGATCAATGGCAAAAAGAGTAAAACAAACACGGAATGAATTATATGGATGAGTATGTTGTTGGGGTTATCAATTTCATCTTATCCACTCTCATATACTTTAGGAATTCATCAATCTTTTCATCAATGTTAATGCCACTCTCTAAATCACCTTATCGAGAAGGCCTATCCTTAATTACGAGTTCATACAATTCCTAGCATTCCTAGTAATTAGTTCTGAAGTGCAGGAGCTTAAAGGCAACCAATATATTATTGGGAGAAATTCCCCGGATCTAGACTTCCCCGTACGTTCCCATATCGACAAAATCAATGATCATAGCAATGAATGAGTTAAACAAAGCAAGCATTAAGCAAAGAGGAAAACCCTAACTAATGATGAAAGAAAGCATGTATCTTAAAGTAAGATGTTAAAACATTAATTCCATATATGAGAGTTTCACAAGACTACATTGATTCCCCAACAACAATACAAGGTTTAGTTCACCATATTCATGGTGAAACTAGATGAATAATAATGAAAGAATGAAAGATCAAACCCTAGAAAGGTAGAGAGGTAGCCTGAGCATCCAAGATCTTCCTTCAAAGGGGTGGAAAAGAGAGTGTTTGCTTCGTCCCAACCAAAGATACAAACCCAAGGAATACCTAAAGCTTATATATTGTTCGTAATAATACAGAAAATTAGGCCCAAGCCCAAAATAATGCCGCTCAGCGGTAAACTACCGCTCAGCGGTAAGTGCGTGAGTTGGTTTCCTCCCTTCAGCGGCCTTTTCACCCCTCAGTGGAGCCAACGTGGGTTTCTGAGTGCCGCTCAGCGGTAAACTGCCGCTGAGCGGTGGTTGCGGCTTCTTCTTTTGCACTTTTTGATGTCTTTTCTGATTCCATTTCTATCCTTCTTCACTTCTTTCACCAAATTCACCTTAAAACCTGCATAAAACACAGAAATCAAGCATAAACCTGTCCAGCTCTCTTATTTCTAAAATATGACCAAAAGCATGATTTCAAGCTAGTTTCTAAGTGTTAAAGGTTGCTTTTTGTAACATCCCAAAATATAGTAATTACCATAATCAGAATTAATTACATTAAGCAAATAAAACAGTGCAGTCTTACAAATCTGAACGAGCGTCAAAAGCCGAACGAATTAACATACAGAAATAACGAACGCGATACAAACAAGAGTTCGGAGACGAACGGTCTTACAAAACTATGACCGAACGTTCAAAATAAAATTAATAAAACTAACTATAGAAACTCGCGAGCGCTCTAAGGCTCGGCTTTAACTTCCACATCCACCAGATTCGCGTCTTCCAAATTTTCCTCTTCCAGCACCACTTCAAGTGACGCACCTCCATCTGCTCACACCCACACGGATGATCATTGCAATGACAGGACGAACGTACATAGACAAGACGACAACACAAGGAAAAACGAAAGGGTAAGCTTAAGTATTTTAATTCATACTTCAACACATATACTAACAATTCAAATCATTCAAACACATAACTCAACATAAATCATCATCCAACATATATTTATATATATATAGACCGACCGTCCGGACCGTATGAATCTGTGTAGTTACAAGCGTCCTTGCACTCGAGTGATGTAGTAACTGGGATACACCAAACAGCTGCCACTCGAGGTCAGTCCGTTCTTACGTCGCCCATGTTAACTTATGGACTAAGGACCTCCTGCCGTTCCCACACATGACATACTTCCTCTACATGAAGATAGTATTCACGGAACATCAGGATGGACAGCGAGTCTTAACTTATCCACAGTCATACTTTACCAAATTTAATATCCAATATATATATATGAGTCGTTCCTCCATGGAATGCTCGTTCAAATACCAAAATCATAATTTCCATTCTTATAGTGTTCGCACATCTTAATACTTCCTTTTATTTACATTTTCATTCTATGTTCCACTTCCATAAAAAGACGAGCGTTCAATCCTCTACACAACGAGGACGAACGTCAAGAGTGAGACCGAAAGGTATTCTTTTCAAAAGAATAAAGCTGACGCATTTTACATGACGAACGTGACCACTACTAGAATCAGTTGAATGAACCGACTCTTAGCAATATAACATAACTGTTTCAGAATAATTTAAGTTCAAAGACATTAGACCAATTTCAAAGGAAAAATGATGCGGAAAGATGATTACTTAGTTATCCTGAGGAGAATTTGTTTAACTGGGTCGACTGTCAGTCAATGACCGAAAGCGAATATTCATTTATTGATAATTTGAGACGAACGTTATTTACGTACGTTCTGAAATCAAAGATATGGACGAGCGTTCGGTATAAGACCGTACACTTCTTAGGACGAACGCTAGATATAAGATCGAGCGCTATTTAGGACGAACGCTCAGTGTAAGACCGAGCGCTACTTAAGACGAACGCTTGGTATAATACCGAGCTCTATTTAGAACGAACGCTTGATGTAAAACCGAGCGCTATTTGGGACGAACGCTCAGTGTAAGACCGGGCGCTACCGTTTTATAAATATAAGGAATAATAACTTAATTTAATTTACAAGATTACCACTAGGTTGAGCCGAACGCTCAACATAGTATTTCATGGGACGCTCGTTCAATTTCAGAACTCTTTTCAAATAAAAGAATTCCTTTTTAAGCAATTGACTAGAAACCGAACGGTATAAGACCGTACGATGACGAACGTATTTTTATCATTGAAAGGCTTATCAGATTCAGATTTTTCATCTATTCTAACTCAACATTTCTCATACAATTCATGATCTTATAATTTCCGATTCATCATTTAATTCACATACTTTATAGAATTCATATTAACAACTCATACCATACAATAATCAACCAGTATCAATTCATACGTATCAATCCACACATACCATATTCACTCAAGCATAACAGCGATCGTTCAGGCATACTCAAACACAGCATTCATCTCATACATTCTATTTCTATCATGCTCGCACATAATCATATACGTATGAACTAAATTATTAAGCTTCCCTTACCTGGATAGCAGTGTACTCCCAAAAAGCAAGATTCAGCGCGAACTCTAACAGCGTCCTACCCTCAGGTTTCGCTCAACAACTTACACTCAATCTAAATACCAGAAATAATAAACAACTCAGACCTATAACTCATGCATGCAACTAGAACTAGGATTCGCATGAAACCAAAAGGACAAACGCTTAGAAATGAGAACTTACCAGTTCCGATCCAATTTCTGTTCGGTCCAGAATAAAGCTCACGTCTCCAAGAACGTTTCTACGGTTCTGAAACGTGATCGGAGAAGGGAATGGTGAGTTACAGAAGAGAGAAGGTGAACTGGTTCTAGAGAGAAGTTAGAGAAAATGAAGGGTTTTGGTTCTGAGGAAGAAGAAGAGTGCGTGCAGGTGAGGGAGCGTTTTTCGAAACTCAGTTTTGTTAATTTTCACGCCCAACGAACGAGCGTCTCCTCTGCTGACACCTGCACTCCCACTTCTGACTTCCGAAGCTTCTACGTGACACATGGCGCTCGTGCATGCAGTGGAAAGTGCATTTTTAATGCACTGGACGTGTGGCGTGGTGCTTTTATGGAAGCAGTCAGGTGACTCAGCAGTGCAATAATGACAGATTTGACAGTATAATCATGGTTTAAATTTCCGAGATCTCACATTCCACCTATCTACAAAAATTTTTGACCTCGAAAATTAAAGACTCACCCGGAAATAGATTAGGGTATAAGTCCTTCATGGCGCTCTCAACTTCCCACGTTGAGTCACCCGTTCTTGCGTCCCACAACACTTTCACCATTCGGACAGCTTTCCGCTTGTAATATCTAGTATCACTTTCTTCAATTCGCACCGGCTGCATCTCCAACGTTCGGTCTGGACGAACTTGAACGTCTTCCAACTCTAGTACGTGTGATGGATTCGCTATATACTTCCGAAGTTGAGAAACGTGGAAAACGGGGTGAAGGTTTGATAGTTGAGGCGGCAAGGCGAGCTCGTACGCTACTGGTCCGATCTTCCTCAGAATCTGATATGGTCCCATGAATTTGGGAGACAGCTTCTTTGAACGAATGGCTCGGCCTACACCAGTGATTGGGTTGAGTCGAAGGAACACATGATCTCCTGCCGCGAACTCCAACGGTCTTCTCCTCTTATCAGCATAAGATTTCTGCCTGCTCAGAGACGTCTTCAACCTCTCCTGAATTTGCTTGACTTTCTCGGTCGTTCGCTGGATAAGCTCAGGTCCAGTTAGCACGTTCTCTCCTTCCTGAAACCAACAAAGTGGCGTTCGGCATTTTCTCCCATAGAGTGCTTCAAACGGTGCCATTCCAATGCTCGCCTGAAAACTGTTGTTATACATGAACTCTACTAGCGGCAGGACTTCATCCCAAGCGCCTAAGTGATCTAGGACGCACGTCCTCAGTAAGTCTTCAAGCGTCTGGATTGTTCTTTCAGATTGGCCGTCCGTCTGAGGGTGATAGGCTGAACTCATTTGCAACTTACTACCGAGCTCGCTTTGAAGTGACTGCCAAAACCGTGAAGTGAACCTTGTGTCTCGGTCGGAAATGATGCTCGAAGGTACTCCATGTAAGCGAACGATCTCCTGAATATACAACTTAGCCAAGTTAGTCATGGACATCTTCAAGTTGACTGCCAGGAAGTGGGCGCTCTTCGTTAGCCGATCCACGATTACCCAAATCGAGTCATGATTCCTAACCGTTCGTGGTAGATGAGTCACGAAGTCCATGGATATGCTATCCCACTTCCATTCGGGAATTTCCAACTGCTGAAGTAATCCGCCAGGTCTTTGGTGCTCCGCCTTCGCTCGTTGACACGTTAAACATGATGCCACAAAACGAGTGACATCACTCTTCATTCTAGGCCACCAAAAGGATTTACGGAGATCTTGATACATCTTAGTCATGCCAGGGTGCATGCTAAGACGGCTGTGATGACCTTCCTCCAGAATAATTCTCTTCAGATCTCCATCATTTGGGATGCACGTCCGACCCTTATAACGTAAGAAACCGTCCGTTCCAGTGTTAAACTCTTTGGCCTGATCCGTACCGAGGGCATCAAATATCTTCACTAACTCTTCATCCTCTCGTTGCTTCTTTCTGATCCGTTCAAACACGTCGCTGGATATTCTAAGGTTACAGCATTTGATACTGTTCGGCTCCAACTCGAATTGTAACCTTAGATCTCTAAAACTTTCCACCAAACTTAGCTCGCGCACCATCATGGACGACACATGCACCACTTTTCTGCTTAGAGCGTCCGCTACCACGTTAGCTTTCCCAGGGTGATACAGCAGCTCAAAATAGTAGTCTTTCAAAAATTCTAACCAACGCCTCTGCCTCATGTTCAACTCCTTCTGATCAAATAAATATTTGAGGCTCTTGTGATCACTGAAGACTTGGAACGTGGATCCGTACAAGAAATGCCTCCAAATCTTCAGTGCAAAAACGACTGCTGCCAACTCCAGGTCGTGCGTTGGGTAATTCCTTTCGTGAATCTTCAACTGACGGGATGCGTACGCTACCACTCGCTTTTCTTGCTTCAGTACACAACCCAGACCTTGGTGAGACGCATCGCAATACACTTCGAACGGTTTAGACGTGTCTGGAACAATTAACACTGGAGCGCTCGTCAATTTCACTCTCAACTCTTGGAATCTGGCCTCACAACGATTGGTCCAAGCGAACGGCTGGTCTTTACGAGTCAACTGAGTTAGCGGCGCCACTATCTTAGCAAAACCTTCAATGAAACGTCTGTAGTAGCCCGCCAGTCCAACAAAACTACGCACCTCAGTGACCGAACGCGGACTCTCCCATTCCAGTACCGCTCGCACTTTCGCTGGATCTACCGAGATGCCTCCAGCCGACACCACATGCCCCAAAAACTGAATCTCCTTCATCCAAAATTCGCATTTAGACAACTTGGCATATAACTCCTTCTCCCGCAACACTCCAAGTACAAGTCTAAGATGCTCTTCATGCTCGTCTTCAGTCTTGGAATAGATGAGAATATCATCTATGAAGACGACCACGAACTTATCCAAATAAGGCCTGAAGATGCGGTTCATATACTCCATGAACACGGCTGGAGCGTTCGTTACTCCAAAAGGCATCACCACGTATTCATAATGCCCATAGCGAGACCTGAACGCTGTCTTCTGGATGTCGTCTTCCTTAACCCTGATTTGATGATACCCGGATCTCAAATCAATCTTTGAGAACACTGCAGCCCCATGCAATTGATCCAGCAGGTCATCTATCCTTGGCAACGGGTACTTGTTCTTGATGGTCAGCTTATTCAATTGTCTGTAGTCTATACATAACCGAAAGCTGCCATCCTTCTTCCTTACTAACAGCACGGGCGCTCCCCAAGGTGATACGCTCGGCCTAATGAATTGCTTCTCCATCAACTCTTCAATCTTTTCCTTGAGTTCAGCTAACTCCGCAGGAGACATCCGATATGGCTGAACCGAGATAGGAGCCGCTGTCGTCACCAAATCAATGGTAAACTTAACTTCATGATGAGGGGGAAGTCCAGGTATCTCATCTGGAAAGACGTCCGCAAACTCATCCACAACCGATCGTCCATTTCCGTCACTAGTGGACGATCGTTTTTCTACCATTCCTTTGGATTCCTGATCCTCATGAGTCATAATCAGAAAACAAAATATAGTAATTACCATAATCAGAATTAATCACATTAAGCAAATAAAACAGTGCAGTCTTACAAATCTGAACGAGCGTCAAAAGCCGAACGGATTAACATACAGAAATAACGAACGCGATACAAACAAGAGTTCGGAGACGAACGGTCTTACAAAACTATGACCGAACGTTCAAAATAAAATTAATAAAACTAACTATAGAAACTCGCGAGCGCTCTAAGGCTCGGCTTTAACTTCCACATCCACCAGATTCGCGTCTTCCAAATTTTCCTCTTCCAGCACCTCTTCAAGTGACGCACCTCCATCTGCTCACACCCACACGGATGATCATTGCAATGACAGGACGAACGTACATAGACAAGACGACAACACAAGGAAAAACGAAAGGGTAAGCTTAAGTATTTTAATTCATACTTCAACACATATACTAACAATTCAAATCATTCAAACACATACTCAACATAAATCATCATCCAACATATATTTATATATATATATATATATATATAGACCGACCGTCCGGACAGTATGAATCTGTGTAGTTACAAGCGTCCTTGCACCCGAGTGATGTAGTAACTGGGATACACCAAACAGCTGCCACTCGAGGTCAGTCCGTTCTTACGTCGCCCATGTTAACTTATGGACTAAGGACCTCCTGCCGTTCCCACACATGACATACTTCCTCTACATGAAGATAGTATTCACGGAACATCAGGATGGACAGCGAGTCTTAACTTATCCACAGTCATACTTTACCAAATTTAATATCCAATATATATATGAGTCGTTCCTCCATGGAATGCTCGTTCAAATACCAAAATCATAATTTCCATTCTTATAGTGTTCGCACATCTTAATACTTCCTTTTATTTACATTTTCATTCTATGTTCCACTTCCATAAAAAGACGACCGTTCAATCCTCTACACAACGAGGACGAACGTCAAGAGTGAGACCGAAAGGTATTCTTTTCAAAAGAATAAAGCTGACGCATTTTACATGACGAACGTGACCACTACTAGAATTAGTTGAATGAACCGACTCTTAGCAATATAACATAACTGTTTCAGAATAATTTAAGTTCAAAGACTTTAGACCAATTTCAAAGGAAAAATGATGCGGAAAGATGATTACTTAGTTATCCTGAGGAGAATTTGTTTAACTGGGACGACTGTCAGTCAATGACCGAAAGCGAATATTCATTTACTGATAATGTGAGACGAACGTTATTTACGTACGTTCTGAAATCAAAGATATGGACGAGCGTTCGGTATAAGACCGTACACTTCTTAGGACGAACGCTAGATATAAGATCGATCGCTATTTAGGACGAACGCTCAGTGTAAGACCGAGCGCTACTTAAGACGAACGCTTGGTATAATACCGAGCTCTATTTAGAACGAACGCTTGGTGTAAAACCGAGCGCTATTTAGGACGAACGCTCAGTGTAAGACCGGGCGCTACCGTTTTATAAATATAAGGAATAATAACTTAATTTAATTTACAAGATTACCACTAGGTTGAGCCGAACGCTCAACATAGTATTTCATGGGACGCTCGTTCAATTTCAGAACTCTTTTCAAATAAAAGAATTCCTTTTTAAGCAATTGACTAGAAACCGAACGGTATAAGACCGTACGATGACGAACGTATTTTTATCATTGAAAGGCTTATCAGATTCAGATTTTTCATCTATTCTAACTCAACATTTCTCATACAATTCATGATCTTATAATTTCCGATTCATCATTTAATTCACATACTTTATAGAATTCATATTAACAACTCATACCATACAATAATCAACCAGTATCAATTCATACGTATCAATCCACACATACCATATTCACTCAGGCATAACAGCGATCGTTCAGGCATACTCAAACACAGCATACATCTCATACATTCTATTTCTATCATGCTCGCACATAATCATATACGTATGAACTAAATTATTAAGCTTCCCTTACCTGGATAGCAGTGTACTCCCAAAAAGCAAGATTCAGCGCGACCTCTAACAACGTCCTACCCTCAAGTTTCGCTCAACAACTTACACTCAATCTAAATACCAGAAATAATAAACAACTCAGACCTATAACCCATGCATGCAACCAGAACTAGGGTTCGCATGAAACCAAAAGGACGAACGCTTAGAAATGAGAACTTACCAGTTCCGATCCAATTTCTGTTCGGTCCAGAATAAAGCTCACGTCTCCAGGAACGTTTCTACGATTCTGAAACGTGATCGGAGAAGGGAATGGTGAGTTACAGAAGAGAGAAGGTGAACTGGTTCTAGAGAGAAGTTAGAGAAAATGAAGGGTTTTGGTTCTGAGGAAGAAGAAGAGTGCGTGCAGGTGAGAGAGCGTTTTTCGAAACTCAGTTTTGTTAATTTTCACGCCCAACGAACGAGCGTCTCCTCTGCTGACACCTGCACTCCCACTTCTGACTTCCGAAGCTTCTGCATGACACATGGCGCTCGTGCATGCAGTGGAAAGTGCGTTTTTAATGCACTGGACGTGTGGCGTGGTGCTTTTATGGAAGCAGCCAGGTGACTCAGCAGTGCAATAATGACAGATTTGACAGTATAATCATGGTTTAAATTTCCGAGATCTCACACTTTTAGTATCAAATTTAAGCATGAAAATAACAGTTTTTCAACTGTTATCACAACCCCAAACTTAGAACTTTGCTTGTCCTCAAGCAAACAAAATGTAACTCAATCTTCTACTAATCTGTACAATGATTTACTCCATTCAAAAATCCTCTTTTCAAGATAAGTAAAAACTTCAATCAAACTCATGACAAAGATTTCAATCAAGACATGCACATGCTTTGAGTGTTCACCAAATCACTTACTATCCAACAAATGCTATTTTTCATGAATGATCAATCAACTAAGAAAAGATGTTTATGTGCTCATGGAATCTTTCCTCACTAGGTAAAGTGTTTCTCTCAAACACAAGTGTATAAGAGGTAATCACTCATTCACTCTACTATCACAGTGTCACAAGCATGCATCATCACAAGGACTTTCAATGGCTTATAATGTGGTTGGGCTAATCAAGAAAATTAGTTTTTCTAGATCACAAAACCCTTGAGTTAAGAGAATCATATAAACACAATCATTCTTGCTTTTCCCAACTTTCCTTTGCATTGAGCTTTGCTTTTTCTTTTCTTTTCTTTTCTTTCTCTTTTCACATACTTAATTCTTAGCTCTTAGCTCAATGCTTTCAATTTCCCTTTTTATTTTCCAACAACCCCAAACTTGAACATTTGTCAATACCACAAAACATTTTCTACTTAACTCAAGGGAAAGCTTTCAACAAGGGTTTTAAATTTATGTTCAAGGCTAAGGGTTCAAATGATAGAACACATAGTGTTCTCTTTTGTGGCTTATTTCATGCAATTTGGATAATATAAGGGTTTCCAAGAAACGACCTTGATTATATAATGCAAACAAGCAAGTAATTCAATCATAGAAAACCTGGGCAAAGTTATTCATGCTTCCAAAGTAATAACACTCAAACTAATAACTCTGGAGCTCAAAACCTCACATATAAGCTCATTCACATTTAAAATACACATCCTGCTTAATATCACAATCACAATCATAATAACTTGCATTTGTTCACAAAGCTTGTGAACCACCTGTATAAGCATGTAATGTACACATCTCAAAATCAATCCATATCAAAGCATCATTCAAGCTTTACTTATCAAACATTCACAATCATCAGAAAACCATCATAACAGATAAAGTTTCCAATTGAGTACATCCAACCCTATTCTAATAACAATGAATTATAAAACAATCCCTGCTCTAGTGTTTTGAAAAACTCATCCCCATCAATGATGCTCTCTCCCAACCCCAAACTTAAATGGACAACAAGTGAGAAAGTGAGTGGAAAAGAAATTTTCTCAAAAGGGATGAGGGAAAAGTTGTAGAAAACCTTGGAAAAGTATGTAGGAATGTGTGCAGAGAAGACTCTAAAAAGAGAGGCCAAGGCGCAGCTTAGGGTATAAAAATACCCCTAATGGGCTCGGGTTCCGCTGAGGGGCAACCCAAGCCCCTTCTGCGATACTACCGCTCAGCGGTAGTTTGCTGCTCAGCGTTACTTACGGGAAGTGTTCTTCTTCTTAACTTGACCTAGATGCGTCCTAAACATACCCCTCACTAGCTCCCTGCAATAAAATTCTCAGATCACTCATGCACAACCCTATTATGCAACTAAAGCAGGATCAAAACAAAAAATATACAGAAAAATCAAATCAACTGGGTTGCCTCCCAGGTAGCTCTTGTTTAACGTCACGAGCCTGACCCAAAATTTCAAAGATCAACCAACTGCATCATTGTGGACAATTGTTGCACTTCTCCCCCTAAGTAAGGCTTGAGACGTTGATCATTCACCACCCAGCTTTTCTGTGGATCATCAGCGGCTGGATTAAATATTTCAATTTCTCCATGTGGATGCACTCCTTTTACTACAAATGGTCCTGACCATTTTGTCTTCAATTTCCCAGGAAATATCTTCAATCTTGAATTGAATAATAGTACCTGTTGTCCTGGATTAAAAACTTTATTTACCAGCTTCTTGTCATGATAGAATTTGATCTTATCTTTATAAGCCTTGGATGAATCATATGCATGTAATCGCATTTCTTCAAGCTCCAGAATCTGCCTTCTGCGTGTGCTTTGAGTTTCATGAGGATCAAAATTCAAAAATTTCAAAGCCCACAACGCTTTATGCTCCAATTCTACTGGCAAATGACATGCTTTTCCGTAAACTAATTGAAACGGTGATAATCCCATAGACGTCTTCATTGCCGTCCTATAAGCCCAAAGAGCATCATCCAGCTTTAGTGACCAATCCTTTCTTGATGAAGTCACTGTTTTTTCTAGGATCCTTTTTATTTCTCTATTAGATACCTCAGCTTGTCCATTGGTTTGTGGATGATAAGGTGCAGCCACCGTATGTTTCACTCCATAATGTCTGAGTACCTTTTCTAGCTGATAATTGCAAAAATGAGATCCCCCATCACTAATCAACACTCTTGGAGTTCCAAAACGCGAAAATATCTGCTTCTTCAAAAATTTAATTACTGTGCTAGCATCATTTTTAGGACAAGCTAATGCTTCCACCAATTTACTCACATAATCCACTGCTACCAAAATATATTCATTGTTGAAAGATCGAGGAAAGGGTCCCACAAAGTCAATACCCCAACAATCGAAAATCTCAACCTCTAAAATGCCTTGTAATGGCATCTCATGACGTTTAGTGATTGTCCCTGCTCTTTGACACTTATCACAATTTTTAGCATGATTATGAGCATCTTTAAATAAAGTTGGTCAATAAAACCCTAATTGAAGAACTTTTGCTGCTGTTCTTTCTCCATTAAAATGTCCCCCATAAGGTGAATAATGACAATGCCAGAGAATCCCTTCTGCTTCTTCATTTGTCACACATCTCCTCAGAAGATTATCTGCTCCATTTTTGAACAAATAAGGATCATCCCAGACGAACTACTTGGCATCATGTAAAAATTTCTTTCTTTGTTGCCATGTTAAATCTTCTGGCATGACCCTTGCAGCTTTGAAATTAGCCATATCAGCGAACCATGGCCTCTACTGAATATACATGAGTGCTTCATCTGAAAAAGATTCCCAGATCTCTGATTCCTTCCTAGTAACCTCTTTGTTGACTAATCGTGATAAATGATCAGCAATCAAGTTCTCACTCCCTTTCTTATCACGGATCTCCACATCAAATTCTTGTAAGAGTAGTACCCATCTAATCAGACGTGGCTTAGAATCTGGCTTTGTCAACAAGTATTTGATAGCTGCATGATCTGTATAAATAATCACCTTAGACCTAATAAGATAAGGTCTAAAGTTCTCTAGAGCATACACTATGGCTAGAAATTCTTTTTCTATGGTAGCATAATTCAACTGAGCATCATTCAAAACTTTGCTGGCATAATAAATTGGATGAAAAATCCTCTCTGTTCGCTGGCCAAGAACAACTCCTATTGCATAATCACTTGCATCACACATTAGCTCAAAATTTTTATTCCAATCTGGAGCTATAATTACTGGAGCTGACACTAATTTGCTCTTCAATATGTCGAAAGCTTTCAAACATTCTTCATTCATCACAAAAGAAGCATCCTTCATAAGAAGATTACTCAATGGTTTAGCAATTTTTGAGAAATCTTTAATGAATCTTCTATAAAATCCAGCATGACCTAGAAAACTCCTGATCCCCCTTACATTTGTTGGGGGAGGTAATTTCTCAATGACTTCCACTTTTGCTTTATCTACCTCAATCCCTTTAGCAGAAATTTTATGTCCCAGCACAATTCCTTTTTTTACCATAAAATGACATTTCTCCCAATTAAGAACAAGATTTGTCTGAACACATCTTTTAAGAACAATATCCAAATTCACCAAACACCTTTGGAAAGAATTTCCAAAGACTGAAAAATCATCCATGAAGACTTCAATACACTTTTCTAAGAGATCTGCAAAAATTGCCTGCATACACCTTTGAAAGGTAGCTAGAGCATTACACAATCCAAATGGCATCTTCCTATAAGCAAAGATACCAAAAGGACAAGTAAAAGTTGTCTTCTCTTGGTCTTTTGGATCTACCACAATTTGATTGTATCCAAAATATCCATCTAGAAAGCAATAGAAAGCTTGACCTGCTAATCTTTCTAACACCTAGTCCATGAAAGGAAGAGGAAAATGATCCTTCCTAGT
Source organism: Vigna angularis (assembly GCF_016808095.1). Classification (NCBI taxonomy): domain Eukaryota; kingdom Viridiplantae; phylum Streptophyta; class Magnoliopsida; order Fabales; family Fabaceae; genus Vigna; species Vigna angularis. Next base: position 14,924,864 of record NC_068975.1, on the reverse strand, counting down.
GGCTTTATTTAGCTTTCTGTAATCAATGCACATACGCCATCCAGTAACTGTCCGAGTGGGAATAAGTTCATTCTTATCATTGTGAATTACTGTCATTCCGCCTTTCTTTGGAACCACCTGAACTGGACTTACCCATTCACTGTCAGAGATTGGATAAATAATACCAGCTTCTAAAAGTTTCAACACTTCTTTTCTGACCACCTCCTTCATTACAGGGTTTAACCTTCTTTGTGGTTGAGCACTCGGTCTATAATCCTCTTCCATAAAAATCTTATGCATACAATAAGTTGGGCTAATACCTTTAAGATCTGATATTGACCACCCAATTTCTCCTTTATTTGCTTTCAGAATTTCTATCAACTGTTCTTCTTCTTGTAGAGACAAAGAATTACTGATAATAACTGGCTTTTTTTCATCTTCTAGAAAAACATACTTCAAATGTGTTGGGAGTCTTTTTAATTCTGGCTTCTTTACTTTGACTTCTTCTTCCTTATCAATTATTTCAAATTTTGTATCTTCCACTGGAATCTTCTTCAATGTTTCCAAGTCCATCAAACACTCTTCAATTAATCTTTCTTCTCCTTCATCTAGATCTTCACAAGCATCAATAAGAGTTTTTTCTAATGGAGAAACAGACCTCACCATCTTTTCTTGTATCATACAAACTTCATCAAGTTCGTCAAATTGAAAACATGCCTTATCATCATTTGGATATGTCATGGCTTTGAATACGTCAAAGGTGACTTCTTCATCATGAACTCTCAATTTGAGCTTACCATTCTCCACATCAATTAAAACTCTAGCAGTCTTCATAAAAGGTCTCCCAAGAATGAGAGGTACATCACTATTCCCTTCCATCTCCATTACAATAAAATCTACTGAAAATACAAACTTATCAACCTTCACTAACACATCTTCAACCACTCCATATGGATATTTAAGAGATCTATCTGCCAGTTGAAGAGCCATTATGGTAGGTTTGATTTCCAATCCCTCAATTTGTTTACACATAGATAGCGACATTAAATTAATGCTAGCTCCCAAATCAATCAATGCTCTTCCAACTTCCAAGTCTCCTATGGTGCACGGAATATTGAAGCTTCCTGGATCTTTAAGCTTAGGAGGTACTTTTTGTATAATTGCACTGTAGTTACCCTGTATTTGGATAATCTCCTTCTCAATGTACTTGTTTTTCTTTGTAAGGAGTTCCTTCAAAAATTTTGCATATGTTGGCATCTGTTGCAATGCTTCAGAGAATGGTATAGTAATCTCCAACTTTTTAAACAACTCCATGAATCTTTCCAACTGTTTTTCTTTCTCCTTCCTTGAAATATTTTTTGGATAAGGAAGTGGTTTTTCAAATTCTCTTTCTTTTTTTCTCTCATCTTTCTCTTCTCTCTCTTTTTCTTCTTTGTTTTTATCTTCCTCTTCTTTTTTCTCTCTCACAACTCTTTCTTTCCACTCACAGGTCTCTTTTTCACTCTCATTTTCTTTCTCCTCTCTTTCTGTTTTTCTCTCCTCTAACACCTTACCACTTCTGGTCACAATAGTCTTACACTCCTTTCTGAGATTATCAGTTTTCATCTTGTCAACTATTCGCTCAATATAAGTCTTCATATTTTGAAATGCAACTTCCACATTCTTACAATAAGATGCATTCGTTTTCAATAATTGTTGAAAGGTTTCGTCTAGTTTTGTTGTCTTCCTAGATAGAGTAGGTTGCATTTGCCATGTTTGCTGTTGCTGTTGAACCATTGACACCTTTTGTATTTCCTATGGTAATTGAGAAAGTTTCATAATTACTTCTTCCAACTGCTGAAAAATAATCTTATTTTGAATACGCAGAGTATCATCTAATTGTAACAACTCCTTCTGACTAGGATATCCTCTTTCACTGCTTAACTCATCATCACTAGCAGCCATATTATCAATGATTTCTGTAGCTTCCTCTGGAGTTTTCCATTTGATGTTTCCTCCAGCTGTGGCGCCAAGCATCATCTTGGTTTGGGAACCAAGACCTGTAAGGAAAGCCAAGACTACTTCCCCTTCGTCAAAACCATGTGTGGGAGTTTTAATAAGTAAGCTTTTCTATCTGTCCCATGCATGTCCTAGTGATTCCTCCATACCTTGCCTGAAAGATGTAATCTCTTGCTTTCCTTTATTTACTTTTGATTGTGGAAAGTATTTGTCTAGGAACTTTGTTACCACCTCTTCCCACTCTGTAAAGCTTCCTTCTGAAAAAGAGTTCAACCAAATCTTAGCGTTGCCTCCTAGTGAGAATGGAAACAAACTAAGTTTGATCGCTTCGTCCGGCACCCCATTTATCTTTACTTGTTGCAAATCTCGTTAAATGTAGTGAGGTGCTCATATGGGCTTTCGTGAGACAACCCATTAAACTGGTTACTCTTAACCAATTGGATTAGTGCTGGTTTCACCTCCATATTAGCCGCATTGACTCTTGGTCTTGTTATGCTGTTGAAATGCTGAGGTCCAGCTACATTAGTATAGTCAGCAAGAGTTCATCTGTTACTATTGTTCTCCATCTCCTCAATGCTATGGTCAGAACTTTGTGGTGATGGTTGTAACAGAGTTTCCGGAGAAGGAAAGAGTTCTCTAGATGTATGGATTCTTCTCCTCCGTCTACTCTCGTCTAAACCTTCAAGAAGAGGTTTTGCAATTTTCTTGCTCCTAGTTCGGATTGCTTCCTGCATACACAAGAAAACAAATCCCTAGAGAAATTGGTTAGCACAAAAAGATATAGAAGAAATATGATCAAAGATAAGAAGATAAAATAAAAACAGAAAAATAAACACAGAAAACAAAAAAATAAAAACAGAAAAATAAAATAAAATAAAATAAAATAAAAACCAAAAAAAAAAAACAGAAAATAAAAACAGAAATTCAAATTTCAAAATTCAAGTCAAAGATAATCAATAATCAAACAAATAAACTAGTTAAACCACGAGTCCCCGACAACGGCGCCAAAAACTTGATGACAAATTTATGAACACCGAAAACAGCGCCACAAACTTGTTTAACAATCGGCAAGTGTGACCGAATCGTATCAAGTAATAAAACTAGGTAACACCAAGTATCGTTTTCCAAAAGGACTCACGGCCTAGTTAGTTATCTGATTTGTGGATTATTTAAGACCTGTGAACGATTGATTGTAGGTTTTTAATGCAAAAGACAGTAAATAAACATGTATGCATGAATGTGATCAATGGCAAAAAGAGTAAAACAAACACGGAATGAATTATATGGATGAGTATGTTGTTAAGGTTATCAATTTCATCTTATCCACTCTCATATACTTTAGGAATTCATCAATCTTTTCATCAATGTTAATGCCACTCTCTAAATCACCTTGTCGAGAAGGCCTATCCTTAATTACGAGTTCATACAATTCCTAGCATTCCTAGTAATTAGTTCTGAAGTGCAGGAGCTTAAAGGCAACCAATATATTATTGGGAGAAATTCCCCGGATCTAGACTTCCCCGTACGTTCCCATATCGACAAAATCAATGATCATAGCAATGAATGAGTTAAACAAAGCAAGCATTAAGCAAAGAGGAAAAACCCTAACTAATGATGAAAGAAAGCATGTATCTTAAAGTAAGATGTTAAAACATTAATTCCATATATGAGAGTTTCACAAGACTACATTGATTCCCCAACAACAATACAAGGTTTAGTTCACCATATTCATGGTGAAACTAGATGAATAATAATGAAAGAATGAAAGATAAAACCCTAGAAAGGTAGAGAGGTAGCCTGAGCATCCAAGATCTTCCTTCAAAGGGGTGGAAAAGAGAGTGTTTGCTTCGTCCCAACCAAAGATACAAACCCAAGGAATACCTAAAGCTTATATATTGTTCGTAATAATACAGAAAATTAGGCCCAAGCCCAAAATAATGCCGCTCAGCGGTAAACTACCGCTCAGCGGTAAACTACCGCTCAGCGGTAAGTGCGTGAGTTGGTTTCCTCCCCTCAGCGGCGTTTTCACCCCTCAACAGAGCCAACGTGGGTTTCTGAGTGCCGCTCAACGGTAAACTGCTGCTGAGCGGTGGTTGCGGCTTCTTCTTTTGCACTTTTTGATGTCTTTTCTGATTCCATTTCTATCCTTCTTCACTTCTTTCACCAAATTTACCTTAAAACCTGCATAAAACACTGAAATCAAGCATAAACCTGTCCAGCTCTCTTATTTCTAAAAATATGACCAAAAGCATGATTTCAAGCTAGTTTCTAAGTGTTAAAGGTTGCTTTTAGTATCAAATTTAAGCATGAAAATAACAATTTTTCAACTGTTATCACCTCTTGGATCCTATAGTCTTGATTCTCTTGCCCGATGAGGAGGTCATCCCTACATCAAACACAATTCACAAAACCACAAGACATATTGTTAAGCATTAGTAAACCACAAACAACAACCTAAGATCAGTCCTATAACCACTAAGGGAAATCAAAACCCCTCAGCGCAACTTATATAGCAAGCCAGTAGCCAAAAGAAGCAAAAAAAAACCACTCTGCCAGAATCGCGCTCAGGGGAAATTTCTGCTGAGCGGCGATTCTACAGATTTGTCAAAATCTTGTAAAAATGCTCGTAATCTCCACCCACCTACATTCTTCCTAGTTCCAGACCCAAATCAAGCAGTTTAATTGGTCCAAACAACAGTTAACTCATCTAATCATTCATAAAAATCAAAATCCCTCAAGAATCATGCTTAGACAACCATGTTCATACCAATTCATGCTTTCATAACCCTAGAATGGAAAATGCTTGTACTTACTTGAGTGTAGATGCTAAATGAGTGAAAAATGCTCTAGGAATGTGAAGAAATCAGCCTCCAACATCAATGCTCTTACCAAACCCCAAACTTGAATTAAAACTTGGTGCAAAAGTGAGTGGAAGAGAGGTTTTGTGAAGGGGGAAGAAGGGAAAAATGAGGAGAACTCTTTGGAGAGTGCTTGAGCGTGTGTGGGAAGAGGGAGATCTTAAAATAAAAGCAAAATCGCCCCCTAGGGTATAAAAATACCCTAATGGCCCTAATCCCGCTGAGCCCAATTGAACCAAAACAGTCCACCCTACTCTGCAGTATTCGCGCTCAGCGGTAATTACCGCTGAGCGGCATTTGCGGCACCTACTCTCCTTCTTCCTAGCTTGCCCTAGGTGTGTTATACTCATGCCTCTCACTCACCTCATGCATTTATGTTCTCCCATCACTCATACATTCCATCCCTATCATGCATCTAAAGAAGAATCAAAACAAACAAACAAAAATAAAGTAAATCAACTGGTTGCCTCCCAAGTAGCGCTTGTTTGACGTCACGAGCCTGACCCAAAATCCTCTAGCACCCTTCAGTAAGTGCAAATCTTTCTTACCAACCCCCATTAGTAGGTGTAAAAAAACCTAGTATCCTTCAGTAGATACTCAACTACCTAGCATCCATCTGTAGATGCTATAACATAAAATCTCAAACAACATAAATCAAAATCCCAAAGTTTATAAAATTACAAAACCAAAATCAAAGAAATTAATGTTCTCAAATCACTGGGGTGCCTTCTAGTAAGCGCTCTTTTAACGTCATTAGCTTGACCCAATAAGCTCAAGTTCCATCTTCAACGTTGGTGTTCCTCTTTCTTTCATCACACAAACTCATCAGTTGTTTCCGATCCATCTTTTTGACTCTCCTTGAATATGGAGCTTCAATCTCTATCACTCCATTCTCTTTATAGTCTTTCACAACCCACAACTTGTTCTTGAATCTTACTGGTTTACCAAGTTTGAGTTGTGCCTGAATCAAGTCATCATGAACCTTCTTTCCTTTACCATCTTTTTCTTCTTCCCTAACCTGTGACAAGAAACCATGTTTACCTTTGAAGACCGGCTTTGCAGCTTTTGAACTAGTCAAGGGTGCATCCTTACATGCAACTTTATAACTAGCCTCCTTCTCTTGAATATGCTGCTCCCCTTTGAAGACATTAAAGATCATTTTTTCTCCTCGGTCTTGAAGCACTATCATTCCATCATCCACATTGATTATTACCTTTGCCGTTTTCATAAACGGTCTTCCAAGAATGATTGGGACCTTCACATCCTCCTTCATCTCCATCACCACAAAATCTACCACGAATTTTAGATTGTCTATGCAAACCACCACATCTTCCGCCACACCATAAGGTTTCTTTGAAGATCCATCCGCCATTAGCCAAGTCACCTTTGTTGGCCTGACTTCAAGATCACAAATACTTTCAAGTAGAGATAAAGGCATCAGATTAATGCTTGACCCTAAATCAATTAGGGCTTTCCTTATTTTCTCCTCCCCTATGACATAAGGAATAGTAAAACTTCCTGGATCTTTCACTTTTGGAGGAAGTGGCTTCTTCTCAATAACACTGCAATTTCCCTTTTCATCTAGATATCTCTTCTTTGTGGAGACTTGCTTCATGTGCTTTGCATAAGCTGGAATTTGTTGAAGTGCTTCATTCAAAGGTATGGTAATCTCCAATTCACTGAAGATATCTTTAAAGCGCCCATATTGTCTCTCTTTTTCAAGCTTTTCACTACCCTTAGGATAAGGAAGAATTTTATCATTTTTCTCAATTTTTTCCTCTCCCCTCTTCTTTTCATTCTCTTTTCTCTCATCCCCACCTATTTTTTTTTCTCTCCACTCTTTATTCCAACTCAACACTCTCTTTCTCATCCACCCTCTTATCATCTGCACTTACAATAGCTTTACACTCTTCCCTAGGGTTAACCTCAGTATTAGCCCCAAAATTCTTATCAGACATATCCTTGAAATCCTTAGCTATTTGGCCAACCTGTATCTCCAAATTTCTAATTGCACCTTCAGTGCTTTTATGGTTGGAGATGGTCACTTGAATAAATTGTTGAAGATTTTCTTCAAGCTTTGATGATTTCTCATTTAATGCAGATACTTGTTGCCATATTGATGGTTGCTGATGTGGTCTATTGAATTGTCCTACTTCTCTAGCTTGTCCATTCTGACCTTGACCCATGCTTGGGTGTGGTTTCCACCCTTGATTGTAGTTCCCTTGGTGGTATGGAAATTGATTGGCCATGAAATTTACGTCTTCTAAAGCTTCCACTGGAAAAGCGCATTGACAATTAATATGGTCACCACCACACGGTTCACAAAGTTGTTGTTGAACCTACGCAACATTCTTTAGCTCCTTTGGCAACTGAGATAATGGTTTTGTCATATTCTCCAATTGTTGAGTTATGATTTTGTTCTGTGCAAGCAAGGTATAATTTGATTGCAATTGTAGAACTCCTTTCTATTGAATTGGAGCTCCTCTCTCATTATGCAACTCATTATCATTTGTAGCCATGTTGTCAATCAATTCAGTAGCTTCCTCTAGACTCTTGCTTTTAATATTACCTCTTGCTGAGGCATCTAGCATCAACTTGGTTTGTGAACCAAGACCTCCAAGGAAAAGATTGACTATAGTTGCTTCGTCAAAGCCATGAGTGGGCGTCTTTCTCAACAAGCGTCTCCTCCGTGCCTTGTCTAAAAGAAGAAATCTCTTGCTTCCCTTTGTTGATTTTAGATTGTGGGAAGTACTTGTTTAGGAACTTTAAAACCACGGCTTCCCATTAGGTAAAGTACTTATTTATAATGTCTTGTCTCCCTAGCAATTAATCATGAGTTACATTCGCATAGAAGGTTAAAGGCAACCGATCCTCTTATTCCTATGTCTAGGTAATATTGCTTCCGGGAGAATTTCCCCAGTTCTAGATTTCCTCACATGTGTCCATAGTGACAAAATCAATAATCATGCAATTGAATGAGTTAAACAAAGCATGCAAAGAGTATAGAGGAAAAACCCTAACAATTAATGAAGTAAAGCATATATAATCAAGAATCAATTCAATACACGAGAATTTCAAAGGATTACATCGTTTCCCCAACAACAATGGAGGTTTAGTTCACCATAGACATGTTGAAACTAGATGAAAATAATGAAAAGAATGAAAGATAGAACCCTAAAATTTGAAGATCACAGCTTTCGCATCCAAAATCCGCCTCCAAGGGGTGGAAGGAGTGTAATTTCGCCTCTTTCTGTCCAAAGATACCAACCCTAGGTTGACTAAAGCCTTATATAGTTTATTAAAAATAAAGAAAATTGGCCCAAGCCCAAGTGAACAGTGCTCAGCGGTGAGTGTGGCATTGAGAATTAACCCTCAGCGATGACACTTAAGCGCGAGACAATGTACTCAACAAGCAAGCTTGGTGCTCAGCGGTGAAATGGCGCTGAGCGGTGGTTGCGATTCTTCTTTTGTGCAATTTTCCTTCCTTTCTTGAGTCCAACTCCTTGCTACTTCAACTTCTTTCTTCCAATTCCTCTAAATTCCTGCCAAAATAAGGAAAACCAATAAAACCCATCCAACTCTCTTATTTCAACAACTTAAGCAACAACATGATTTCAAGCTAGATTCTAAGTCATAAAGGGCGTTTTTGATGTCAAAATTAAGTATAAAAATAACAATTTTTCAACTGTTATCACCTGCGTCCAGCTTGTCCATTTTGACCTTAACCCATGCTTGGGTGAGGTTTCCACCCTTGGTTGAAGTTTCCTTGGTGGTATAGGAGTAGATTGCCCATATAATTGACATCTTCTTGGGCCTCCACTGGAAAAGCACATTTACCATTGATATGATCACCACCACATAATTCACAGAGTTGTTGTTGAACATGTGAAAAGTTCTTCAACTCCTTTGGCAACTGAGCGAGTGTCTTCATCAAATTCTCCAACTGTTGAGTTATAATTTTATTTTGTGCAAGCAATGCATGTTGAGATTGTAATTGTAGAACTCCCTTCTGTTAAGGTGGAGCTCCTTGTTCACTAGAGTCTTAAACTTAATATTACCTTCAGCTGAGGCATCTAGCATCAATTTGGTTTGTGAACCTAGACCTCCAAGGAAAAGAATGACTACTGTTGTAAACGTGTCTCCGGAGAAGAAAATAATTCTTTAGATGTTCGGATTCTCCTTCTCTAGATGCTCAGGCGTGAGACAGAAGAACTTGACGCTCAGTTCTCCAAAATGACGCTCAGTGCTATCTGCGATTCTTCTATGTGCTACTTTTCTAGCCTTTCCTGACTCTAACTCCTTGCTACTTCAACTTCTTCATCCAATTCATCTTAATTCCTGTCAAAACAAGGAAAACCAAGCATAAAACCAATAATACCACCTTAAAATCTCTTATTCTCACAACTTAAGCAGAAACATGATTTCAAGCTAGTTTCTAAGTCATAAAGGGTGTTTTTAATATCAAAATTAAGTATAAAAATAACGGTATTTCAATCGTTATCACAACCCCAAACTTAGAACTATGCTTGTCCTCAAGCAAACCAGATATAACTCAATGTTCCACCAATCAATACAATGGTTCAACATATTCAAACACTCTTTCTTCCAAGACAAGTAATTACTCAAATCAGCTCATCCAACAGAATTCAGTCAAGATGTACACTTGCCTTGATTAAAATCACTCATCATGGTGTTCACATAATAACATAATATCCAACAGATGTTATTCCCATGAATGATCAATTAACTAGGCATAGATGTAATCATGTATTCATGGAACTATTCCTAACCAGACAAAGTGTTTCACTCAATGTCACAGAACAAAATTGCCTTTCATGTACCACAGACAAGTATCATCAAAAGGACTTTCCATGGCTTGTAACGTGGCTGGGCTAAGAAGAAAAATTGGTTTTTCAAGATCACAAAATCCTTGAGTTAAAAGAGTCGTTCATAAATTTATCATTCAAATACAATCTCTCTTCAAACAAACCAATCTCACTCATTCCCAACTTTCCCCTTTTTGCATTGAGCTTTTCTTTCTTTGCATTCTATTTTCTTTTCTCTTTTGCATACTTGCTCAATACTTAGCTCAATGCTTTTCATTACTTTCTTTTTCAATTCTCCCAATCAACCCCAAACTTGAACCTTTATTAATACCACACCATGATTCTCAACTTAACTCAAGGTAAAGATTTTCACAAAGGATTTTTATAATCTGTTTAAGGCTTAAGGTTCAAAAAGGGTGGAACACTTCGTGCTCTATTCCATTTAGGCTAAAATCATACTGATGAGTGCATATTTATGCCCACATTTATGCTTTAAAATTAAATTTTTGATGAAATTCATGTGCTTGAATGATTGATTTAAAGAGGATTTGTGATGATTGGAATTTTTGGGTTTGGGAATAAAAAGAGACTTAAAAAGTGATTTTTAGTTGCATAAATTATTCTTGGAAGTTCTAATATTTATTTGTGCAGCTGAAATTGAAACTTTATTGGTCCAAATTGCAAATTAAGGCCAAAATAAGATTTTATTTGAAATCCTAATTAGGTAAGAAAGAAGGTTGCCACGTGGCAAGCTCTCATTGATCGCGCCCTTCCTCAGTCAAAGCTAGTAAAAGTTGGTCAAATAGGGGGTTTGGTGCAATTTTGGAAAATTCTGAAGGGGCTAAAGTGCAAATAAAGGAAATTTCACGGTATGTGTGCAATTTTGGAAAGTTAGAAAATCTAAAAGATAAAATTCAGTTGTTGAATTTAATTTAGGAATATCAACAGAAAATATCTTCCAAATAATTTTATCCTTATCTAAATCTTTTAGTTATTTGGAAGATATAGGATATAAGATAATTGAGTTAATATCTATCAAATATTCTTTAAAACTGATTTAATCTAATGAATATTTGAAAGATATAATATATCAACAGAAAATATCTTATCAACAAACTATTCAAAGTCCAAGCCCAATCAAGCCTATACAAAGAGACCCAAGGGAGGCAGAAAAAGGGGACTTCATTCATTCATTCTCTGATACTCCTCTCACTTTTCTTTCATCTTGTATTCAACTCCATTCATGGAGAGCTAAGCATCTAGGGCTATTCTGCTGTAATTCCCTGATGGATTCTGAGGTTACGTTAAGTTAATGCAATTGTTTATTTTGATTATTGATTTAAGTTGTTCTCTCTCTATGTCTTTCATCTCTATATCTTGTTAAAAGTAAAGATTGTTGCATCATAATGGGTTTGAATCTACATGCATATTGATTATATGAGTTCTAGGGTTTCTAGGTTTAATTGAGAATTTACTTTGATTTAATTTAGGAACTTTCATATGATTAAATGGTTTTTACTATCAATTGAGAATGTACTTTGGTTGGTAGTAATAATTTCAACTATAATCAATTGAGAATTTACTTTGATTGATTAACTTTTAACTTGGTTAGGAGATTTAAGAATAGACATGATTAAACACAATAGAATTTGATTGAGAATGTACTTTGGTTGAATTTATTGTGAATAATCTAGAAAGGTTTTGCATTTGATTGAGAATTTACTTTGGTTAAATGCATGATCGCCCTCAAATTAATTAAGAATGTACTTTAATTAATTTGAAACTTAAACAATAAGCAATTGAACAATTATCTGTGAATAACTGATGATGAATCTATCTTGGAAAAGTAGTGGAATTAGCCTATTTTATCGTAACTGTTTTTAAGTTTCTTATTTCTTCTTTAAACATTCTCAAAACATTACTTTTATCCATAAGCATTGCATAGCATTCGTAAGAGTCAGATATTCAAAAGAAATTTCGTGTTCGTTGGGAGACGACTCATGGTTACTTTAGCCCTATCTACTTTCTTGAATACTACTTGGCAATACTGAAGTAGCCTTGAAAAGTAGTATTAATTTGATAGCTTCAACGACATCGTATCAAATTTGGCGTTGTTGCTGGGGATCGAACCCGGGTCGTCCGCGTGACAGGCGGAAATTTAATTTTAAAGCATAAATGTGGGCATAAATATGCACTCATCACATACATTGGCTAAGAAAAGGGGTAATAAAAAATGGCCTTGATCATATGACACAAGCAAGCAAGTAGTTCAATCATAGAAACCTGGGAAAAATCATTCATGCTTTCAAAAGAATAACAATCATTCACAACAAATACGCTGGAGCTCATAACCGAACATATAAGCTAATTCAATGTTCCACATACACCAAATACACATCCTGCTTAGCATCATAATCACAATCATAACATCATGCATCTGTTCACACAGTTTGTGAACAACCACCTATATATCAGCATCTTGTGCAACATCTCAACATCAATCAATATCAAAGCATTATCAAGCAATGCTCATCACACACAAATCAATATCAAACCATCACATCAGATATAAGTCTCAAACTGAGTACATTAACACCTATTCTAAAACAGAAGCAAAATAAAGATCAGAAGAAAAAGATAAGAAAAATCTTGTTCTACTGCAAATAGCATTCATCAGTAAATGCTATCATCATCCTCTACTATCATCTGAGTCCTGCTCCTCATCTTCATCTTCCTCTTCTTAATCACCATTTTCATAATCATCATCTTCATCATCATCCTCCATGGCCAAAGCTTCAGTTTCTCCAGCTCCACTAGCCTGTGCCTGAACCTTTGGCCATCCCACCACAGTGTTAAACTCATCCATCATCCACTACCATCTAGGGGGTGTCTCATACATCCCTATAATCATCTCTGTAGTGGCCACCTGCCCTCTATGAAATGCTTGTATCCTAGATGCCAACAGGGACATGTGTATGTCCCTCATCTGAAAAGGCTCTACATCCTGAGGTTGCGCATGTGTTGGTGGTGGTCCCCTCCTATGAACTCTAGGAGGATGTGGTGGTGGCATTGGTTGGGCTTGTTGTTCAAAGAACTGACACAAGTCTGAATCTCATTTGCTACGACCTGTCCAGTATTAATATTCAACCCTGTAAGCACACAATAAAGAAAGATGGCCCTATTGACAGTGATATCAGACACATGAGAACACGGCTGAATGTTGGCATTAGTGAATGTCATCCATTACTTTGCCAGAGGAGTCAAATGGGATCTCCTAATATGAATGGGTGCATCATTCTTGTTCCTCTAGAAGCGTCCTCCAGGTACACACAATGTCCTCTCTATATCATCAAAATATGTTCCCTCCTCCATATTCAGTGCAAACTGAGACTGTTCACTAGCCCACTCAATGCCACTACATTCTCCCATTCTCTTCTTTCTAATTCCTCTCCAAATTGCGGGCCAAGGATGGTATCCACCCCACTTTTCGCTCCATCAAAAGCTTTCGATCGTGAATTATTTGGAAGTCTTGCTCATGCTTATGAGAAAGGAATTTCTTTGAATAGGAACGGTGAAACTAGATGAAAATATGGAAAAGAATGAAAGATAAAACCCTAAAAGTTGAAGATCGGAGCTTCCACATCCAAAATCCGCCTCCGAGAGATGAAAGGAGTGTTTCTGCGCCTCTTTCTGTTAAAAGATATAGTCTCTAGGTCATCCAAAATCTCATTTGCTACGACCTGTCCAGTATTAATATTCAACCCTGTAAGCACACAATAAAGAAAGATGGCCCTATTGACAGTGATATCAGACACATGAGAACACGGCTGAATGTTGGCATCAGTGAATGTCATCCATTACTTTGCCAGAGGAGTCAAACGGAATCTCCTAATATGAATGGGTGCATCATTCCTGTTCCTCTAGAAGCGTCCTCCAAGTACACACAATGTCCTCTCTATATCATCAAAATATGTTCCCTCCTCCATATTCAGGGCAAACTGAGACTGTTCACTAGCCCACTCAGTGCAACTACATTCTCCTATTCTCTTCTTTCTAATTCCTCTCCAAATTGCGGGCCAAGGATGGTATCCACCCCACTTTTCGCTCCATCAAAAGTCTTCGATCGTGAACTATTTGGAAGTCTTGCTCATGCTTATGAGAAAGGAATTTCTTTGAATAGAAACGGTGAAACTAGATGAAAATATGGAAAAGAATGAAAGATAAAACCCTAAAAGTTGAAGATCGGAGCTTCCACATCCAAAATCCGCCTCCGAGAGATGAAAGGAGTGTTTCTGCGCCTCTTTCTGTTAAAAGATATAGTCTCTAAGTTGTCCAAAACCTTAAATAGTTCATAAAAATAACAGAAAACAGGTTCAAGCCCACGTCGTCGGCGCTCAACGCCCCAAAAAGGGTGCCCAGCGGTGGTTGCGGCATTACACTGACGCTCAGTGGTGGCGCTCAGGCGTGCGACAAAAGAACTTGGCATTCAGTGGTACTTCTATGTGCTACTTTGACAAAAGAATCTACTTTGATTTAATTTAGGAACTTTCATATGATTAAATGGTTTTTACTATCAATTGAGAATGTACTTTGATTGGTAGTAATAATTTCAACTATAATCAATTGAGAATTTACTTTGATGGATTAGCTTTTAACTTGGTTAGGAGATTTACGAAGAGACATGATTAAACACAATAGAATTTGATTGAGAATGTACTTTGGTTTAATTTATTGTGAATAATCTAGAAAGGTTTTGCATTTGATTGAGAATTTACTTTGGTTAATTGCATGATCGCCCTTAAATTAATTAAGAATGTACTTTAATAAATTTGAAACTTAAATAATAATCAATTGAACAATTATTTATGAATAACCGATGATGAATCTAATTTGGAAGAGCAGTGGAATTAGTCTATTTCTAATCATTTTTAAGTTTCCTATTTGTTCTACAACATTCTTTAAACATTCTCAGTTTTATTCATAAGCATTACATAGCATTCATAATTGTCAGATATTCAAAAGCAATTCCGTGTTCGTTGGGAAATGACTCGGGGTTACTTTAGCCCTATCTACTTTCTTGAATACTACTTGGGAATACTGAAGTTGCCTTGAAAAGTAGTATTAATTTGATAGCTTCAACGATAGCGTACCAAATTTGGCGCCGTTGCCGGGGAGTACGGTTAGTATTTTGAATATTTTGATTCTTATTTTTATTTTTTATTTTTATTTTTTTTATCTTTATTTTTTTTAATGCACATACATTTGTCAGAACCATTAAAAATGCACCCAAAAACCCTCTGAACAGACGCCAGGTGTCAAGCTGAGGGGAGTCAGAAATCAGATAGTGGAATGCAGGTGTCAGTAGAGGAGCGAACGTTCGTTTTAAAACAAAACTAAGTTTTTGAAAGTTTACGTCACACTCTCTGCATGCATCTTCTTCTCCAAAACTCTGATATTTCTCCTTTCTCCTCCTTCTCACTAAAAGCTCTCCTTTCTCTCTACGAAATCCTACCTTTGCTCTTCTCCGATCACCGTTCAGGCACCGTAGAAGCATTTCCGGCATCTTGAGCTTCATTTTGAACCGAACAATTTTGAGTTCTAAACTGGTAAGTTTCCTTGTCTTTAGCCGTTCGTTCTCTGGTACATGCAAATCAAGTTCTGGTTGCATGCTGTCATCTTGTCTGAGCCATTGTTGGTTTTCTGTTGTTTGGTTTAGTTCGAAGAGTTGTTGAGCGTTGAGAGTAGAAGGATTTGTAGTCAGACGAACCGTACTTCTGTCTCTAGGACGTTCGTTCACGCTCAGAGGTAAGGGAAGCTTATCTAATTTAATTGTATGTTCGTTTGTACGTTCGTTGATAATGAATGCATGTTGCTGAGTGGTTGAATGTATATAAAGTATGAATGCTGATATGCTTGTTTATATGGAATATGATTATTTACTATGATATGGATTGTATAAAGCATGAAAATTTATTATGATATGAATTTATAAAGTTATAAAATTTTGTATTGAGAAATGAGTTCAAGATAACTGAGTCCTAGATATGAAATTTCCCTATGATAATCTACGTTCGTCATTGAACGGTCATCGACCGTTCGGTAATACTAGTAACCTTGGTTAAAAATTGGATTCTTTCATTTGGAAAGAACCCTAGTTGAGGACGAGCGTCTTTGTGTGGTAATACTATGCTTGAGCGTTCGACCCAGCGTAGTTGTATCTGAGTATTCTTTGATACACTTAAATTTTGTAAATATATGTATTTGTATATTTTAGTTATTCTTAAAAACTATTCCCATAGTATCTTATTATATTTATCAAGATTTCTATTATAAGTTTAGTAGTTGTAAGGTCTCGAAAATTTAAACCACCTCCACCTGTCAAATCACGTCATTAATGCTCTAAAATCCTGTCCAGAATTTGTATTAAGAAACGCACCCACACCCTCTCGTTCTGAGCACCATTTAATGCACCCTCGTCACACGTGCAGTGCCATTAAAACGCACTCACACTCGTCCTACGTGGGAAGAGAAATTACTTTTCTGGAAAACACTTTCCCACTTCTCTGCATGCTTCGTCTTCTTCCCTAAACCTTTGATTTCCAAATTCTCTGCCTTCTCTCTAGAACCTCCATCTTCTCTCTACCATAACTTACCTTCTTCTTCTCCGATCCAATTTCAGAAACCGTAGAAGCAATCCAGACGTCATAAGCTTTCCATCAAACCGAACAAGTTCAAGTTTTGAATACTAGTACGTTCGTCCCTTAGCTGTTCATTGTTAGGGCTCATGCAAAACCAAATATGGTTACATGCATTCTCTTTATCTGAATCAAGTTTGATTCTGGAATTTGTTTTAGTTTGCAAGAAGTTGAGTGGTCTGAGGATAGAAGTGATAGTTGGGTGAATCCGGGATTTCGTGTTAGGACGTTCGTTCACTACTGATCCAGGTAAGGGAAGCTTATTAAGTTTAATTCATGTGTATGTGTTGTACTGTATGATATTATTTGAGTTATGAAGCATGAAATCTGTGTTAATTGATCTTTGGTATATGATTTGGATGATGAAATGATATATGAAATTTATGAAATGTGCTATGATATGAGTAGTTAAATGTATGAAGGTTTATACTGAAAAATGAGTTAATGTAATTGAGACTGGAAATATGAAATACTATGAAAATGAACGTTCGTTATCGAACGGTCTTTGACTGTTCGGTATTTTGTACTTTACTTGAAAACATAATTCTTTCATTTGGAAACAATACTGATTTCGGACGAACGCCCTCTTATATTAGTCTTACGTTTGAGCGTTCGGCCAAATGTAGGTGCACTGAGAGTTATGCGAGAAAGTGAGAAGCTTAGAAAAATACCATCTTATATACTTAGTCATTCCTAAATAATTCTCTTCACTATGATTATCTCATACATTTTCCCTTCCTATTAATATTCCGCTTCAGCGATGGGTCTCGACCCAGAGCGTACGTTATGGGTAGCGCTCGGTCTGATACCGAACGCTCGTCCTTACCCTTGAATTCCCAACGTATGAAAATAGCGTTCGTCCAAACAGTAAATTAATATCTGTTACCGCGTTCGGTCATTGACTGGCGGTTAATATCTTTTATAAATTCGTGTTCGTATCAATATCTAAAAGTCTTGCGATGTCTTTATTCATTTGGATTCGATCTAAAGTCCTTGAATTTAAATTATTCTAAGTATCAGTTGAATCGTTCTAGAGTCAGTCCATTTAACTGATTCAAGTGGTCATAACGTCCGTCCTTGGAAAGACGTTCGTTTTCTTTCTTTCAGAAACGAGTATCTCTCGGTACCTTGTTAACGTTCGTCCTCATTATGAAGGGGGCTGAACGCTCATCTTTTTATGAAAGTGGAACTAAGAATGAAAATGTGATTTAGAGGGAATTGTATAATGTGTGAACGGTATATGAGATGAAACTATGATTATGGAATTTGAACGAGCGTTCCAAGGAGGAACGTCTCTATGATTTGAATATGAGAACTTGTGTAGTATGACCATGGTAAATTTACTGATGGCAGTTCATCCTGATATTCCGTGAGTGCTCGTCCTCAAGTAGAGGGGAGTAGGTCATGTGTGGGAATGGTAGGAGGTCCTAGTTCTATTGAGTACTTTGGACTAATAGGGCTAACCTCGGGTGGCAGCTGTTGAGTGTTTCCAGTTATCACACCACCCGGGTGCACGAACGCTTGTAGGTACATGGATTCATACAGTCCGGACGGTCTGTCTTATGAGAGTTTGAACTGATTTTATGTGTTGTGATATTTTATGAATGTTAAAATGCTATGTGTATGAATTACTTGTGAATTAAATTCAAAAAAGCTTACCCTGTGTTATTTCCTTGTGTTGTCGTTCGTCCATGAACGTTCGTCCTGTCTATGCAATGATCATCCGTGTGGATGTGAGCAGACGGAGAGGCGTTGCTTGAAGAAACACTGGAAGAAGAAAATTTGGAGGACGCCAATCTGGTCGAAGTAGAGGTTAAAGCCGAGCCCTAGAGCGCTCGTTAGTTGTAGCTTTTATTTTCTGTCAGCTTTTGGACGTTCGGTTAAAGTTTGTAAAACCGTTCGTCTTTAAACCTTGAAATACTGCTGTATGGTATTTTATCTCTGTACGTAAGAATGTTCGGTTTTGGAATTTTATGTTTAGTGTAAAACTGCATGTTTTAACTGTTAATTGTAATTAATTCTAATCTATGGTAATTACTATATTTTGGGATGTTACAGTAGTGCTCGGTCTCACACCAAGCGCTCGTAATGAGTAGTGCTCGGTCTTATACCAAGTGTTCGTACTCGTTTCTTGTATGATCTATCTTGATGAAAATAGCGTTCGTCCAACTTCAATAGAATTTTCCCTCTACCGTGTTCGGTCATTGACTGACATTAGGTTTCTTTATGTGAATTCTTCTAAGTATGGTTCTTTAAATGTCTTGACGTGTCTAAATTCATTGGTTCCGGTCTAGAGTCTTAGTAATTGACATGTTCTTTGAGGTGTTTGGTTTGAGCTCACGAGAGTCAGTTCATTCAACTGACTCATTTTGTAAGTAACGTTCGTTCTAGTCGTTCTTGTGACATATAGTTGTACTCGGTTTCTTTCTCAACCTGACAATAACCCTCTCGGTCTTATTCTATACTGGAACAGGAGACTTCTCTGTCTCGTTCCAAGTGTTCGTCCTCGTTTTGAGTGAGGATTGAACGTTCGGTATTGGGTGTCCTTAAGAATCCTTTAACAAAGATGGAATTTAACTGATTGGTAATGAAAGATGAATTTGAGAAGATTAATAATGAAAGGTGAAGAAAATATGAGATGAATGGAATGTTGTGGATTTGAACGAGCGTTCTAGGGCGGAACGACTCATGGATGATTATTTAATTAGTAAAGTATGACTGTGGGCATGCTAAGCTGGCGGTTCATCCTGATGTTCCGTGAGTACTCGTCCTCACGTAGAGGAGGGTAGGTCATGTGTGGGAACGGCAGGAGGTCATAGTCCTTAGGGGTACTTTGGACAGATAGGACTAACCTCGGGTGGCAGCTGTTAAGGGCATCTCAGTTACTACATCACCCAGGTGCACGAACGCCTATAGCTACACAGATTTCATACAGTCCGGACAGTCAGTCTAATATTATGATTTATATGAAACGTATGATGAAATATATCTTGTGTGTTTGATTGAGTGAAATGTATGTTTATACATGAATTAAATTACATAAGCTTACCCTATGTTTCCTGTCTTGTCTTGTTTTGTACGTCCGTCTTTGTCATTGCAATGATCATCTGTTGTGGATGTCAGCAGAAGGAGACGTACTTCTAGAAGAGACGCTGGAGGAAGATAACCTGGTCGAGGTTGAAGTGAAGACTGAACAATAGGACGTTCGGTTAGTAGCTTAGTTGATTGTAAGGTGGTCGTTCGATCATCTTCCCTTTTTGTTTTAACATGACCGTTCGGTATCTTCTTTTGTGAACCGATCGGTTAGGAGTGTACCTTGTACAGATTTATTTGATAGTAATGCTTTGTAAGGCCGTTCAGCCAGAACTGTACACTCTGTTTAGTGTAAGACTGATCTGGGTTAATTATTAAATGTGATTATTCTACTATATAGTTTTAAACTGTATTTTGGGATGTTACAACATTTAATTTAATTTGAGTTATTTTGTAGTCTTTAGTCATTATTGTTTTAGCAAAAAAATCTCTGTTCTTGTTTTAATTAAGAATTTCTCTTGAGAAATAGTTGAGGCTAGTTTGAATACACTCTGGCTAAGAAAGACTTGGTACTTAAGTTGTCCATTGTGACGCACCTCTCTTTCCTAGGAGTGGACCCAACAAGTCTCTCTTATCTCTTATTTGAAATCTTTATCTAAAGCAAAAACAAAAGAAAAAGAGAAGTAACAAAGAAACAACTTCAAGCAGAATGCGTTGTGCATGACCAAAGCTAACCCGGGAGAATTTTATCAAATTAACCCGGAAGTCGAAAGGAATTTGTGTAAGCTGTGGAGAAGATTGAAATTTTGGTGTTCTATTGAGGAAACACTTCCTACATCTGAAGTCACACCACCTTCATTATCTCCCATCACAAACATACCATCCAATCTTTTACCTGATCCTAACCCAAACAATATGGCACAAAGAACCATCAGACAGTTAGCCACCTCCCACAATACAGTTATCCAAAGTAACATTGAATACCCTAATGAGGAGTGGGAGTTGAGACCTGACCTATTAAATGCCTTACCAAAGTTCAATGGGTTATCAAGGAAGAATCCACACAAGCACTTGAGACAATTACACATGTTGTGTGAAAATTTTAGATCTCCCAGGATCACAATAGAGAGCCTTAAAATGAGAGCTTTTCCATTTACTCTTCAAGGAGCAACTCAAGATTGGTGGTATTATCTCTCTGTACGTATTACAAATTGGGAAACTATTGAAATACTCTTTCTTGAGAAGTATTTTCCTGCATCTAGATTATCAGCTATCCGTAGAGAAATTCAAGATATAAGAAACTATGTCCTTCATGCCCTCAACTCCAAATGGAAGATTTTATTCTAAGCTTTTATGAAGGCTTAAGTCCTACTGATAGGTCATGGGTAGATGCTGCAAGCGGAGGATTTTTCTTAGACAGGTCACTAGAAGATGGTATAGATCTAATAGAACAGAAGGCAGTAGACAATCAATAGTATGGCACAAGAGAAAATTCAGTGACTTTGTTGAAGGGAGTGCATGAAATGGATAATGGTGCAATTGATGGAAAGAGGATAGATGAAAGATTGAATAAGCTAGAAGGCAAACTCGACGAGATTGCAAGTTTGTTTAAAAACTCAACTCCACAAATTGCAAAGAAGTGTGGAATTTTCATTTCAACTAACCATTATATTGATGAATGTCCTAGCTTGGTGGAAACCATTATGGAAAGGCTCTGCATCATGAGGCGGTGCATGTGCATGTGGTGGTCCTCTCCTTCTAGGAGGATGTCGTGGTGGTACTGGCTGAGCTACCTCATTTCCCCCGCAATACTATGTAAAATAGGCCTCATCAATAGCCTTCCTTGGCCGTTCCATTGGCAGTATGGAAGTGTTCACCCAGCTAACTCACAAAGGTGTGTGATCAGAGATGGATGCCCCAAGGGTTCCTTGTTGTTCATAGTACTGGCATAACAACGAATCTGATTTGCTATGACCTTCCTCTTGGCTCCCACAATCTTGATTCTTTTACGTGATGAGGAAGCCATCCCTGGATGAAACACAATTCACAAAACCACAAGAAATATTGTTAAGCATTAGTAAACCACAAACAACTTCCTAACACTCTTCCTATCATCGCTGAGGGCAGAATGATAACGGTTTAAAATATCATTATCTGTGATGTAATTTTGATACTAAATACACCCTTTTTAACTTAGAAACTTGCTTGGACTCATGCTTTTTCATTAAGTTGTGTGAATAAGAGAGTTGAGGTTGAATTTGATGATTTTATGACTAATTCCCTTTGTTTTGATAGAAAATGAGTTAATATAGGAAGCAGAGATGAAGTGCTAAGGATATAGAGCTCAGAAAGGCCTAGAAAAGCACCAAAAGAAGGAATCGCACGAAGCTTGGGCGACCTGCAGGAGGCTTGGGCGTGGAAAAATCGACGTGCGCCACCCGGGCAGCCTAAGCCGCCCAGATGTCAGACCCCCGAAGCCCGGGCGAAATTGAAGGCTCAAGCCTTACGAAAATCAACGTCCACCACCCGGGCGGCCAAATAGGGCACCCGAGGGTCGCGCGTTACTGATCCGACCCAGTTTTTTCTCTATTTCGACTCTTTTGGACCAGGCCTTATTTTTACTCTATTCCAGCTCTTTTTAAAAGACCCCGGTGCTCTAGGTTTGGTATCTCTGGCTGGAGCAACACAACAACACACTCTTCTACTCTCTGAAGGCGGATTTGGAGGCAGAAGCTTCCTCTTCTACTATTAGGGTTTTACTATCTTATGCTTTTTCCATTGTACATCTAGTTTCTCCATGTCTATGGAGAACTAAACTCTATTTGTTGTTGGGGAATGATGTAACCTTGTGAACTTTCATGTATTTGAATTGATTCCTAATCATATATGCTTTATTCATTAATTGTTAGGGAATTTATCTGTTTTAATGCTTGCTCTATTTAACTCATTTAGTTGCATGATTTATGAATTGCATGAGTGTCGGGAGGTTCCTTACAATTCAGGTTCTTGTTGAATTCTCCCAAGGGTAATATTTCTCAAGGATGAGGGTATGAGTACTAGGTCGTCTTAAGCTCTTGATTTTCAGACTTAATTTTCTAGGAACACTGGGAATTGCACGAACTAGGAATTAAGGCAGGCTTATTACGCCAAGGGATTGGGTTCTAAGTACTTTAATGAGTGACGTTAACATTAATGCATAAAGAGGAATTCTTATATACATGAGAGGGAACTTGGTGAAATCTAACCCCAACAACATATTCATCTCATATTAAACAACATTCGTTCATATCTGTGTTAGTCTAATATTGATCAATTTGCATTCATATTTTATTTTCTGTTTTTGCTTCTCAAACCAATGTTCTCGTTTATTTTAAGTCTTAATTAATTAATTTATCACACGACTGTTTAGTTCCGAGATTCCTCTGGGATACAATACTTGGTCTTACCATTTTATATTACTTGTGCTATTTGGTACACTTGCCAATCCACCAACAAGTTTTTGGCGCCATTGTCGGGGACTCACGATTTAAACTATTCTATTTGTGTGATTCTTAATTAATTTTGGCTTTATTCTATTTTAATTTATTTTATTTGATTTGATTTTTATTTAATTTTATTTTGTTATCTTTTATTTTATTTTTATTTTTGTGCTAACAATATTTTCTAGGGTTTTGTTTTGTTTATGGAGGATACAGTAAGAACAAGGAGCAACAAAAGTTTTGAACCTCTTCTTGAAGGACTTGAAACTAGTAGGAGGCCACGGAGAAAGAGACTTGCTAGAGTACCTTCTCTAGAAAGTATATCACAGGTCCTAAAATCTGATTAGGAAAGCATGGACAACAATGAGGGCAGACGTACTTTGGCAGACTATGCAACTGTTGTTGGCCCGTACCATTTCAACAACATTGCAAAGCCAATGGTCAACGCCACAAGCATGGGGATGAAGCATGCGTTGATCCATCTAGTAAAAAGCAACCAGTTCAATGGATTGTCCAATGAAAGTCCATATGAGCATCTGACCACTTTTAATGAGATCTGCAACACTGTGAAGCTGAATGGAGTGCTAGATGATGCTATAAGACTGAGTTTGTTTCCTTTTTCCCTGGGAGGAAACGCTAAATTGTGGCTAAACTCTTTTCCTAAAATCATCTTTACTAGGTGGGAAGATGTGGTTGCAAAATTCTTGAATAAATACTTCCCACAGTCAAAGATCAACAAAGGGAACCAGGAAATCTCTTCTTTCAACCAAGGCATGGAGGAATCATTATGGCAAGCATGGGATAGATATAAAAGCTTGCTGAGAAAGAAGCCTACTCATGGTTTTGATGAAGCAACAATAGTCATTCTTTTCTTTGGAGGTTTGTGTTCATAAACCAAATTGATGCTGGATGCCTCAGTTGGAGGCAATATCAAATGCAAGACTCCAGAGGAAACTTATGAGTTAATTGACAACATGGCTACCAATGATAATGAGATGCACAATGAAAGAAAAACTTCCTCACAACCTGAGGGAGTTTTATAGCTACAGTCTTATGATGCCTAGCTTGCTCAAAATAAAATTATCACTCAACAGTTGGAGATTTCTACAGAAAAACTTTCTCAACCATCAAAGGAGTGCCAAAATGTTTCATAGGTTCAACAACAACTCTGTGAGCTATGTGGTGGTGATCGTATTAATGGTCAATGTGTAGTGCCCGAGAATCTCAATGAGAATGTGAACTACATGGGCAACCAGTTTCGTCCCAACAACTACAATAAAGGGTGAAAATCCCATCCAAGCACAGGATAAAGCCAATTTGACAAACTGGTGGACAGTTCAATAGACCAGCACAGCAGCAACAACAAAAGTACCATAGCAGCAACAACAAAAGTGGCAACAACAACCCTCTCTATCTGACACAACTACAAAGCTTGAGGAGACCCTCTAACAATTCATGCAAGCATCTCTTTCCACTCAGAAAAGCATTGAAGCTACTAAAAGAAACTTGGAGATGCAGGTTGGAAGAAATGCCTATCAAAAGTTTTGCGGATAATACTGAAGTTAACCCCAAAGAAGAATGTAAGACCATTATGAGTATGAAATATGAGAGAGAGAAAGAAAAAGAAAGTTTGAGTGAAGAAGAAAAAGAAGAGAGTAAAAAAAAAAGAAAAAGATGAGAAAAAAATTAAGAGAAAAGAAAAAGAAAATTTGATTCAAAAAGAAAAAGAAAAAGACGAGAGTGAGAGAGAGAAAAAAGAAGAGGTTGAGAGAAAAAAAGAAAAAGGAGAGAAAAATCTCAATCACCCTGAAGAGTGCTCCAGAAAAGAAAAAGAAAAACAATTAGGGTGCATTGAAGAAATTTCCAGAAAATTAGGAACATAAATTCCCGTGACTGAAGCACTGCAGCAGATTCCTGAATATGCTAAATTTTTGAAGGAAGTCCTCACAGGAAAGAAATATTTAAATGAGGAAACAACAGAGGTACAGGAAGAATGCAGTGTGATTTTACAAAAGACACTTCGTCCTAAGGTTGAAGATCCAACAGGATGTTTTACCAATTCTTGTACTATAGGGAATCATAAAATAGGGAAAGCCCTAATTGATTTAGGGTCCAATATTAATTTGATGCCCTTATCTATTCTTGAAAATATTGGTGATTTTGAAGTCAAACCTGCAAAAATGACTTTGTTTATGGCTGATGGATCCACCAAAAAGCCCTATGGTGTAGTGGAAGATGTAATGATTCAAATTGAAATTCTCAGATTCCTGGTAGATTTTGTGATAATGGAGATGGGGGAAGATTTGGAGATCCCTATTATTCTTGGGAGGTCGTTCATGAAAACGGCCAAGGTAATCATTAATGTGGATGATGAAACTATAGCACTTAAAGACCAAGAAGAGGAGGTGAGCAGCCAATCCAGGTGAAGAAGAGTAATCTCAGGACTTCAAGGGGAGGTACACCAGAGACCAGTACTAAAGCTGCCAAGCCAGGTAAGGAAGGTAAAAATTGTTTTTTACACAGGTACAACAAGAAGAAAATGACAACAAAGGAGCAAGTGTTCATCAAGATTCTCTAGAAAAACATGAAGAACTGAAACCAGGACTACTAGTGAGGTTTAACAAAAAGTTTTGGGTTGTTAAACAACTCAGAGCTGATGGACTAATAGAGATTGAATCTCCAATTTCAAGGAGAACTAAAAAGGTGAACAGGAAGTTGCTGAAGATCAATTGGTGTGATGTTAAAGAAGCGCTTACTGGGAGGCAACCCAGTGTTCCTACAAATTTTTATTTTGTTTCTTTCAATTTATTTTTTTTAATTTTTATTTCTATGTGTGTGATTCTAGTTTGCCTACTCTGTAAGAGCTGAATTTTTGA
Organism: Vigna angularis; assembly: GCF_016808095.1. NCBI lineage: Eukaryota > Viridiplantae > Streptophyta > Magnoliopsida > Fabales > Fabaceae > Vigna > Vigna angularis. The sequence continues at coordinate 14,899,120 of NC_068975.1, read as the reverse complement.
GGGATAAGGAGATATTATTGTGAGGACTAGGGAAAAGAAACTGTTGTGTGCTGATGTAAGAAAAGCGAGCGGTAGCTGATAATAGTTGAAAAACTGTTATTTTCATGCTTAAAATTGATATTAAAAGCAACCTTTAGACTTAGAAACTAGCTTGAAATCAATGCTTTTATCTATATTTTCAGAAATAAGAGAGCTGGACAGGTTTATGCTTGATTTGAGTGTTTTTGTGCAGGTTTTGAGGTGAATTTAGTGAAAGAAGTAAAGAAGGAGAGAAGTGGAATCATAAAAGGAAGCAAAGAGTGCAAAAAGAGAAGTCGAAGGCACCGCTCAACGGCATTTTACCGCTGAGCGGCACTCAGGAGGTCACGGGAGGTCCGCTGAGGGGCAAACTGGCCGCTGAGGGGAAGAAAAGTGAAGCGAGGTCACCGCTGAGCGGTATTTACCGTTGAGCGGCACTTTTTGGGCTTGGGCTTTTGTAATCTTTTGTAACTCTAGAATAGTATATAAGGACTTGCACGTCCTAGGGTTAGACATCTTTGGCAGAAACGAGGCAAACACTCTCTCTTCCACCCCTTTGAAGGAGGATCTTGGATGCTCAGGCTACCTCTTCACCTTTATTGGGTTTATTCTTTCATTCTTTCATTGTTCATCTAGGTTCACCATGAATATGGTGAACTAAACCTTGTATGTTTGTTGGGGAATCAATGTAATCTCTTGAAGCTCTCATATATGGAATTGATGCTTGCATCTTAATCTAAGACTTATGCTTTCTTTCATCATTAGTTAGGGTTTTTCCTCTTTGCTCAATGCTTGCATTGTTTAACTCATTCTATTGCATGATTATTGGTTTTGTCGATACGGACACGTACGGGGAAGTCTAGATCCGGGGAATTTCTCCCAATGTTATATTGGTTGTCGTTAAGCTCCTGCACTTATGAACTAATCATTAGGAATGCTAGGAATTGTATGAACTATTTGATTAGGGAAAAGCCATCTAGAATGGTACTTTAGAGAGTGGCATTAACAATGATGATTTGAATGTTGAATTCCTAAAATGTATGAGAGTGGATGAGATGAAATTGACCCCCAACAACATATTCATTCATATATTCCATTGAAAGTGTTTATCTTTTGTCTTTGCCATTGATCAAACTTCATGCATACATATTTAATTTTCGTCTTTTGCATAATATAATCCAAATATTTCGTTTGTAAGTCTTAGTTAATCAAGAAACCACACAACTAAACTAGGCCGTGAGTCCTTTGGGAAGAACGATACTTGGTCTTACCAAGTTTATTACTTGAACGATTCGGTCATACTTGCCGATTGTGAAACAAGTTTGTGACATCATATTTTGGTGCTTACAAATTTGTCCATCAAGTTTTTGGCGCCGTTGCCGGGGACTCGTGGTTTAACTGGTTAATTTGTGTGATTATTGATTATCTTTGACTTTTTGAATTTCTGTTTTTATTTTTTCTGTTTTTATTTTATTTTATTTTATTTTATTTTTCTGTTTTTATTTTATTTTATTTGATTAGGTTAGATTTGATTTGATTTTATTTTTTTTAGATTAGGTTTTATTTTATTCTATCTTATTTTATTATATCTTCTAAATCTTTTTATCTTCTGAATATATATCTGCTTCTATATCTTTTTGTGCTAACAAATCATTTCTAGGGTTTTGTTTTCTTGTGTATGCAGGAAGCAATTCGAACTAGGAGTAAGAAAACAACAGAACCACTTCTTGAAGGTCTAGAAGAGAGTAGAAGGAGGAGAAGAATCAGAACGTCCAGAGAACTTTTCCCTTCTCCAGAAACTCTCCTACAAACATCACGACAAGGTTCTGTTCACAGCACAAGAAGTATGGAGAATAACAATGCTAGAAGAACTCTTGCAGATTACACTAATATTGCTGGACCTCAACACTTTAACAGCATAGCAAGACCTAGAGTCAATGCAGCCAACATGGAGGTCAAGCCAGCATTAATTCAACTGGTGAAGAGTAATCAATTTAATGGGTTATCTCACGAAAGCCCATATGAGCACCTTACAACTTTCAATGAGATCTGCAACACGGTCAAGATTAATGGGGTGCCAGACGAAGCTATCAAACTTAGCTTGTTTCCCTTCTCATTGGGGGGCAATGCTAAGCTTTGGTTAAACTCTTTTCCAGAAGAAAGTTTCACAGAGTGGGAAGCAGTGGTCACAAAATTTCTAAACAAGTACTTTCCACAATCTAAGGTGACCAAAGGCAAGCAAGAGATTTTGTCATTCAAGCAGGGCATGGAAGAATCACTGGGGCATGCATGGGACAGGTATAAAAGCTTGTTACGTAAAACCCCTATGCATGGTTTCAAAGAAGAAGAAGTAGTCCTAACTTTCCTTGGAGGACTTGGTTCACAAACCAAGATGATACTGAACGCATCAGCAGGAGGCAATATTAACTGGAAAACTCCAGAGGAAGCAACTGAACTTATTGAAAATATGGCTACTAGTGACAACGAACTCAATATTGAAAAAGGAGATCCTAGTCAGAAGGAGTTGTTACAATTAAATGAGGCCTTGCTTATCCAAAATAGAATTATCTCTCAACAGCTTGAAGAAGTGACCATGAAACTTTCTCAAACACCACAGGAAATACAACAGGTTTCAATGGTTCAAGAGCAACAAAAATGGCAGACGCAATCTACTCCAGTTGAGAAAACAACAACGCTTGAAGAGACTTTCCAGAGATTCTTAAAGACAAATGCGTCTTATTGTCATAATGTGGATGCTGCATTTAAAAAAATGGAGGTCTATGTTGAGAGAATAGTTGACGAAATGAAACATGATAATCTTGGAAAGGAATGTAAAACTGTTGTGACTAGAAGTGGTAGAGTGTTAGAGGAGAGAAAAAAAGAGAGAAAAGAGAAAGAAAATGAGAGTGAGAGTGAAAAAGAAACATGTGAGTGGAAAGAAAGAGTTGAGAGAGAGAAAAAGAAAAAAGAAGAAGATGAGAAGAGAGAAAAAAATGAGAGAGAAGAGAGACAGAAAGAAAAAGAGTATGAAAAGCCACTTCCTTATCCAAAGGGTTATTCAAGGAAGGAGAAAGAAAAGCAGTTGGAAAGATTCATGGAACTGTTTAAGAAGTTGGAGATCACTATACCATTCTCTGAAGCATTGCAACAGATGCCAGCATATGCAAAATTCTTGAAGGAACTTCTCACAAAGAAACACAAGTACATTGAGAAGGAAACTATCAATATACAGGGTAATTGCAGTGCAATCATACAGAAACTACCTCCTAAACTTAAAGACCCAGGAAGCTTCACTATTCCATGCACCATAGGAGATGTGAAAGTTGGAAGAGCATTGATTGATTTGGGAGCTAGCATTAATCTAATGCCGCTTTCCATGTGCAGAACAATTCAGGGGTTGGAAATCAAACCAACCAGAATGGCTCTTCAATTGGCGGACAGGTCTCTTAAATATCCATATGGAGTGGTTGAAGATGTTCTAGTGAAGGTCGACAAATTTGTATTTCCAGTAGATTTCATTGTGATGGAGATGGAAGGAACTAGTGACGTTCCTCTTATTCTTGGGAGACCTTTTATGAAGACTGCTAGAGTTTTGATTGATGTAGAGAATGGTAAGCTTAAACTGAGAGTTGATGAGGAAGAAGTCACTTTTGATGTATCCAAAGCCATGACGTATCCAAATGATGACAAATCATGTTTTCAATTTGATGAACTTGATGAAGTTTGTATGGTTCAAGAGAGAATGTGCGTAACATTTCTCCATTGGAAAAAACGCTCATTGATTCATGTGAAGATTTGGATGAAGAAGAAGAGAAATTGATTGATGAATGTCTGATGGACTTGGAAACATTGAAAAAGGGTCCAGAGGAAGATCCAATATTCGAAACAATTGATAAGGAAGAAACAATCAAAGCACAGTTTCCAGAACTAAAAAGATTGCCATCACATTTGAAATATGTGTTTTTAGAAGAGGATGGAACAAAGCCAGTCATTATCAGTAACTCTTTATCTTTACAAGAAGAAGAGCAGTTGATAGAAATTCTGAAAGCCAACAAAGAAGCAATTGGGTGGTCAATATCAGATCTCAAAGGTATTAGCCCAACTTATTGCATGCACAAGATTTTTATGGAAGAAGACTATAAACCAAGTGCTCAACCACAGAGAAGGTTAAATCCTGTTATGAAGGAGGTGGTCAGAAAAGAAGTGTTGAAACTGCTAGAAGCTGGTATCATTTATCCAATCTCTGACAGTGAATGGGTGAGTCCAGTACAGGTGGTGCCAAAGAAAGGTGGGATGACAGTAATTTATAATGATAAGAATGAACTTATTCCCACTCGGACAGTTACTGGCTGGCGTATGTGCATTGATTACAGGAAGCTGAATAAAGCTACTAGGAAAGATCATTTTCCTCTTCCTTTCATGGATCAGATGCTAGAAAGGTTATCAGGGCAGGCTTTCTATTGTTTTCTAGATGGATATTCTGGATATAATCAAATCGTGGTAGATCCAAAAGACCAGGAGAAGACGGCTTTTACTTGTCCTTTTGGTATCTTTGCATATAGAAAGATGCCTTTTGGATTATGTAATGCTCCAGCTACGTTTCAGAGGTGTATGCAGGCAATCTTTGCTGATCTTTTAGAAAAATGCATTGAAGTATTCATGGATGACTTCTCAGTTTTTGGAAACTCCTTCCAAAGATGTTTAGCTAATTTGAACACTGTCCTCAAAAGATGTGTTCAGACAAATCTGGTTTTGAATTGGGAGAAATGTCATTTCATGGTAACTGAAGGAATTGTATTGGGGCACAAAATCTCTGCTAAAGGAATTGAGGTAGACAAAGCTAAAGTAGAAGTTATTGAGAAACTACCTCCACCAACAAATGTAAAGGGGATTAGAAGTTTTCTTGGTCATGCTGGGTTTTATAGAAGATTTATCAAAGATTTCTCAAAAATTGCTAAACCATTGAGTAATCTCTTGATGAAGGATGCTCCTTTTGTGATGAATGAAGATTGCCGGAAAGCTTTTGATATATTGAAGCAGAAGCTAGTGTCAACTCCAGTAATTGCAGCACCAGATTGGAATCAAAATTTTGAATTAATGTGTGATGCAAGTGATTATGCAATAGGAGTTGTCCTCGGCCAAAGGAAAGAACAAAAGTTTCATCCAATTTATTATGCTAGCAAGGTGCTGAATGATGCTCAATTGAATTATGCTACTACAGAGAAAGAGTTTCTTGCCATTGTATATGCTTTAGAGAAATTTAGACCTTATCTGATTGGGTCTAAGGTGATTGTCTATACAGATCATGCAGCTATTAAATATTTGTTGACAAAACCAGATTCTAAGCCACGTCTGATCAGATGGGTACTACTGTTGCAAGAATTTGATGTAGAAATCCGTGATAAGAAAGGTAGTGAGAACTTAATTGCTGATCATTTGTCACGGTTAGTCAACAATGAGGTCACTAGCAAGGAGCCTGAAATCTGGGAATCTTTTTCAGATGAATCACTTATGTATATTCAGCAGAGGCCCTGGTTTGCTGATATGGAAAATTTCAAAGCTGCAAGAGTCATGCCGGAAGATTTAACTTGGCAACAGAGAAAGAAATTTCTGCATGATGCCAAGCAGTTTGTGTGGGACGATCCATATTTGTTCAAAATTGGAGCAGATAATCTTCTGAGGAGATGTGTTACAAATGAAGAAGCAGAAGGAATTCTCTGGCATTGTCATGATTCACCTTATGGAGGACACTTTAATGGAGAAAGAACAACAGCAAAAGTCCTTCAATCAGGATTCTATTGGCCAACTTTATTTAAAGATGCTCATAATCATGCTAGGAATTGTGACAAATGTCAAAGAGCAGGGACAATCACTAAACGTCATGAGATGCCTTTACAAGGTATTTTAGAGGTTGAGGTTTTTGATTGTTGGGGTATTGACTTTGTTGGACCCTTCCCTCCATCTTTCAACAATGAATATATTCTGGTAGCAGTGGATTATGTGAGTAAATGGGTGGAAGCATTGGCTTGTCCTAAAAATGATGCTAGTACGATAATTAAATTCCTGAAGAGGCAGATATTCTCACGTTTTGGCACTCCAAGAGTGTTGATTAGTGATGGAGGATCTCATTTTTGCAATTATCAGCTAGAGAAAGTACTCAAACACTATGGAGTGAAGCATAAGGTAGCTGCACCTTATCACCCACAAACCAATGGACAAGCTGAGGTATCTAACAGGGAGATAAAAAGAATCCTGGAAAAAACCGTGACTTCATCAAGGAAGGATTGGTCTCTCAAATTGGATGATGCTCTTTGGGCTTATAGAACAGCAATGAAGACGTCTATGGGATTATCACCATTTCAATTAGTCTATGGGAAAGCATGCCATTTGCCAGTTGAATTGGAGCATAGAGCATTATGGGCTTTGAAATTTTTGAATTTTGATCCTTATGAAACTCAATGCACACGCAGAAGGCAGATTTTAGAGCTTGAAGAAATGCGGTTACATGCATATGATTCATCCAAGGCTTACAAAGACAAAATTAAATTTTATCATGACAGGAAGTTGGTGAATAGAGTTTTCAATCCAGGACAACAGGTACTATTGTTCAACTCAAGATTGAAGATATTTCCTGGGAAGCTGAAGTCAAAATGGACAGGACCATTTGTGATAAAAGAAGTGCATCCACATGGAGCAATTGAAATATTTGATCCATCTGCTGATGATCCACAGAAAAGCTGGGTGGTAAATGGTCAACGTCTCAAGCCCTATCTAGGGGGAGAAGTGCAACGTTTTTCCACAATGATGTTGTTGGTTGATCCTTGAAAGTTGGGTCAGGCTCGGGACGTTAAACAAGCGCTTACTGGGAGGCAACCCAGTATCTTGTAAGTAATTTTGTTTTTGTTTTTTAGATTAGGGTTTGATGTACTCTATTGAACACCTGGTTTATTATGATGGTTTGCTATTAACTGTGATTGTGTGATAAGTACTGCTTGATGATGCTTATTGATTGATTGATGTTGAGATAGATGTGCACATTAAAATGCTTATACAGGTGATTCACAAGCTTTGTGAACAAATGCATGATATTATGATTGTGATTGTGAGATTAAGCAGGATGTGTATGTCAAATGTGTGAGGTTTTGAGCTCCAGAGTTTTTGGTATGATTGAATGCTATTACTTTGAAAGCATGAATGATTTTGCCCAGGTTTTCTATGATTGAATCAATTGCTTGTTTTGTATCATGTGATCAAGGCCATTTGTTGGAACCCTTTTTATTGGCCAAATTCATAAAGTTAGCCTACTAAAAGAGAACACGTTGTGTTCTATCCTTTGAACCCTTAGCCTTGAACATACACTGAAACCCTTTGATTGAAAATCTTTACCTTGAGTTAAGTAGAAGATATTGTATGGTATTGTTAAATGTTCAAGTTTGGGGTTGTTGGGAAAACATGAAAAGAAAAGCATTGAGCTAAGAGCTAAAAAGTAAGAATATGCAAAGAAAAAGAAAAGAAAAGAAAAAGAAGTAAAGCTCAATGCAAATGCAAAGGTAAAAGAAAGTTGGGAATGAATAAGATGATTGTGTTGTTATGATTCTCTTAACTCAAGGATTTTGTGATCCAGAAAAACCAATTTTCTTGGTACCCCAGCCACATTATAAGCCATTGAAAAGTCCTTGTGATGATGCATGCTTGTGAATGTTTTTGATTGTGGTAAAATGAAAGGCAAAGTTGATTCATGTGACATTGTGATAGTGAAGTGAATGAGTGAAACACTTTACCTCTTATACACTTGTGTGTTGAGTGAAACACTTTACCTAGTGAGGAAATATTCCATAAACATATGAACATCCATGCTTAATTGATTGATCATTCATGAACAATAGCATTTGTTGGAATTTAAATGACTTTGTGAACACTAAAGCATGTGCACATCTTGAATGAACTATTGGTCATAAGTTTGAGTGAAGTTGTTACTTATCTTGAGAAAAGGATTTTGAATGAGTGAACCATCATATGAATTGGTTGGAGATGGAGTTACATTTTGTTTGCTTGAGGACAAGCAAAGTTCTAAGTTTGGGGTTGTGATAACAGTTGAAAAACTGTTATTTTCATGCTTAAAATTGATATTAAAAGCAACCTTTAGACTTAGAAACTAGCTTGAAATCAATGCTTTTATCTATATTTTCAGAAATAAGAGAGCTGGACAGGTTTATGCTTGATTTGAGTGTTTTTGTGCAGGTTTTGAGGTGAATTTAGTGAAAGAAGTAAAGAAGGAGAGAAGTGGAATCATAAAAGGAAGCAAAGAGTGCAAAAAGAGAAGTCGAAGGCACCGCTCAGCGGCATTTTACCGCTGAGCGGCACTCAGGAGGTCACGGGAGGTCCGCTGAGGGGCAAACTGGCCGCTGAGGGGAAGAAAAGTGAAGCGAGGTCACCGCTGAGCGGTATTTACCGTTGAGCGGCACTTTTTGGGCTTGGGCTTTTGTAATCTTTTGTAACTCTAGAATAGTATATAAGGACTTGCACGTCCTAGGGTTAGACATCTTTGGCAGAAACGAGGCAAACACTCTCTCTTCCACCCCTTTGAAGGAGGATCTTGGATGCTCAGGCTACCTCTTCACCTTTATTGGGTTTATTCTTTCATTCTTTCATTGTTCATCTAGGTTCACCATGAATATGGTGAACTAAACCTTGTATGTTTGTTGGGGAATCAATGTAATCTCTTGAAGCTCTCATATATGGAATTGATGCTTGCATCTTAATCTAAGACTTATGCTTTCTTTCATCATTAGTTAGGGTTTTTCCTCTTTGCTCAATGCTTGCATTGTTTAACTCATTCTATTGCATGATTATTGGTTTTGTCGATACGGACACGTACGGGGAAGTCTAGATCCGGGGAATTTCTCCCAATGTTATATTGGTTGTCGTTAAGCTCCTGCACTTATGAACTAATCATTAGGAATGCTAGGAATTGTATGAACTATTTGATTAGGGAAAAGCCATCTAGAATGGTACTTTAGAGAGTGGCATTAACAATGATGATTTGAATGTTGAATTCCTAAAATGTATGAGAGTGGATGAGATGAAATTGACCCCCAACAACATATTCATTCATATATTCCATTGAAAGTGTTTATCTTTTGTCTTTGCCATTGATCAAACTTCATGCATACATATTTAATTTTCGTCTTTTGCATAATATAATCCAAATATTTCGTTTGTAAGTCTTAGTTAATCAAGAAACCACACAACTAAATTAGGCCGTGAGTCCTTTGGGAAGAACGATACTTGGTCTTACCAAGTTTATTACTTGAACGATTCGGTCATACTTGCCGATTGTGAAACAAGTTTGTGACATCATATTTTGGTGCTTACAAATTTGTCCATCAGTAGCGTACGCGTCTCGCCAATTGAAGACTCACGAACGGAATTACCCAACGCACGACCTGGAGTTGGCAGCGGTCGTTTTCGCGCTGAAGATTTGGAGACATTTCTTGTACAGATCCACGTTCCAAGTCTTCAGTGATCATAAGAGCCTCAAATACTTATTTGATCAGAAGGAGTTGAACATGAGGCAGAGGCGTTGGCTGGAGTTCTTAAAGGATTACGACTTTGAACTGCTGTATCATCCGAGAAAAGCTAATGTAGTGGCGGACGCTCTAAGCAGGAAAGCAGTTCACGTCTCAGTCATGATGGTGAAAGAACTCAGTCTGGTGGAAGGCTTTAGAGATTTAAGGTTACAATTCGAATTGGAGCCGAATAGTATCAAGTGTTGTAACCTTAGTATATCCAGCGATGTGTTCGACCGAATCAGGGTGAAACAGCGAGAGGACGAAGAGTTGGTGTCGATCTTGAGTGCGCTCGGTACAGATAAAGTTAAGCATTTCAACACCGGGACGGACGGCCTTCTACGCTACATGGATGGGACGTGCGTTCCGAATGATGGCGAGCTGAAGAGAATTATTCTGGAGGAAGGTCATCACAGTCGTCTTAGCATGCACCCTGGCATGACTAAGATGTATCAAGACCTCCGAAAATCCTTTTGGTGGCCTGGAATGAAGAGTGATGTCGCTCGTTTCGTGGTATCATGTCTAACATGTCAACGAGCGAAGGCGGAGCACCAAAGACCTGGCGGATTACTTCAGCAATTGGAAATTCCCGAATGGAAGTGGGATAACATATCCATGGACTTCGTGACTCATCTACCACGCACGGTCAGGAATCATGACTCGATTTGGGTGATCGTGGATAGGCTAACGAAGAGGGCCCACTTCCTACCAGTCAACTTGAAGATGTCGATGACTAACTTGGCTAAGTTATATATCCAGGAGATCGTTCGTTTACATGGAGTACCTTCGAGCATCATTTCCGACCGAGACACAAGGTTCACTTCACGGTTTTGGCAGTCACTTCAAAGTGAGCTTGGTAGTAAGTTCCAGATGAGTTCGGCTTATCACCCTCAGACGGACGGCCAATCTGAAAGAACAATCCAGACGCTTGAAGACTTACTGAGGACGTGCGTCCTAGATCACTTAGGCGCTTGGGATGAAGTCCTGCCGCTAGTGGAATTCACGTATAACAACAGTTTTCAGGCGAGCATTGGAATGGCACCGTTTGAAGCGCTCTATGGGAGAAAATGCCGAACGCCACTTTGTTGGTTCCAGGAAGGAGAGAACGTGCTAACTGGACCTGAGCTTATCCAGCAAACGACCGAGAAAGTCAAGCTAATTCAGGAGAGGTTGAAGACGTCTCTGAGCAGGCAGAAATCTTATGCGGATAAGAGGAGAAGATCATTGGAGTTCGCTGCAGGAGAGCATGTGTTTCTTCGACTCAACCCAATCACTAGTGTAGGCCGAGCCGTTCGTCCAAAGAAGCTGTCTCCCAAATTCATTGGACCGTGTCAAATTCTGAGGAAGATCGGACCAGTAGCGTACGAGCTTGCATTGCCGCCTCAGCTATCGAACCTTCACCCCGTCTTCCACGTTTCTCAACTTCGGAAGTATATAGCGAATCCATCACATGTACTGGAGTTGGAAGACATTCAACTTCGTCCAGACCGAACGTTGGAGTTGCAACCAGTCCGTATAGAAGATAGCTGCACCAAGTACTACAAAGGCAAGGACGTTCGTTTGGTGAAGATGGTGTGGGACGCTAAGACTGGTGATTCAACGTGGGAAGTTGAGAGCGCCATGAAGGACTTGTACCCTAATCTATTTCCGGGTGAGTCTTTAATTTTCGAGGACGAAAATTTTTGTAGATAGGAGGAATGAGAGACCTCGGAAAATTAAACCATAATTATCATGTCTAATCTGTTATTAATGCACTGTTGAGTCACCTGGCTGCTTCCATAAATGCACCACGCCACACGTCCAGTGCATTAAAAACGCACTTTGCACTGCATGCACGAGCGCCACGTGTCACGTTAGAAGTTTCGGAAATCAGAAGTGAGAGTGCAGGTGTCAGTAGAGGAGACGCTCGTTCGTTTGGGCGTGAAAATTAACAAAACTGAGTTTCGAAAAACTCTCTCTCACCTGCACGCACTCTTCTTCTTCCTCAGAACCCAACCCTTCATTTTCTCTAACTTCTCTCTAGAACCAGTTCACCTTCTCTCTACTGTAACTCATCATCTTCTTCTCCGATCACGTTTCAGAACCGTAGAAACGTTCCTGGAGACGTGAGCGTCATTCTGGACCGAACAGAATTTGGATCGGAACTGGTAAGTTCTCGTCGCTAACCGTCCGTCATTTTGGTTTCATGCGAACCCTAGTTCTGGTAGCATGCATGGGTTATAGGTCTGAGTTGTTCTGATTTCTGGTGTTTTAGATTAAGTGGAAATTGTTGAGCGAAACCTGAGGGTAGAACGCTGTTAGAGGAAGCACTAAATCTTGCTTTTGGGAGTACACTGCTATCCAGGTAAGGGAAGCTTAATAATTTAGTTTATACGTAGATGATTGTGTGCAAGTATGATAGAAATAGAATGTATGAACTGTATGCTGATGGAATTGTTATGAACGATCGCTGTTGTGATGAATATGATTTTGTTGGTTTAACTGCATGTTGATTTGGATACGTATGGAGTGAAAGATGTATGATTGTTGTATAGTTTAATTTGCTAATATGATGAACTTTATAAAGTATGTGAAGTAACGATGGATATGAAATTATAAGATTATGAATCGTATGAGAAATGTTGAGTTAGATGAAGATGACAAATCTGAATATAATGATTCTATCATATGATAAAATACGTTCGTCATCGTACGGTCTTATACCGTTCGGTTTCTCTGAAAATGACTTAGAGTGGAATTCTTTCATTTGGGAAGAATTCTATCCGAGAACGAGCGTCCTCATTGGAAATACTATGTTTGAGCGTTCGGCTCAGCATACTAATACCGGATACCTTAATTTAAATAATTTCAAATTATACCCTTACACTTTAAATAGCGCTCGGTTTTTTTACCAAGCGTTCGTCTTAAGTAGCGCTCGGTCTTACACCAAGCGTTCGTCCTAAATAGCGCTCGATCTTATATCTAGCGTTCGTCCTAAGAAGTGTACGGTCTTATACCGACCGCTCGTCCATACCTTTAATTTCATAACGTACGTAAATAGCGTTCGTCTCAAATTATCAGTAAAAGAATATTCTCCTTCGGTCATTGACTGACAGTCGATCCTGTTAAACAAATTGTCCTCAGTATAACTAAATAATCGTCTTTTTGTATCTCTATCCATTTGAATTTGGTCTAAAGTCTTTGAATCTAAATTATTCTGAACATTTATGTTATATCTCTAAGAGTCGGTTCATTCAACTGATTCTAGTAGTAGTCACGTTCGTCATGTAAAATGCGTCAGCTTTATTCTTTTTGAATAGAAGATCTTTCGGTCTCACTCTTGACGTTCGTCCTCGTTATGAAGAGGATTGGACGCTCGTCTTTTTATGAAAGTGGAACATAGAATGAAAATGTAAATAAAAGGAAGTATTAAGATGTGCGAACACTATAAGAATTGAAATTATGATTGTGGTATTTGAACGAGCGTTCCATGGAGGAACGACTCTTATATATATTGACTATTAAATTTGGTAAAGTATGACTGTGGATAAGTTAAGACTCGCTGTCCATCCTGATGTTCCGTGAGTACTATCTTCATGTAGAGGAAGTATGTGATGTGTGGGAACGGCAGGAGGTCCTTAGTCCATAAGTTAACATGGGCGACGTAAGAACGGACTGACCTAGAGTGACAGCTGTTTGGTGTATCCCAGTTACTACATCACTCGGGTGCAAGGACGCTTGTAACTACACAGATTCATACGGTCCGGACGGTCGGTCTAGTATTTATATATATATATATATTTTGGGATGATGTTATATATTGAAGTTATGTGTTGGTTTGAATTGAAATGTTGATGTATATGTTGACGTATGAATTAAATTACTTAAGCTTACCCTTTCGTTTTTCCTTGTGTTGTCGTTTTGTCTATGTACGTTCATCCTGTCATTGCAATGATCATCCGTGTGGATGTGAGCAGATGGAGGTGCGTCACTTGAAGAGGTGCTAGAAGAAGAAAATTTGGAAGACGCAAATCTGGTGGAAGTGGAAGTTAAAACCGAGCCTTAGAGCGCTCGCGTGTTTGTTTTATTAGTCTGTTAGTTTTATTTTTGGACGTTCGGTCATAGTTTTGTAAGACCGTTCGTCTCTGAACTTCTGTTTTTATCGCGTTCGTTATTTCTGTATTTTAAGTCGTTCGGCTTGTGACGCTCGTTAGAAATCTAAAGACTGCACTGTTTTTATTGGTTTAATGTAATTAATTCTGATTATGGTAATTACTATATTTTGGGATGTTACAGACAACTTCTTTATTTGAGGCATGGGTTACCAAATTCATGGTCTTCTCCTTTCTTTCTTTCCTACTTTTCTTTTCTCCATCCATCTTCTTTTTAAGAATTATTTGGTCCTCTCTTACTTGTGAAGGTGTAAGAGGACACTAAATAATTTTCTTTTCCTTGTGTTGAATGGTGATTTTGTTGGTGACTCCATCATGTAGAGCTTGCTTATCATATTGCCAAGGTCTTCCAAGTAATATGTGCCCAGCTTCCATTGGTACTATATCACTGATAACAGTTGAAAAACTGTTATTTTCATGCTTAAAATTGATACTAAAAGCAACCTTTAGACTTAGAAACTAGCTTGAAATCATACTTTTATCCATATTTTCAGAAATAAGAGAGCTGGACAGGTTTATGCTTGATTTCAGTGTTTTTGTGCAGGTTTTAAGGTGAATTTAGTGAAAGAAGTGAAGAATGAGAGAGATGGAATCAGAAAAGGAATCAAAGAGTGCAAAAGGAGAAGCCGAAGGCACCGCTCAGCGGCACTTTACCGCTGAGCGGCACTCAGAAGGTCACGGGAGGTCCGCTGAGGGGCAAAATGGCCGCTGAGGGGAAGAAAAGAGACGCGCACTCACCGCTGAGCGGTACTTTACCGCTGAGCGGCACACTTATGGGCTTGGGCTTAGATTTTTTGTAATTTTAGAATGGTATATAAGCTTTAGGACATCCTAGGGTTTGTATCTTTGGCAGAAACGAGGCAAACACTCTCTCTTCCACCCCTTTGAAGGAGGATCTTGGATGCTCAGGCTACCTCTTCACCTTTTTAGGGTTTAATCTTTCATACTTTCATTGTAATTCATCTAGGTTCACCATGAATATGGTGAACTAAACCTTGTATGTTTGTTGGGGAATCAATGTAATCTCTTGAAGCTCTCATATATGGAATTTATGCTTGCATCTTAATCTAAGATTTATGCTTTCTTTCATCATTAGTTAGGGTTTTTCCTCTTTGCTTACTGCTTGCATTGTTTAACTCATTCGATGCATGATTATTGGTTTTGTCGATACGGGAACGTACGGGGAAGTCTAGATCCGGGGACTTTCTCCCAATATGATATTGGTTGTCTTAAGCTCCTACACTTATGAACTGATCATTAGGAATGCTAGGAATTGTATGAACTCGTGATTAGGGAGAAGCCTTCTAGAAAGGTACTTTAGAGAGTGGCATTAACAATGATGATTTGAATGTTGAATTCCTAAAATATATGAGAGTGGATAAGACGAAATTGACCCCCAACAACATATTCATACATATATTTCATTGAAAGTGTTTATCTTTTGCTTTTTGCCATTGATCAAAACTTCATGCATACATATTTAATTTTCGTCTTTTGCATATAAGATCTCAATTATTTCGTCTTTAAGTCTTAGCTAATCAAGAAATCACATAACTAAACTAGGCCGTGAGTCCTTTGGGAAGAACGATACTTGGTCTTACCAAGTTTATTACTTGAACGATTCGGTCATACTTGCCGATTGAAAAACAAGTTTGTGACATCATATTTTGGTGCTCATAAATTTGTCCATCAAGTTTGTGGCGCCGCTGCCGGGGACTCGTGGTTTAACTGGTTAATTTGTGTGATTATTGATTATCTTTGACTTGTTTTTGAATTTTTAATTTAAATTTCGAATTTTTATTTTCTTTTTATATTTTGTTTTTATTTTTCTGTTTTTATTTTATTTTCTTATCTCTGATCTTATATCTTCTTTTATATCTTTTTGTGCTAACAATTGTTTTTAGGGTTTTGTGCCTAATGTCTGCAGAATGCAATTTGGTCAAGAATTTAATAGGCACTCAATTCTACTAAGGTAATTTCAACCACTGGTGGGATCTCACTCAGGCATGGATAATGATCAATTTTGGCAAGCTGTCAAACAATTTAAGAATCGACCACCACAATAATGGCAGCAAAAACCCTGTCTATCGGGAAAAAAGAGAACGATGGAGGAGGCAGTTCAACAGTACATACAGATACCTAATTGTCATCACAAAAGCACTCAAGCTGCCGAAGAATTTGATTGGCCGCCACCACAACAATGGCAGCAACAACCTTCTCTATCAATAAATTTGGATGACACCCTTCAACGATTTTTGAAAAATTCTGACTCTACTCAAAAAAGCATTGAAGAATCATGTAAAAGGATGGAGATGCACCTTCGTTACATTAGTCAGAGATTGAATGATGAGGTTAATACTGAAGTTAACCTTAAGGAGGAAGGGCAAACCAATGTCACTGAAAGTGACAAGATTCTTGATGAGAAAAAAATAGAGGGAGATGAGGAAAAGATAGAGAGAAAAGAGAAAGAAGAGCTGAGTGAGAAAAATAAAGAGGAAGAAAAAGAGAAAGAAGTGGTTGAGAGAGAAGAGAGAAAGAAAATGTGTGTGAAAATAAAGAAGTTGAGGAGAAAAAGAGAAGGGAAGAAAAAATTAAAAGAAAAGAAAAAGAGAAAATTTGGGGAGAGGAAGCGTAAGAAAAAGAAGATGAGAGGAAAGAAGAAGGAATCATATGAAAAATCCCATCCTCATCTAAAGAAGAATCATAGGAAGGAAAAGAAATTTAAGTGCTTTATGGAAATCTTCGAGAAATTGGAGATTAAAGTTCCTATGATTGAGACATTGCAACAGGTTCCTGGTTTGATCAAATTTCTGAAGAAGTTCAGTAGGAAGAAGAAAAAGAAGAAGGAACTTGAACTTTATTGGGTCAAGCTAGTGACGTTAAAAGAGCGCTTGCTGGGAGGCAACCCAGTGATTTACAAACTTTTGATTTGGATTTTGGTTTTGTAACTTTTACTTTGTGGACATTATCTTGTAAATATTTTGTTGGATCCAGCATCTACTGAAGGATGCTAGGTGGTTAAGTATCTACTGAAGGATACTAGGTTTGTAACACCTACTGATGGGTGTTAGTGAGAAAATTTTGCATCTACTGATGGGTGCTGGTAAGTTTGAAACACCTACTGATGGGTGTTGGTGGATTTTAGGTCAGGCTCGTGACGTTAAACAAGCGCTACCTGGGAGGCAACCCAGTTGATTGATTGTTTCTGTTTGTTTATTTTAGTTAGGATTTGCATAAGCATTTTTAACATTGAATTGCAGGGAACCCATGAGGGGCATGTAGGGAAGACACGTAGGTTAAGAAAAGAAGGAGAGGAGCACATCACGAAAGTGCCGCTGAGCGGTACTCTCGCAGATTGGGCTTTAGTTCCCCTTAGCGGGACCCGAGCCCATTAGGGTATTTTTAAACCCTAAGCTGCGCAAAGTCTTATACTTTCTGGTTTTTCTCTGCACAAACACTTCCACACATCTTCTCTTAGGTTTTCCACATCTTTTCACTCTTACCTCTTAAGAAAAAAAATCTCTTCCATTCACTTTTTCACTAGTGTGCCATCAAAGTTTGGGGTTGGAAGAGAGCATTCTAGCTTGTAAGCATTCTCATTGCATCTAGCATCTCCACCCAAGTAAGTAAAATGCATTTTGTTCATTCTAGGGTTCTTGAATTTGAATGTGATTGTCAAAGCATGAATATTTAGGGGTTTTGATTTCTATGCATGATTTGATGATATATTTGATGTTTGAACCGATTAAACTGCATGATCATGAACTGGAAAACTGAAAATTGCATTTGGGTGGAGTTAGGACAGCTTTAAAATAGGTTTTTCAAAAATCTGCAGAGTTACCGCTGAGGGGTAATCTGCCGCTGAGCGGCACTCTGCCAGATTTGGTTTTTCTGAGTTTTTGTGTGTTGGACTGCGGTACTGGTGGCGCTGAGGGGAAATTCTGGCCCTCAGCGGTGGTTTAGCTTCGAAAGGAGTTGTGTTCTGTGTTTTACTAATGATTAACATCATGTTCTGTGGTTTTGTTTGTGATTTGAATGTAGGAATGGCATCTTCATCAGGAAAAAGATTGAAAACCATGGCAACCAAGAGAAAGGAAAAGGAACCAGAGCAACCCTATTCTGGCAGGTTCCTCTCTAGGAAACATGAGAAGCACTTTAGGGTGGTTCAGGACAGGAGACTTCTGATGGAGAGAAAGGTTGGAATGATACCTAACTTTGCTCCTCAATTTGGAGAGCAAGTGTTAGGGAATGATTAGGGAAAGCTAGCCACTTATCCTGCACCTGCCAACATAGTTGTGGTGAAGGAATTTTACACCAATGCAAAGAAGATTGGTGATTATTCAACTGAGAATTATTTGGGGTATGTCAGAGGCCATGCTATCAAGTATGATCCTGATTCTATCAACAACTTCCTGGATACTGTGTCGGCTGGTGAGCAATGTCAGTTTGCTCTTTGCATGGAGGAGGGTGCTGATTTTGAGGATGTGGAGAGAGTGTTGTGTATACCTGGAGGACACTTCCAAAGGAATAGATCTGGCTCAGTGGTTAACATTAGGAGGACAGATTTGACTCCTCTTGCAAAATATTGGATGACGTTTTCTCATGCCAACATTCAGCCATGTTCACATGTGTCAGATATTACTCTCAGCAGGGCACTATTCATCTACTATGCTATCAGAAATTTGAATGTTAATATTGGGCAGGTGATAGCTGATGAAATTAGTGTATGTGCTAACACCTCAAACAACAAAGCACCACTAGGACATCCTTCTTTGATCACTCACCTTTGCAAGCTAGCTGGGGTGGACACTTCTGTTCCACCATTTGAGAGTCCAAGAAAAGCTATTGATGAGGCTTATTATAGACAGTACTGTGGAGGTGAGGATGTAGCTCAGCCAGTTCCACCACGCCGGGCTCGTAGAGAGAGAGGGCCAACACAGAGCCAGACATCTGCTGATACACATGAAGCAGAACCATTCCAGATGAGGGACATGTATATGTCTCTTATAGGTGCTCAGTTGCAGTCCATTCACAGAGGGCAGGTGGCCACTGCTGAGATGATAGTGGGGATGTATGATACACCTCCAGCCCACAGGTGGACTATGGATGAATTCCACAATGTAGTAGCTTGGCCAGAAGAACCAGTACATGGAGGAGGAGCTGGAGCAGCTGAAGCTTCAGCTAGAGATATGGAAGAAGATGAAGCTGAGGAGGAGGATGCATTTGATGATGATGAAGATGAGGAGGAAGAGGAAGATACAGAGGACAGCTCAGACTGATGAGGAGCTGAGATAGCATTTACTGATGAATGCTATCATATGATTATGCTTTTGTGGGTTAAGTTTTCTGAACTTATTTGTTTTTGTTTTTAGATTAGGGTTTGATGTACTCTATTGGAAACCTGGTTTGTGTGATGGTTTGATATTAACTGTGATTGTTTGATAAGTAATGCTTGATGATGCTTATTGATTGATTGATGTTGAGATGATGTGCACATTAAAATGCTTATAAAGGTGATTCACAAGCTTTGTGAACAAATGCAGGATATCATGATTGTGATTGTGAAATTAAGCAGGATGTGTATGTCAAATGTGAATGAGCTTATATGTGAGGTTTTGTGCTCCAGAGTTTTTGGTATGATTGATTGCTATTACTTTGAAGGCATGAATGATTTTGCCCAGGTTTTCTATGATTGAATCAATTGCTTGTTTTGCATCATGTGATCAAGGCCGTTTGTTGGAACCTTTTTTATTGGCCAAATTCATAAAGTTAGCCTACTAAAAGAGAACACGTTGTGTTCTATCCTTTGAACCTTTAGCCTTGAACATACACTGAAAACCTTTGATTGAAAATCTTTACCTTGAGTTAAGTAGAAGATCTTGTTTGGTATTGTTAAATGTTCAAGTTTGGGGTTGTTGGGAAAACATGAAAAGAAAAGCATTGAGCTAAGAGCTAAAAAGTAAGAATATGCAAAGAGGAAAGAAAAAGAAGTAAAGCTCAATGCAAATGCAAAGGTAAAAGAAAGTTGGGAATGAATAAGATGATTGTGTTGTTATGATTCTCTTAACTCAAGGATTTTGTGATCCAGAAAAACCAATTTTCTTGTTAGCCCAGCCACATTATAAGCCATTGAAAAGTCCTTGTGATGATGCATGCTTGTGAATGTTTTTGATCGTGGTAAAATGAAAGGTAAAGTTGATTCATGTGACATTGTGATAGTAGAGTGAAGGAGTGAAACACTTTACCTCTTATACACTTGTGTGTTGAGTGAAACACTTTACCTAGTGAGGAAATAGTCCATAAGCACATGAACATCCATGCTTAATTGATTGATCATTCATGGAAAATAGCATTTGTTGGAATTTAAATGACTTTGTGAACACTAAAGCATGTGCACATCTTGAATGAACTATTGGTCATAAGTTTGAGTGAAGTTGTTATTTATCTTGAAAAAGAGGATTTTTGAATGAGTGAACCATCATATGAATTGGTTGGAGATTGAGTTACATTTTGTTTGCTTGAGGACAAGCAAAGTTCTAAGTTTGGGGTTGTGATAACAGTTGAAAAACTGTTATTTTCATGCTTAAAATTGATACTAAAAGCAACCTTTAGACTTAGAAACTAGCTTGAAATCATACTTTTATCCATATTTTCAGAAATAAGAGAGCTGGACAGGTTTATGCTTGATTTCATTGTTTTTGTGCAGGTTTTAAGGTGAATTTAGTGAAAGAAGTGAAGAATGAGAGAGATGGAATCAGAAAAGGAATCAAAGAGTGCAAAAGGAGAAGCCGAAGGCACCGCTCAGCGGCACTTTACCGCTGAGCGGCACTCAGAAGGTCACGGGATGTCCGCTGAGGGGCAAAATGGCCGCTGAGGGGAAGAAAAGAGACGCGCACTCACCGTTGAGCGGTACTTTACCGCTGAGCGGCACACTTATGGGCTTGGGCTTAGATTTTTTGTAATTTTAGAATGGTATATAAGCTTTAGGACGTCCTAGGGTTTGTATCTTTGGTAGAAACGAGGCAAACACTCTCTCTTCCACCCCTTTGAAGGAGGATCTTGGATGCTCAGGCTACCTCTTCACCTTTTTAGGGTTTAATCTTTCATACTTTCATTGTAATTCATCTAGGTTGACCATGAATATGGTGAACTAAACCTTGTATGTTTGTTGGGGAATCAATGTAATCTCTTGAAGCTCTCATATATGGAATTTATGCTTGCATCTTAATCTAAGATTTATGCTTTCTTTCATCATTAGTTAGGGTTTTTCCTCTTTGCTTACTGCTTGCATTGTTTAACTCATTCGATGCATGATTATTGGTTTTGTCGATACGGGAACGTACGGGGAAGTCTAGATCCGGGGAATTTCTCCCAATATGATATTGGTTGTCTTAAGCTCCTGCACTTATGAACTGATCATTAGGAATGCTAGGAATTGTATGAACTCGTGATTAGGGAGAAGCCTTCTAGAAAGGTACTTTAGAGAGTGGCATTAACAATGATGATTTGAATGTTGAATTCCTAAAATATATGAGAGTGGATAAGACGAAATTGACCCCCAACAACATATTCATACATATATTTCATTGAAAGTGTTTATCTTTTGCTTTTTGCCATTGATCAAAACTTCATGCATACATATTTAATTTTCGTCTTTTGCATATAAGATCTCAATTATTTCGTCTTTAAGTCTTAGCTAATCAAGAAATCACATAACTAAACTAGGCCGTGAGTCCTTTGGGAAGAACGATACTTGGTCTTACCAAGTTTATTACTTGAACGATTCGGTCATACTTGCCGATTGAAAAACAAGTTTGTGACATCATATTTTGGTGCTCATAAATTTGTCCATCAATCACAAACAATTTGATCTTCATATTTGCCAATGGAAATGGGTACTCTTACTTGTTCTTTAACTACTATTCCATCATCCTCTTTGATCCATTGAAGTTTGTAAGGTTTAGGATGAGGAGTAGTGGTTAAGCCAAGCTTCTCTACCATTCTAGAACTACAACAGTTGCAACAAGAGCCACTATCCACAATCATTGAACATGTCTTTTCCAAAACTTTGCATCTTGTGTGGAATAGGTTCTCTCTTTGTGACTGTTCTAATTCTACATGTTTGCTTTCCAGGAGTCTCCTCATAAGTAAGTCACCATCACAAGGTAAAGTTTCTTCTTCTTCAGAAGTGGATGTTTCATACTCACTATATGAAGAACCCTCACTTTCACTCTCATGCTCAAGAATGTAAGTTGACCTTCTATTGCGACACTCAGATGCACAATGCCCTTTTTCCCCACATCTAAAGCACTTAGTCTCCTTACTTTTATGATCTCTTGAAGGTTCTTTGACTTTTTCTTTCCCTCTCTCTCTCTCTAAATTCTTCATACCTTGGCTTGGTTAGACTACCCTCCCTCTTGTACTCTTTCTTATGGTTGGAACTATGAGGGTAATCTTTCTTATGGTTGGAACTATGAGGGTAATCTTTCTTAGTGGAACTTTTCCTCTTGAGTTATTGCTCTACCCTCACACAAAGTTGGACTAACTCATTGAGATTATTGTAGGATATAAGTTCAATCCTATCTCTTATGTCATAGTTGAGTCCACTTTGGAACCTAGCAATTGTTATCCTTGGTTCCTCTCTTATCCCAGCTCTCAACATGAGCAACTCCATTTTCTGCCTATACTCTTCAACACTCATGTTCCTTTGTTGGAGTTTGTGGAGCTTATCCATTAACTCCCTATCATAGTAGGCTGGTACATGTCTTCTTCTCAAGGCAGTTCTCAACTCATTCCAATACCTGATGGGAGGTAAGTGTCTTAGCCTATGATCCTTGACCAAGGCTGTCCACCAAATTAAGGCATAGCCTTGAAAACTTAGAGAAGCCATGGTGAATCTCTTTTCATCATCTATTTGGTGGCACTCAAACAATTGCTCAACTTTCATTTCCCATTCTAGGTATTCTTCCACATCATCCTTTCCATGAAAGGAAGGAAGATCAATTTTGGGCTCTCTTGGATGGTGCTCTCTAACTCTATGATGTCTTCTAGGAGGCATTTGGTAGTGGTCATCATTGTGATGACTACTATATTTGTAAGACCCATGAAAAATATCTATAATAGTAAATTTTAGCATTTTATTAGTAGTAATAATTTTAATGGATCGGAAATATAATTAAATAGAAAATTATGGTAGAAAAATTAAAATTTTTGATATAAAATTATAGTAATTCTAGAAGGAGAATTGAATAGTAAAAAGTGAATAGTGAATAGTAAAAAGTGAATAGTGAATAGTAAAAAGTGAATAGTAAAAAAAATTAAAAATTGAAAGGATAAGAATTCCTACGTAGCATGGAAGGAGTTAGGATCAGATTTGATCAAGTTGATGATTAAAATATTATTTTTAAAATAATATTAAAATAATAAATAATATTAAAAAATTAATGAATAGTAAAAAAATTTACCTATAAATAGCCATGGGAGGGAAGGGTATTCTGCACCAAGAAGAAGAAGAATCAAGTGAGAGCTTGAGAAATAGAGAAGAAAGAGTTAGGGAAAATTTTTAGTTGCAAGAAGAGTAGAGGTTCTGAAGAGTTTTCGGGGAAACAAATTCGGAGCAAGAGAATTCTGGAATAGAGGTAGGGGAGCTAACCTTTCTAAGCTTTTATATTTTGATTTAGTATTGTTTATTAGTATGCATGTCTTGAAATTATGTGAGAATATTGTTAATGCTTACTGTATATTTATTTATATTGAATTTCTGTGTTAATATTATGTGTTGTTATTTTGAATCTGTAAATAAGAAATTTGTTAAAACTAGTTGAGGAACACTTTGGCTAAGGAAAGACTTGGTACTTAAGTTGTCCATTGTGACGCACCTCTCTTTCCTGGAAGTCTACTCGACAAGCTTTTAACTTAAATCTTGTTGAACAGATTATGTACTGTTAAACTATTGAGCAATATACCTCGTTGGAATGAATTCATGTTATTGCGGTAGATACGAAATTATGAATTTTAATTGTGATGATTGTAATTTATTATATTGGATTTGAATTTATGCGTCTGAACATGATATGAGTATTATGGGGAGATTTCGTAATGGTATAATATGAGTTGAGGAATGTGAGCATTGTATGAGTCTCGTGGAGAGATTCGTAATGATGTGGTAATTGTGTATATGTTGATGTTGAGGGTCCTGTAGTTGGAGGTTATCCTGATACTCTAATAATCATCCAGTCTCAAGTAGAGAAGGATGAGTTATGTAGTGAAAGGGGCAGAAGGTCCTGGTCTATGTGCCGGTTTTGGACATAGTGTTGAGGACTAACCTTGTGAATGGTATGGAGTATTTTTGGAACTGTATTTGTAAGAAGAAGCAAAAGTCATCACAAGTGCATAACCTCCCGTGACCGCTCATCAACGTATCATCCGGATGAGTGTCAAATTGGTATTGTGGAATGAGTGTCTATTGGGTATTGTGGTGTTTATTGGGTATTGTGGGACGAGTGTCTAATAGAAATTGTGGTATGATGGTATGAGGGTATATGACATAATTATTATATGATGTTAGTATCAAAGCAATTATGCATGTTTTATGAATGATTTGTTGCATGTTAGCTCACCCTACTTGTTTGTGTTTGGGTATGTACGATGATCGTATAATTCGTTATACGGGAGTAGATGAAGGAATGTCGTTATAGTTGAAATCTGAGTTTAAAACATGTATAGACATATATCAACTAGGAATTTTTAAGTGTGAGATTACGGGATGTTACCATAAATGTAATGTTACAATATATAAATTATGAATTATCCAGTGTGAGATATTGGGATGTTATAATATTGCTCAAGCTCACTAGGAGAACATGATGATTCTTCTCTTCTCCTATGGGAATATCTCTCTTTCTTTTTGTCTTGATTAATCAAGAGTTGACTAATCATGTCTTTGAGCTCACTAATCTCTCTATCCCTTTGTCCAAATTTTTGCTCAAATTCCTCCCTTAAAGAACTCTCACTATAGGGTTTCAAACTTCCTTGCACACTTGATTGACTCATTCTTGTCAAAGGAAAAGGTTTTCACAAGGTTTTCAAAATATTTGACAGGTAATGAGTGAAAAGATTTTCACAAGCTTTCTTTGTTTTTGGTGAAAATTTCTTAAAGAGATTCTAGAGGCAAAAGATGTTTCTAAGTAGCTCCCAGGAAGAAGAGGTGAGTCACAAATGGACAAGCTTAGAAACCAAGTTCTTCCTTAGCCAGAGTTTCCTTAGAGTTATCTTTTACCTTAGTTTCTAAGTAGAAATTCTTCAAATTCTTTTCAAATGTTATGAAATGAACCTAAAACCAAAGAAAGGTTGACTAAATGCTATGCAATCCCATATACCACGGAGACTTAAAAAAAACAAAAAGATTAAGCAAGAAATTAAAGAAAGCAATAAAGATGCAAGAATGTAAATGCTAGACGACCCTAAGTGAAAGTGCAAGTGACACTTGGAGACCCTTGACACACTTTCACACTAAGAAAACGAAATTGGACTATTACAATGTTCAATTGTGAACTTGGAATTGCTTTAAGAGCATTTTTCCAAGTCACTTGGCTCAATAACAGCAAAGAAAAAAAATAAAATACAATTTCAAACAGCAAATTCCGTGATATTTGGTGTAAATAAACTTGAAATGAGGCCTAGAAGTAATGTGAGCTTTGTCTTCTTGCTGCTGCAGAAAGCTACTCAAAATGAAGGTGTGAGTTGCTCTTTTTCCAGGTTTGAAATGCTGCTGTAATAGAGTTTTTCAGTTGTTGGACAGTGGTGTTTGGGCTGCTGTTGAGTCTTCCTTCTTGCTCCACTTTCAATTCTCAAACCACTTCCTAGAAGGCTACCAAAGTAGGAGTAGGTCTCTGGTGCTGGATGCCCCAAACAGCTAGCACACACACTCCAAAACTCATTAGAAATCACACCAAACAGATTAAAAATCTGCACCAAATTTCTGTACACTGCACCAATATAGGCTGCTGTATTGAACACTTTAAATGCCAAAAATAGACACAAACAATTGGAACAGAAAACAAATGAAAGTAGGTACACAAGAGGAACTTATCAAAGGCACTAGAATGGATGAAGAAAGCAAGAAAAACACAAGCACAGTTAAGAAATTATTCCAAATGCAAACTGTTTGATAATTTTCAGAAGTGTTTGATAAAATGCCCCAATGAATTTCAAATTTTGTGTTTTTGATTTTTCAGGGCCTGTAATCTGGATTGGTTGGTTCTAACAGCTTTTTAACACTTGATACTTCTTCTTTTGATCATGTATTTTCATTTTTAAACATTGAACCAACTTTTTCACAATCCAGCAATGAGTTTTACACTAAAATTACCAAAACAGTGGCTGGAAAAACAAAAACTACACTAGAAAAATGAACTAAAATGGTGGTTTTGGAACCCAAAATGAGTGGCAGTGATTCAACAACTTTGATGAATGTTCAAACAACTTTTCTTGGTGATATTAAACATGTTTAAACTCTTAAACAGCTGAAACAATGATTAATATTCAGAATCACTGATCCACTTCAATTTTTAACTCACAAATGATGGTTTAAATATCCAATCTGCATATAAATTCATTTTTGACCAAATGAGCAGTATTAACAACTTTCAAACATCCATTTAGACTTGCTCAAGCTTTCCAATAGCACAGAAACAGTAGGATTCGAAAATCACCCTTGCTATGGCCAAATTATGCAGCAAAAACCATCAATTATCCAACCAATTTTAGTTTTTCATGGATTCAAAAACTGGACAGCAAAGGAAATGATTCTAAGAAGTGTAAAAACACAGATCTAAGCTAGATTTAATATGCTTAGCATGACCAAACTTAGATTAGACCAAATCAAGTATATTAGCACGGTGAAAAGCTAGAAGTTCAAGCTGAAATGGTGAATGGTTAAGGATTTTGAGCAACCACACTATGCATATTGCATTTTAGTGCTTGTTTTGGTTTTCTATACCTTAAGACACATTCAACAACATCACACAATGTTGTACCAAGCTCCAGAATCAAAAGAAAACCACTGAAACAATTTTAGAAATTTAGCACCAGATTTAAATTTTGTATCAGAATTCACAATGGAAAACAAATCAGATTTGCATTTTGATGCTTCAGCTTGTATAACCCAGGCTAGATCAAGTCCTCATTGCCTTATTTGGTATATATACAGCTTGTTTAGGACTTGCAAATCAATTAAAACAAAATAATCTAGCAGAAAAGAAAACTGAACAGAGACAAAAATAATATTGCAACAGTAAATTGCACAAGACTTAAAACAATACATAATTGAAATGTAAAGCTGGAAATGACCCAAACAAGAAGGTTTCACCGATTAAAATGAAAGGACAATATAAGCACACAAAGGAAACTAAAATTGAATGACTGGAAAAGCAATACAGAATTGAAAACAACAACAAAACAAAAACAGAAATAGCACAAACTAGACTGAAAACAAAAACAGAAATAGCACAAAGTGGACTGGAATTAAACAGCAGAATGGAAAGGCACTTAGCTATGGTTTGCATGGACAAGAAAAGCTCTAATACCACTTGGTGGAAGCTTGCTATGGGTGAGACTCATTGAACCAGGAAGCCAAACAGCAAATGTTCCAGTGAGTAGAATGAAGGCAGCGAAATTCTGAAATAGATGCAGAGAATGGTATGGTTTCAATGAAGAATGGAGTGGGTTAGAACCTCTCAGCTCAGAGGGTCTTCCTACTTTGGAAGGAAGCTAGAGGTAAGGAGAAAGAAAGTGAAGAATTGGGTTGACTCAAGAGCAAAGGTAAGCTGGAATTTCATTTCTGCAGCAATTAGACTAAGCTCAAAAGTGTTTACAAAAGGGGGAAAAGGTCTCCTATTTATAGGAAGATAAGAGCCTCAAATCTGAAATGAAATTCAATCCAAAAGCAAATGAAATTAAAGAAAAAAGCCGCCAATTTGCTTCAACTTCAAACATGCCTCATTCCAACTCAGCAGCACACGTGAAACAGCACCAATTCTGAAACGCTGGGCTAGCTAGGTTATTGGCTGAGCTTTTTGATAGCTTTGGCAACAAGCTTCTCTCTCCAAGTCTCTCTTTTCATGTGTTCAAATGCTATGTTGGCAGCTGCTCCCTCCAATTTTATTAATCCTACAAAGCAAAGAAAAATGTGCTTTTAATTATGGGAAGAAGGATTAATGTAAATTACCTTCCATAGAAGCAAAATGGTAGGTGATCCTTCTTCCTCTTGAATCCTCTTTGCCATGGCTCTAGTAAGAGGTCCAATGTGTGTCTTAGATGGTCTTCCATCAGAATAAGTTAAACAAAGCAAGCATAGAGTATAGAGGAAAAACCCTAACAATTAATTTAATACATGAGAGTTTCAAAGGATTACATCGTTTTCCCAACAATAATGGAGGTTTAGTTCACCATAGACATGATGAAACTAGATTAAAATAATGAAAAGAATGAAAGATAGAACCCTAAAAGTTGAAGATCGGAGCTTCCGCATAAAAAATCCGCCTCCGTGAGGGTGAAAGGAGTGTATTTTTGTCTTTTTCTGTCCAAAGATAGACCCTCTAGGTCGATTAACCCTTATATAGTTTAAAAAAAATAGAAAACTAGCCCAGGCCCAAGTCGTCAACGCTCAGTGTTGGAAATTGCGCTCAATGGTAGGTGCAACACTCAGAATGACGCTCAACGATTGCGCCTAGGCGTGAAACAGTGAACTCAACAGTAGACTCTGGTGCTTAGCGGTAAAAATGCCTCTCAACGATGACTGTGATACTTGGATTAGCCCTTAGTGATGGTGCTTAGGCATCAGACAGAGAACTCAACAATAAGCTTGGCGCTCATCGATGAAAATGACGATGAGCGGTGGCTGTGATTCTTCTTTTGTGCAATTTTTCTGAGTCCAACTCCTTGCTACTTCAACTTCTTTCATCCAATTCCTCTAAATTCCTGCCAAAACAAGGAAAACCAAGCATAAAACCAATAATACCACCTTCAACTCTCTTATTCTCTTAATTAACTTAAGCAAAAACATGATTTCAAGCTAGTTTCTAAGTCATATAAGGTGTTTTTAGTATCAAAATCAAGTATAAAAATAACGGTATTTCAACCGTTATTAGGACACGATACTTGGTCTTACCATTTTATATTACTTGTGCGATTCGGTACACTTGCCGATCCATCAACAAGTTTTTGGCGCCGTTGCCGGGGATTGATAACAGTTGAAAAACTATTATTTTTATACTTAAATTTGACCTTAAAGACAATCTTTATGACTTAGAAACTAGCTTGGAATCATGTTTTTGTTGAAGTTTTGGGAATAAGAGAGTTGGACAGGTTTTATGCTTGATTTCCTTATTTTTGCAGGTTTTTGAGATGAATTGAGTGAAAGAAGTGAAGGAGCTAAGAGTTGGATTCAGAAAAGGAAGAAAAAGTGCAAAAAAGGAAGAAGCCGCAATTACCGCTCAGCGCCATTGATGGAAAAAGGATCCAGCTGATTCTGGTGCAAGATGGAAGCAATGGAACTTCTCCTAGGAACTTCTGGAATCTGAACTGGAAAGGAGGATGAACATCATTTTGTTGCAGCGGAAGAAGATGAATTATGATGATTATGACCGGAGGAAGCATAAACTCTGGAACCCACTCTTCAAACAGTGTTCGGTGACTGGATTGAAGGAGAGTGGATGATTCAGTGATGAAGATAAGGTTGAGGCAAAGGAGGATTGAATCAAACAGTGATGCGGTGAAGAAAACAGATGAATCGGTGATGGAGAAAATGGAATGAGGGAAGTGGTTTAGGTGCTGAAATATGTTACGGAATGTGTAGAGGAATGCTAGGAATGAAAGCCTAGCTAGGGAGAGAGGCTAGAGGAAACTCTCAAGCTCTCTCTCGGTGACCTTCAATAAGAAGAAAGTTCTGGACAACATCAACACAAAACAATTCTTCATTCAAATTAAAGGTGCCGGTTACAAGCAATGGAGCAAGGTATTTAAAGGAGAAACAAAGCTCCTGGTTCACGCCTACACTTAGCTACGTTAGCTATGATGCAAGGGCCAGCTGTGCAAGTGGAAAGAAAACGTGAAGAGCCACGTGGAGATCTCTTGAATCTGCTGAAACATTTCTGAAGCTGCTGGTTGCACATGAAAGGTGTTGGATGCACGTGGAAGATCACAGCTGGTGCTGGATGCACGTCAGGCTTCATATGGTGCAAAATTATGCCTTTTACTCCTTTGCTTCTCTTGGCTAAACAACTCCTTGGCTTGTTGTTTCATGATCTCCTAGCTTTGTTAGACCCTACAAAACACATATAAACATATTAAAGAAAATCCTACTAAGACTTAGAGAAGAAAAATCAAGAAAGAATTTCTAAAAGTCCTTCTCCAACGTCCCTTTCTTAGCCTTAGATTAAGTTCGTACTCCTTTAAATGGAATGCCCTAAATGGGTTTCCATCATACCCATCCTCTTGAAAAACGATTTATCCTCAAATCGGAAAGATATAAAGAAGCACAACTTTGGTTTGTCACTTTCCTCTTGGATCAAAAAGATATCTGCAATAAGCATGAAATATATCTCCAATTAGTATCAATCTAAGAAATAATTTTTTTATGGAAGTAACTTTAGAATAAGGACTTTCTATATTTTGTTTTATAGTTTTAAGGAAATTTAAAAGTCCTAATTCACAAGTAACTTTTCTTTTGTCTTGAGTTTCTTGTTTCCTTAAGGGTAACAATAACTCAAGATTTAAATTGCCATATTTTGAAGAGGGTAGTATAATGATAATGTGTGTGGCAATTGGTTTAAAAGAGAAGTTATCATGCAAAGACTTCAAGATAATTGAAGAAGAATTAAAGGATTGGTTGGTTTCCTTTGAATTGTAGGAGTAGAATTTGCCATCAGTAGCAAATGCTCATTTTCTCTCTTTTCTTTTTCTCTTCTCTCATCTTTTGCTCTCCTCTCTTCTTCTCTCTTTCTCTTTTCTTCTTCTATCTTTTCTCTCAATTCCTCTTCTCTCCTTCTAGTCTCTCTCTTTCTTCTCTTATCCAAGAGTTTCTCAAGTTTTTCTTTAAATTCAATTTCCCTTCTAGAGAAACCATCTAGACCTTTCATAAATGTTTTTCCCTCTTGAATGAGGTGTCCCATTAATTCTAGGTCTCTCTTCGCTGAAGAAGGAACAAAATTTCTTCTCATGCAAGCTCTTAGTTCATACCAATCATGAATGGAGGATTTTCTACCTTTCTTGACACTATATTGCCTATGATTCCACCACTCACTTGCATGTTCTTCTAATCTAGAAAGATATATGTGAAGAGCAAAAGATTCACTATCTCTAGCAAGAAAAGGATGTATTTTATCAATTTCTCTTTCCCAAGCTAAATATGTTAAAGCACTAATGTCCCTACCAAAGAATGGAATATCTTTCCTAGCTTGGTTGTACCTTTGATCCTTCCTTCTTTCTTTTTGTTCACCTTCATTTTGATTTTTCATGTATTGGGCAAACAAAATCCTAAGCTCACTGATGACAAATTTATGAACACCGAAATACGACGCCACAAACTTGTTTTACAATCGACAAGTGTGACCGAATCGTTTCAAGTAATAAACTCGGTAAGACCAAGTATCGTTCTCCCAAAGGACTCACGACCTAGTTTAGTTATGTGATTCGTTGATTATTTAAGACTTAAGAACGAAATAAGTGGAGTTTAATATGCAAAACAAAAAATAAACATGTATGCATGAATTTGATCAATGGCTAGAACAAAATACAAACACTTCAATGGAATATATGGATGAGTATGTTGTTGGGGTTATCAATTTCATCTTATCCACTCTCATATACTTTAGGAATTCAACATTCTTTTCATCATTGTTAATGCCACTCTCTAAATTACCTTGCAAGAAGGCCTATCCCTAATTACGAGTTCATACGATTCCTAGCATTCCTAATAATTAGTTCTTTTAGTGCAGGAGCTTAACGGCAACCAATATACTATTGGGAGAAATTCCACGGATCTAGACTTCCCCGTACGTTCCCGTATCGACAAAATCAATAATCATGCATTGAATGAGTTAAACAAAGCAAGCATTGAGCAAAGAGGAAAAACCCTAACTAATGATGAAAGAAAGCATAGGTCTTAAATATAAGATGTTAAAACAAATTCCATATATGAGAGTTTCACAAGACTACATTGATTCCCCAACAACAATACAAGGTTTAGTTCACCATATTCATGGTGAAACTAGATGAATAATAATGAAAGAATGAAAGATAAAACCCTAGAAAGGTGAAGAGGTAGCCTGAGCATCCAAGATCCTCCTTCAAAGGGGTGGAAGAGAGAGTGTTTGCTTCGTTTATGCCAAAGATACAAACCCTAGGACGTCCTAAAGCTTATATACTATTCTAAAATTACAGAAAATTTAGGCCCAAGCCCATAAGTGTGCCGCTCAGCGGTAATTGCGCGAGCTCGGTTCTTCCCCTCAGCGGCCATTTTGCCCCTCAGCGGATCCCCCGTGAGATCCTGAGTGCCGCTCAGCGGTAAACTGCCACTAAGCGGTAGTTGCGGCTTCTCCTTTTTCACTTTTTGATGTCTTTTCTGATTCCATCTCTCTCCTTCTTCACTTCTTTCACCAAATTCACCTTAAAACCTGCACAAAAACACTGAAATCAAGCATAAACCTGTCCAGCTCTCTTATTTCTGAAAATATGAACAAAAGCATGATTTCAAGCTAGTTTCTAAGGGTTAAAGGTTGCTTTTAGTATCAATTTCAAGCATAAAAATAACAGTTTTTCAACTGTTATCACTCACTCATTTCTATTTCTCTCTTGGTGATCATGATTTCCTCATTCATCTTTTTAATTTCAAAAGTGGATTCTTAGTTTGAAAAGGTTTAAGATTTTACCTAGAGACAATTCCCAGGTAAGAGAGGTGAGCCAAAGGCCGCTTAAATACCAAGTCTTACCTAGCCAGAATGTCTAAGGTTACTTACGTTACCATTTTCAAAGTAAGATTCACTATTGAATTTAAAAATGGACTCAAACAATCTAAATGAAAGATAAAACACCTATACTTCTAATGGAACAAAATCTTAGAGCATGAAAATAAAACAAAAGAAATTCTAGGTGCGGCTTGTAGCTTTGGCTAACAAGACACACTCACCGTCTACTATCAAAGCAAGCAAAGAAAATTGCCAAGATTGGATAGAGCACCAAGGACCCTTCCAAGTACTTGGTCTTAATTGGCCTTTTACAAGAAAACAAATGAAAACAGATTACAAGTTCAAAACTCAAATAGGATCAAGTTAAACTACTCTACTGCTCCATGTATTCACTGATTTTGAATTTGTTTATGTATCTCTCTTGGTGCTTTAGCCCTTCAATCCTTGCTCAAAGAGGATTCAATCTTCTGGAACAATATTGGCTACTGCAGAGTATTGATTCTGCTTTAGCTCTTGATGCAACCGTGAAACTTCAATTAGAGCACATTCATCTCACTCTTAATGGTCTTCACAAAGCTCTCCAAAATAGTTCTGCATAGGTTGAACTTAAATCACGAGAAATTGCACTCTACTACAAGGTTTTCCTCTATAAATTTTGCTTATTCAAACTCCAAAATCACGTGGAAATCTGGTTCTTAATCTGTGATTGAATTCAATTCTTTACTTTGAAAATTTGCTGCACAAGCTGTAAGACACCATTCAAGTGAAAACCTGCACTGTTATATCAAACCAGCAAGAATATCTAATGCTCCAAACTGAACAAATTAATGAACTAGCAAAACTGATTTTGAATTAAACAGAATTTGGAGAGCAAACTGGCTAAAACAGATATAGAACCAGAAAACTAGAAACTAAACTGATATAAACAAGATGTGAAGAAATCTGTTTTGAAAAACTTTGAGAAGTTGAAATCTGCACCTTCAATTATAGAAACCAGTTCAATTAACAAGTTTTCGAAATCCTTTTGAACATGTAAAATGTTTATCAAATTAGAAACTGTAGAAACCACCTTGATAGCACAATTTAATTTGAGAAAATGGATTTTTCAGTGCCAAAATTTTCCTCTCGGCCAGGGCTATTTAGCTTTGGGTGCAACCTCACAACTCTATTTTTGCATTGTTTTAAGGTACTCTAGCAAGTTCTTTCAGGTTCAAAACACTCAATCTCTCATTCACTTTGATATGGAGCTGGCCTCTCAAAATTTGGCTATAGGAGTTGCCAATTTTCACTCTTTTTCTCACTGCAGAATGGTGTTTCTAGAAGCTATTTTCCCTTACTGTAAAGGCACTTAGATCAAGAGCTATACAAGTTTCCACCCCTCAAGATGCTACCACTAGCATGAGCAATCACCCTAGCACAAAATCTGCACCAATAAGCATCTAAATAGCACCACAAATCAGATTAAAAGTGACCAAATGACCAGGATTTTAAACTGAAATAGGTTTACTTTGATGAAAGAAAATCAGAATTCCAAGAATGACAATTCAATGAGTTTAAAGCTTTAAAAACAGGTTGGCACGTCAAAAGGAACTTATGAATGGTTCTAGAACTGATTGATAAAGCAAGAAAACCCAAAATGCAGGTTGAAAGACAGTTAGCACGAAACTATTTGATAAAAACAGAAGGTGTTCGATGAAATGCCTCAAAGAAACCCAGATTTTGTGTTTTTGGGTTTTGACTGGGCTGCACGGTTCAGAATCCCTTTTAACACTTTGCTTTGCTTCTTTTAACCATTTAATTCTATTTTAAATCACTAAACCAGGTATTGCTGCAAGCCAAATTGGATTTCAATGCACATTCATCAAAACATATTCAGTTTTCAACTCTGCACCAGAAAAATTGGATTGATTTTGTGGTTTTAAACCCAAAACTGTGTGGAAGTAATTCAACAGCTGAATTTCTTCTTCAAACAACTTTGTATAATGAATTTAAGCATGTCCAAAATGTTAAACCAATCAGAAACATACTTCAATGCAAAATCACTGGTTCACTTCCATTTAAAGCACAATTTGAAGGTTTAAAAGGCAAATCTGCATATAGGCTGGAAAATGACCAAATGAATAGTGCAAACAACTTTCAAATGACAATTTAAACTTGCTCAAGCATTGTAAATGCACAGAAATAGCAAGATTCAACAATTCACCCTTGCTATAACCTATTTATGAAGCAAAAATGCACCAAAAATACCATCAAAAATCAGATTTCAAGGAATCAAGAATGGACAACAAAGAAAATGACTCAAGATGATGTTACTCTATGGAACTAAGCTAGAAATGAGATGCTTAGCATGACCAAACTCAGATTGGACAATTCAAAGAAACTTAGCACGGTGAAAAGCTTGGATTAAAAGCTGAAACAATGGAATGCTATTAATTGTGAGCAACCAAGCTATGCAAATTGCATTTCATTGCTTGTAATGGTCTGCTACACTTTTATCATCATTCAATATCATCAGCCAAATTTGTATAAAGCACTAGAATCAAAAGAAATCAACTGGAAAACAGATTCATGATTTAAAAACAGAATTGAAATTTTGCAGCAGAGTTCAACACAGATTTGAAATCAAAATGGATTTCTAGTGCTTTAGCTTGTATCACCAAGGCTAGAACAAATTCTCATTGCCTTTACTGGTTGATATATGGCTTATCTAGCACTTGAACTCAAGCAAAACAAATTAAACCAGCAGAAAAGAATACCAAAGCAGTGACAGAAATTAAAACTGCAATATTCACTTGCACATGACCAACACAACACTGAAATTGAAATTTAAGCTGGAAATGACTCAAACAAAGAAAATTCACCATTTAAAATAAAGGATAAACATGATAACAGAATGGAAGCACACCGAAAAATGATTAAACACACCAAATTAAGAAGAACAGAACCAAAACAAAATGGAAATAATGCTAGAACAAAAACTGGACAGAATGCAAAAACAGAAACAGAATTGGAATAAAAATGGATGAAATAGCTTAGCTCTTGGTGCGTGGACGACCTAAGCTCATGATACCACTTGATGGAAGAAGGATCCAGCTGATTCTGGTGCAAGATGAAAGCAACGGAACTTCTCCTAGGAACTTCTGGAATCTGAACTGGAAAGGAGGATGAACATCATTTTGTTGCAGCGAAAGAAGATGAATTATGATGATTATGACCGGAGGAAGCATAAACTCTAGAACCTACTCTTCAAACAGTGTTCGGTGACTGGATTGAAGGAGAGTGGATGATTCGTGATGAAGATAAGGTTGAGGCAAAGGAGGATTGAATCAAACAGTGATGCGGTGAAGAAAACAGATGAATCGGTGATGGAGAAAATGGAATGAGGGAAGTGGTTTAGGTGCTGAAATATGTTACGGAATGTGCAGAGGAATGCTAGGAATGGAAGCCTAGCTAGGGAGAGAGGCTAGAGAAAACTCTCAGGCTCTCTCTCGGTGACCTTCAATAAGAAGAAAGTTCTAGACAGCATCAACACAAAACAATTCTTCATTCAAATTAAAGGTGCCGGTTACAAGCAATGAAGCAAGGTATTTAAAGGAGAAACAAAGCTCCTAGTTCACGCCTACACTTAGCTACGTTAGCTATGATGAAGGGCCAGCTGTGCAAGTGGAAAGAAAACGTGAAGAGCCACGTGGAGATCTCTTGAATCTGTTGAAACGTTTCTGAAGTTGCTGGTTGCACATGAAAGGTGTTGGATGCACGTGGAAGATCACAGCTGGTGCTGGATGCACGTCAGGCTTCATATGGTGCAAAATTATGCCTTTTACTCCTTTGCTTCTCTTGGCTAAACAACTCCTTGGCTTGTTGTTTCATGATCTCCTAGCTTTGTTAAAACCTACAAAACACATATAAACATATCAAAGAAAATCCTACTAAGACTTAGAGAAGAAAAATCAAGAAAGAGTTTCTAAAAGTCCTTCTCCAACGTCCATTTCTTAGCCTTAGATTAAGTTCGTACTCCTTTAAATGGAATGCCCTAAATTGGTTTCCATCAGCCATTTACCCTGAGCGGCACTTTGAAGACCCGCAGTCACCGGTGATGGGAAAAACTGCAGTTGAGGGGCATAATAAAAGTCACGCAATTACCGCTGAGCGACATTCTGATGGGCTTGGGCTCACTTTTCTGCAATTTTTAGAATATTATATAACGTTTTAGTAAACCTAGGTCAAGTATCTTTGGCTGGAACGAGGCAAAAACACACTCTTTCATCCCTTGGAGGAGGATTTTGGATGCTACAGCTCCTTTCTCACCTTTCTAGGGTTCTATCTTTTCACTTTTTCATTGTAATTCATATAGTTTCACCATGAATATGGTGAACTAAACATTTATTGTTGTTGGGGAATCAATGCAATCCTTTTGAAACTCTCATGTATGGAATTTGTTCTTCAAAATCTTCTTTAAGATACATGCTTTCTTTCATTAATTGTTAGGGTTTTTCCTCTTTGCTCAAAGCATGCATTGCTTAACTCATTCGATGTCATGATCATTGATTTTGTCGATATGGACACATACGGGGAAATGTAGATCTGGGGAATCTCTCCCAATAGTAGTATAAACCTAGACATAAGAGTATGATGATTGGTTGCCTTTAAGCTTCTGTTCACTATGATGCATGATTAATTGCTAGGGAGACAAGACATTGTAAACTAGTGATTATGATTAGGCTTTCTTCGCCGAGACATCGGGTTTAAGGTAATTTAGAAAGTGGCATTAACAATTAATGAAGAAAGATGAATTCCTGAATACATGAGAGTAGATAGGATGAAATTGATAAACCCCAACAACATAATCATCCATATATTTTAATTCACGTGTTTTGTTTCTTCTTACCATTGATCAATCCATGCATTCATATTTACTTTTGAGTATTTGCATTTAAATCTTTATCAATCAGTTTTACAAGTCTTAGCTAATCAACAAACCACACAACTGTCTAGGCCATGAGTCCTTTCGGAGAATGATACTTGGTCTTACCAGGTTTATTACTTGATACGTTTCGGTTACACTTACCGAGGGTTTAACAGGGTTAAAAAATATTGTTAACATGCTTATAGCCTAGTGTCATGTGTTTTAGTTGTTTGCTTCAGTATGTTTGCTTAGATGTTTTGAATGTGTCTTTTGTAGTAGGCTTTATATGTCGTTATCTTTGTTTTGTTCATCTGATTGTAATCATATTTCATATCAATGAAATCAGAGTTTGTTTTAAATTGAGTATTTGTTTAGATCTGATTTAAGTCGATTGTGTGGTGTATGAAGTTGATTGATTTACTGTTTACTGTTACACTTATCACTAGTAAAAAAAGCCTTTTTTAACGCGCTATATACACCTCGGTTTTACTGAAACCGAAGCATATAAAAACGCGGTGGTATTTTTGTAAATATTGAGTGGTTATATGCCTCGGTTATATATTAACTGATGCCTATAAATGTTACCGTTTCGATTAGAAGGCGAACCGAAGCATATAATATAAAGTTTAAATGATTTAGACACCAGTTCTGTGACTGAAAGGGTTTAGGCACCGATTTAAATTTGACCGAGGTAATACCTTAGGGTTTAGGCACCAGTTTAAATTTGACCGAGGTAATACCTTAAGGTTTAGGCACCGGTTTAAATTTAAACCGAGGTAATACCTTAGGTTAAAAACAAAAGACCGAATTTCTCTCTCAACACTCTCGCACTCTCATTTGCCTCCCTCGCCTCCAATTTCTCTTCTCCACCAAACCCCAACATCAGGGCACGCCGCAAGCCGCTATTCAACCCTTGCCACAAGTCGTCGTTCATCCCTTGCCGCAAGCCTCCGTTCAACCACGCCGTCGGCCGCCGCCGTTCCACGGTGCTCGAGAGAGGGATCTCCTCATCGCAAGCCTTTCATCGTCACGGTAAGCCTTCTTCACTCACATAATCATCTCCATTTCTTCTATCCTTCATTTTCCACCGAAACATTCATAGATCTAAACCCTCCGTTAGGGTTTCTTCTCCTTTTCACCATTTCCCTTCGATTCCACCGATTAAAACCTTGTTTTCACCATTAGAAACTTTTTCCACCGATTAAACTTTGATTTACACCGATCAATCGGTCCAGAATAAGTTTCCTTTTTCTTCTAGGGTTTCTAGGGCGGAAGAGGGCTTTAAGGGCGGCGACGGCGGCAGTGGATGGAGGTTTGCGAGTAGTGGCGAGGTTGTTGTTGTTGTTGGGGTCGAGGAGGACGAGGCGTTTGTAGAGGCATGCGGGACAGAAGTCGGTGAAGGCTTCGTCGAGGTGGCGGGGCAGGAGGTGGAGGGACGGTGGGCCTGCGGCGGTTGGGGTTTGGTGGAGCAAAAGCTCACACGGTAAATCTCAGGCTTTTGTATTTTACAAACCTTTGGACCTCTGACCACGCCGTTGGGGGAAGAATAGAGAAACTTGGCTTTCTGTTTCACCATGTGCGAAGAGGAAGAAACTTGGCATTTTGCTTCTCTGGCTTGCTGTTTCATCTTTGAGTTTCTTCTGTTGTTGTAATATTGCTTTCTGAGTATGTAATTTTTCTGCTTCTGTAGAGAGAATTTTGACATTGGATGTTGTAATATTGTGTCTTGTTTGATTCCTGTTATGAAATTCTTGTTTGTATTAGATTTTTGAGCTGAAATTGGGAGAAATCTTGGGTTTGTTTAGCGTGACAGACTGAATGAGAAGGAATGAACCGAGTTTTGTTATGTGAGTTCTTGTTCATTTTTAACGTTTTTCAGTTTAGGGTTTGAAATTAGAATAATTTCAGAACTGAAGCACGCTAAAGAAAAAAAAAAGATCCTACTACCTCGGTTTAGGTTCTAACCGAGGCCGTAGAGACAGACTAAATAACTCGGTTTGGAACCGAGGCAAAAAGGCTATCACTTTTTGCCTCGCCTGAATATGCCTCGGTTCAAAAACCGATGCCTGAGTGAAATTAACCGGTGTCGTATCCTCTTCCTGCACTAGTGTATACATTTACAAACACATAGAATATACCTGTAATAATTCTTGTATTAAAATGATTCTGAAATGCTTGATCTAGAAAGATCTTGAAAGGTTTTGCAGGAACATTGCTTCTGGATTAACTACTAGAGATACAATTCAAATGGAAAGCAATGAAGTCGATTGTAACAGTGGATGAATCGATTACTGATTAACAAGGGTTATAAATTCCATGATTTGGAATTTGGTTATTCTGGTTATTGATCATATACTGTTGATTGTTTCATTTTTCAATATATCTCTGTTCTATAATTGTTTGAAATTACTTGAGATAATATTGAGATTGTTGATTGAAATTGTATCTATGCTACATTGATGTGTTTGCACAATTTTTTTCTTGATACAATTCTGTTACATGCTTATATATATGCTCTGACATTACTTTCTATGAAAACTGCATTGTGCATTTTGGTTTTGATTATAAAATATGCATAATGGCAGGGGGAGCATTGCATAAGATTTTAGATAATTTCACATGCCTACACTTTAGGGGGAGATTAAATCTTTATCATGTGATTATCTGTGATAGGGGAGGATCATTGTTTGATTAATATGATTTACTGATGCATCTCTGACTAACTAT
Organism: Vigna angularis; assembly: GCF_016808095.1. NCBI lineage: Eukaryota > Viridiplantae > Streptophyta > Magnoliopsida > Fabales > Fabaceae > Vigna > Vigna angularis. The sequence continues at coordinate 14,858,784 of NC_068975.1, read as the reverse complement.
TTGTGAGCATATCAATATCATAAAGCATACCTTTCTTGTTAATGCACAAAGAGGGAGAATGATAGAGTATTGCTCTGATATGAATTGATATTTTTTGCTCTGAATCAAAATGCGAAATTTCAACGTTTGCTCTGATACATTTTGATCATTTGACCTGATACATTTTGATTTGATATGATTTGATTTGTTCAACATAGTTGTTTATTTATCATGGTTGTGCATCATAATAAAAGGGGGAGATTGTTGAGATTGTTGATAGGGGAGCACTGGTTTAGCTAAACCTACAATCTTAGAGCTTCTGGTTTTTTATGATGACAACATAATTAATAACACATGTACTGTTTATGTGTTATATGTTCTATTGCTTACATATATGTTTTCATCAATGTGTAAATCTGTTTAAAGCATTGAGAACATGATTGTGTTGATACATTACATTTCACTGTGCTATATAATTGATTTTATTTGTGAATGCATGGTTGTTGTTTTATAGAAGAAAAACCACAAGCACTTATGTTGAACTTTTAATTGTGTGGCAAACCAGCAGTTTTAAGTCAACTTCATTATGAAGTGAGTCGATTAAAACTCGTAGCTTTGCACAAACCATTTTCAAAGTGTGTTGTGAGATTTTCAAAGTGAAAGTTTTTCAAAACTTTGTTTAATTGTGTTACATAGTCGATTACATGCAACGTGCATTGGACTAAGTCTATTATAATTTTGAAATTTTGTTAATGCTTGTATTAAATGGTACAATGACTATAGTTTTTTAATATGTTGACCAAGCATTGCTTGTATTAAATGGTACAATGACTATATTTTTTAATATGTTGACCAAGCATTAAATGTGATTCGACTACACTAATTGTACGTTCAATTAACTACATTGATTGCTGATAAACAAATTTTTAATCCCCGAAAACGAAGTCAAAAACTTGTTAAGACCTCGGCAAGTGTACCGAATCGTATCAAGTAATAATAAATGGTAAGACCAAGTATTGTTTCCCAAGAGACTCACGACACTAAATAGTTATGTGATTACTCAACTAATTAAGACTCTAAAGAACAATTTTTTGGGTTTTTGGATGCAAATGCAATAAAATAAACATGAATGCAATTTTAGCAATTGAGGCTAAACACAAGAATGAATGGATTGTTGTGTTTAGATTTCACCTAATTTACTCTCATGCATATATGAATTCATCTTCTTCATTAATGTTAATGCCACTTGCTAATTTACCTTAAACTCGATGTCTCGGTGAAGAAAGCATACTCCTAATTACTAGTTCACAATGTCTTGTCTCCCTAGGAATTAATCATGCATTATATTCGCACATAAGCTTAAAGGCAACCGACCCTCCTATTCCTATGTCTACGTAATATTGCTTTTGGGAGAATTCCCAAAATCGTGATTTGTAAGATATCTTTCAATAACAATATTAGGGAGAGAAGATGAGAATTGTCACATCCCCAAATTGTCCAACCCTAGGAGTACAAAATCTCCTGATACTTACAAATCATAAGATTTATGCCATACATGAATAAAACATCACAAGCATTTGAGCAAAGAAGAGTATCTCTAACAATTAATGGAAGAAGCATATATCAATAATAAGAATCAATTCAATTAGAAGAGAGTTTAGAGGTTACATCTTTCCCAACAACAAATAGGGTTTAGTTCTCCATCATCATGGAAGAACTAGATGAACAATGGAATGAAAGAATGAAAGAGATAGAAAAGCCCTAAAAAGAGAAGAGGAGAGCCATCACCATCTCCAAATCTACCCCTACGGGGTCAAAAGTGTGTTTTTGTGCTCAATCCATCAAAAGATACAATCCCTAGGACATGCAAGTCCTTAAATAGCCCATAAAAATAACAGAAAACAGGTCCAAGGCCACGTCGTCGGCGCCCATAAAAACATCAGACATGCATTCACCAATAAAATCAATTATATAGCACATTGAAATGCAATGTATCAACACAATCATGTTCTCAATGCTTTAAACAGATTTACAGAATGATTAAAACATATACCTGATGGACAAATTTGTAAGCACCAAAATATGATGTCACAAACTTGTTTTACAATCGGCAAGTATGACCGAATCGTTTCAAGTAATAAACTCGGTAAGACCAAGTATCGTTCTCCCAAAGGACTCACGGCCTAGTTTAGTTATGTGATTCGTTGATTAGCTAAGACTTAAGAACAAAATATTTGGATTTTATATGCAAGACGAAAAGTAAACATGTATGCATGAATTGATCAATGGCAAAGACAAAAGATAAACACTTTCAATGGATTATATGAATGAATATGTTGTTGGGGGTCAATTTCATCTCATCCACTCTCATACATTTTAGGAATTCAACATTCAAATCATCATTGTTAATGCCACTCTCTAAAGTACCATTCTAGATGGCTTCTCCCTAATCAAATAGTTCATACAATTCCTAGCATTCCTAATGATTAGTTCATGAGTGCAGGAGCTTAACGACAACCAATATAATATTGGGAGAAATTCCCCGGATCTAGACTTCCCCGTACGTGTCCGTATCGACAAAACCAATAATCATGCAATAGAATGAGTTAAACAATGCAAGCATTAAGCAAAGAGGAAAAACCCTAACTAATGATGAAAGAAAGCATAAGTCATAGATTAAGATGCAAGCATAAATTCCATATATGAGAGCTTCAAGAGATTACATTGATTCCCCAACAAACATACAAGGTTTAGTTCACCATATTCATGGTGAACCTAGATGAACAATGAAAGAATGAAAGAATAAACCCTAAAAAGGTGAAGAGGTAACCTGAGCATCCAAGATCCTCCTTCAAAGGGGTGGAAGAGAGAGTGTTTTCCTCGTTTCTGCCAAAGATGTCTAACCCTAGGACGTGCAAGCCCTTATATACTAATCTAGAGTTACAAAAGATTACAAAAGCCCAAGCCCAAAAAGTGCCGCTCAGCGCTATTTACCGCTCAGCGGTGGTTGCGTGACTCGTTTCTTCCCCTCAGCGGCCATTTTGCCCCTCAGCGTGACTCTCGCAACCTCTTGAGTGCCGCTCAGCGGTAAAATGCCGCTGAGCGGTGCCTTCGACTTCTCTTTTTGCACTCTTTGCTTCCTTTTATAATTCCACTTCTCTCCTTCTTTACTTCTTTCACTAAATTCACCTCAAAACCTGCACAAAAACACTCAAATCAAGCATAAACCTGTCCAGCTCTCTTATTTCTGAAAATATAGATAAAAGCATTGATTTCAAGCTAGTTTCTAAGTCTAAAGGTTGCTTTTAGTATCAATTTTAAGCATGAAAATAACAGTTTTTCAACTGTTATCAGAACCCCAAACTTAGAACTTTGCTTGTCCTCAAGCAAACAAAATGTAACTCCATCTCCAACCAATTCATATGATGATTCACTCATTCAAAATCCTCTTTTCAAGATAAGTAATAACTTCACTCAAACTTAAGACCAAGAGTTCAATCAAGATGTGCACATGCTTTAGTGTTCACAAAGTCATTTAAATTCCAACAAATGCTATTTTTTTCATGAATGATCAATCAATTAAGCATGGATGTTCATGCGTTTATGGAATATTTCCTCACTAGGTAAAGTGTTTCACTCAACACACAAGTGTATAAGAGGTAAAGTGTTTCACTCATTCACTTCACTATCACAATGTCACATGAACCAACTTTGCCTTTCATTTTACCACAATCAAAAACATTCACAAGCATGCATCATCACAAGGACTTTTCAATGGCTTATAATGTGGCTGGGCTAACAAGAAAATTGGTTTTTCTGGATCACAAAATCCTTGAGTGAAGAGAATCATAACAACACAATCATCTTATTCATTCCCAACTTGCCTTTTTGCTTTTGCATTTGCATTGAGCTTTGCTTCTTTTTCTTTTTTTTTTTTTTTTTTTTTTTTTTTTTTCTTTGCATATTCTTACTTTTTAGCTTCTTAGCTCAATGCTTTTCTTTTCATGTTTTCCCAACAACCCCAAACTTGAACATTTAACAATACCATACAAGATCTTCTACTTAACTCAAGGTAAAGATTTTCAATCAAAGGTTTTCAGTGTATGTTCAAGGCTAAGGGTTCAAAGGATAGAACACAACGTGTTCTCTTTTAGTGGGCTAATTTTATGTATTTGGCCAAAAAAAAGTTTCAACAACACGGCCTTGATCATATGATGCAAAACAAGCAATTGATTCAATCATAGAAAACCTGGGCAAAATCATTCATGCTTTCAAAGTAATAGCATTCAACAATAACAACTCTGGAGCTCAAAACCTCACATATAAGCTCATTCACATTTGACATACACATCCTGCTTAATCTCACAATCACAATCATGATATCATGCATTTGTTCACAAAGCTTGTGAATCACCTGTATAAGCATTTAATGTGCACATCATCTCAACATCAATCAATCAATAAGCATCATCAAGCATTACTTATCAAACAATCACAGTTAATAGCAAACCATCACACAAAACCAGGTTTTCAAGAGAGTACATCAAACCCTAATCTAAAACCGAAAACAAATAAGTTCAGAAAACTTAAACCGCAAAAGCATAATCATATGATAGCATTCATCAGTAAATGCTATCTCAGCTCCTCATCAGTCTGAGCTGTCCTCTGTATCTTCCTCTTCTTGGATCTTCTAGTCTTGATTCTTTTTGCCCAATGAGGAGGCCATCCCTGCATCAAACATAATTCACAAAACCAAAAGATACATTGTTAAGCATTAGTAAACCTCAATGAAGAAATCAGCCCCTTCAATGATGCTCTCTCCCAACCCCAAACTTAGATGGAAAACTAGTGAGCAAGTGAGTGGAAGAGATTTTTTTTCTTAAGAGGTAAGAGTGAAAAGATGTGGAAAACCTAGGAGAAGATGTGTGGAAGTGTTTGTGCAGAGAGAAGCCAGAAAATAAACCCTAAAACGCAGCTTGGGGTATTAAAAATACCCTAATGGGCTCGGGTCCCGCTAAGGGGAACTTAAGCCCCTCTGCGATAGTACCGCTCAGCGGCACTTTCGTGAAGTGCTCCCTCCTTCTTTTCTTGACTTACGTGCCTTCCCTACATGTTCCTCATAGGTTCCCTGCAATTCAATGTTAAAAATGCTTATGCAAACCCTAACTAAAAATAAACAAACAAAAACAATCAATCAACTGGGTTGCCTCCCAGGTAGCGCTTGTTTAACGTCACGAGCCTGACCCAAAATCCACCAACACCCATCAGTAGGTGCAAAATTTCTTACCAACACCCATCAGTAGGTGTTACAAACCTAGTATCCTTCAGTAGATACTTAACCACCTAGCATCCTTCAGTAGATGCTATCTCCACCAAAATAGTTACAAAATAAAGTCCACAACTTAAAAATTACAAAACCAAAATAAAATCAAAAGTTCTTAAATCACTGGGTTGCCTCCCAGCAAGCGCTCTTTTAACGTCACTAGCTTGACCCAAGCTCAAGTTCTTTCTTCTTTTTCTTCTTTCTACTGAACTTCTTCAGAAATTTGATTAAACCAGGAACCTGTTGCAGTGTCTCAATCATAGGAACTTTAATCTCCAATTTCTTGAAGATTTCCATAAAGCACTTGAACTTCTTTTCCTTCCTATGATTCTTCTTTAGATGAGGATGTGATTTTTCATATGATTTCTTCTTCTTTCCTCTCATCTTCTTTTTCTTCCTTTTTCTCTCCCTCAATTTTCTCTTTTTCTTTTCTTTTATTTTTTTCTTCCCTTTTCTTTTTCTTTTCAACTTCTTTATTTTCACACAAATCTTCTTTCTCTCTTCTCTCTCAACCACTTCTTTCTCTTTTTCTTCATCTTTATCTTTCTCACTCAACTCTTCTTTCTCTTTTCTCTCTATCTTTTCCGCATCTCCCTCTATTCTTTTCTCATAAAGAATCTTGTCACTTTCAGTGACATTGGTTTGCCCTTCCTCCTTAAGGTTAACTTCAGTATTAACCTCATCATCCAATCTCTGATTAATGTAACGAAAGTGCATCTCCATCCTTTTACATGATTCTTCAATGCTTTTCTGAGTAGAGTCGGAACTTTTCAAAAATCGTTGAAGGGTGTCCTCCAAACTTTCTGATAGAGAGGATTTTTGCTGCCATTGTTGTTGTGGTTGGTTCTCAAATTGTCCGGCAGCTTGCCAAAATTGGCTTTGATCCATGCTTGAGTGAGGTTCCCACCATTGGTTGAGATTACTTTGGTAGAATTGAGTGCCCATATAGTTAAATTCTTGACCAAATTGCATTCTGCAGACATTAGGCACAAAACTCTAGGAAATATTTGTTAGCACAAAAAGATATAGAAGAAGATATATATTCAGAAGATAAAAAGATTTAGAAGATAGAATCAAATAAAACCTAATCTAAAAAAATAAAATCTAACCTAATCTAAAAGATAGAATAAAATAAAATCTAATCTAAAAAATAAAATAAAATAAAATAAAATCAAATCAAATCAAATCAAATAAAATAAAATAAAACCAAATCAAATAAAAACCGAAAAAATAAAAACAGAAAATAAAAACAGAAATTCAAAATTAAAGTCAAAGATAATCAATAATCACACAAATTAACCAGTTAAACCACGAGTCCCCGGCAACGGCGCCAAAAACTTGATGGACAAATTTGTAAGCACCAAAATATGATGTCACAAACTTGTTTTACAATCGGCAAGTATGACCGAATCGTTTCAAGTAATAAACTCGGTAAGACCAAGTATCGTTCTCCCAAAGGACTCACGGCCTAGTTTAGTTATGTGATTCGTTGATTAGCTAAGACTTAAGAACAAAATATTTGGATTTTATATGCAAGACGAAAAGTAAACATGTATGCATGAATTGATCAATGGCAAAGACAAAAGATAAACACTTTCAATGGATTATATGAATGAATATGTTGTTGGGGGTCAATTTCATCTCATCCACTCTCATACATTTTAGGAATTCAACATTCAAATCATCATTGTTAATGCCACTCTCTAAAGTACCATTCTAGATGGCTTCTCCCTAATCAAATAGTTCATACAATTCCTAGCATTCCTAATGATTAGTTCATGAGTGCAGGAGCTTAACGACAACCAATATAATATTGTCAGTATAATATTGGGAGAAATTCCCCGGATCTAGACTTCCCCGTACGTGTCCGTATCGACAAAACCAATAATCATGCAATAGAATGAGTTAAACAATGCAAGCATTAAGCAAAGAGGAAAAACCCTAACTAATGATGAAAGAAAGCATAAGTCTTAGATTAAGATGCAAGCATAAATTCCATATATGAGAGCTTCAAGAGATTACATTGATTCCCCAACAAACATACAAGGTTTAGTTCACCATATTCATGGTGAACCTAGATGAACAATGAAAGAATGAAAGAATAAACCCTAAAAAGGTGAAGAGGTAGCCTGAGCATCCAAGATCCTCCTTCAAAGGGGTGGAAGAGAGAGTGTTTTCCTCGTTTCTGCCAAAGATGTCTAACCCTAGGACGTGCAAGCCCTTATATACTAATCTAGAGTTACAAAAGATTACAAAAGCCCAAGCCCAAAAAGTGCCGCTCAGCGCTATTTACCGCTCAGCGGTGGTTGCGTGACTCGTTTCTTCCCCTCAGCGGCCATTTTGCCCCTCAGCGTGACTCTCGCAACCTCTTGAGTGCCGCTCAGCGGTAAAATGCCGCTGAGCGGTGCCTTCGACTTCTCTTTTTGCACTCTTTGCTTCCTTTTATAATTCCACTTCTCTCCTTCTTTACTTCTTTCACTAAATTCACCTCAAAACCTGCACAAAAACACTCAAATCAAGCATAAACCTGTCCAGCTCTCTTATTTCTGAAAATATAGATAAAAGCATTGATTTCAAGCTAGTTTCTAAGTCTAAAGGTTGCTTTTAGTATCAATTTTAAGCATGAAAATAACAGTTTTTCAACTGTTATCAATACCATGTAAGCAATAGAACATGTAACACATAAACAATACATGTGTTATTAATTATGTTGTCATCATCAAAAACCAGAAGCTCTAAGATTGTAGGTTCAGCTAAACCAGTGCTCCCCTATCAACAATCTCAACAATCTTCACTTTTTTTATGATGCACAACCATGATTAATAAACAACCATGTTGTACAAATCAAATCATATCATATCAAAATGTATCAGTGCAAATGATTTGAGATATTGTCATTTGATTCAGCTCAAAAAATATATATCAGTTCATATCAGAACAAACAAAATATATCATAGTATATCAGAGTATTCTCCCAGCATTCTTCCCCTTTGTGCATTAGCATAAAAGGTATACCTTATGATAATGATATGCTGACAAACAATTATTCAGAGATGCTTTCCATTTGAATTGTATCTCCAATAGTTAATCTAGAAGCAATGTTCCTGCAAAACCTTTCAAGATCTTTCCAGATCAAGCAGTTTAGAATCATTTTAATAAAGGAATTATTACAAGTATATTATGTGTATATAAATATACGAATGTAACAGTAAACCGTAAAGTAATCAACTTCATACATAACACAATCGATTTAAATCAGATATAGATCACTACTTTATACTACTATCATTTAAGATTCCTAGTTCATTTTGAATAGTATAAAATCTTTCTCTGTTCAATGGTCTTGTAAAAGTATCAGCCCATTGATGTAAGGTATATACATATTCGACCTTAATTTCACCCTTGAGGATGTGGTCTCGTATGAAGTGATGCCTTATTTCAATATGCTTAGATTTAGAATGAAGAACAGGATTTTTTGTCAAATTTATTGCACTTGTGTTATCACATTTTAATGGAATGTGATCTAGTGATGTACCATAATCTTCCAGTTGGCTCTTGATCTAAAGAGACTGAGCACAATAGCTACCAGCTGCTATGTATTCAGCTTCTGTGGTAGATAATGCCACACAAGCTTGTTTCTTTGAATGCCAAGAGACTAAAGAAGATCCAAGTAGATGACAAGTGCCACTAGTGTTCTTTCTATCTAGCTTACAGCCTCCAAAGTCAGAATCACTATAACCTTCAAGAAAAATATTTGTACCGTTTGGATACCATAGTCGGAGACTTTTGGTTCCTTTAAGATATTTCAAATTCATTTTACAACAGTTAGGTGTGATGCTTGTTAACACTCGACAAGTGTAACCGAATCGTATCAAGTAATAAAAATGGTAAGACCAAGTATCGTTTCCCAAAGGACTCATGGCCTAAACAGTTGATAAAAATATTGTTGTTGAACTATGAAAAATAAACATGAATGCAAGGTTTTGATCAATGGACTTGAACAATACAAAAACAGTTTATGGATAATATGAATGATTATGTTGTTGGGGTTTACCAATTAATCCTACCCACTCTCATGTATTCAAGAATTCATCTTTCTTCATTAATGTTAATGCCACTTTCTAAATTACCTTAAACCGAATGTCTTGGTGAAGAAAGCCTACTCCTAATCACTAGTTTACAATGTCTTGTCTCCCTAGCAATTATTCATGCATTAATTCGCACAGAAGCTTAAAGGCAACCAACCATCATATTCCTATGTCTAGGATGATACTACTATTGGGAGAATTTCCCCAGTTCTAGATTTCCCCGTATGTGTCCATATCGACAAAATCAATGATCATGCAATTGAATGAGTTAAACAAAGCATGCATAGAGTATAGAAGAAAAACCCTAACAATTAATGAAAGAAAGCATATATTATAAAGAATCAATTCAATACATGAGAGCTTCAAAGGATTACAATAGTTCCCCAACAACAATGAAGGTTTAGTTCACCATAATCATGGTGAAACTAGATGAAAACCAATAAAAGAATGAAAGATAGAACCCTAGAATTTGAAAAGTGGAGCTTGAGCATCCAAAATCCTCCTCCAAGGGTTTAAGAAAGTGTATTATGCTTCGTTCCAACCAAAGATGGCTGACCTAGGTCGACTACAACCTTTTATAGTGATCTAAAAATTACAGAAAACTAGCCCAAGGCCCATAAAAATGGAGCTCAGCGGTAAGTGCGCGTTCTTCTATTTGACGCTCAGCTGCATTTCTACCCCTCAGCGGTGACTACGGGATCTCAAGAACACCGCTCAGCGGTATTTTCCGCTAAGCGGTACTCGTGTCTTCTCTTTTTGTGCACTTTTCACTTCCTTTTCTGATTCCAACTTCGTCCTACTTCACTTCTTTCATCCAATTCATCTTAAAACTTGCAAAAACAAGGAAAACCAAGCATAAAACCCATCCAACTCTCTTATTTCAAAAACATAAACAAAACCATGATTCCAAGCTAGTTTCTAAGTCATAAAGGTTGTCTTTAAGGTCAATTTTAAGTATAAAAATAACAGTTTTTCAACTGTTATCACAACCCCAAACTTAGAACTTTTCTTGTCCTCAAGCAAACAAGATGTAACTCAATCTTCGACCAATCCACACAATGGTTCACCACATTCAAAACTCCTTCTTTCAAGACAAGTAAATACTCAAATTAGCTCATCACAAAGACTTCAATCAAGATGTGCATATGCTTTAGTATTCACGAAATCACATAATATCCAACAAATGCCATTTTCATGAATGATCAATCAACTAAGCATAGATGTTCTTATGTGTTCATGGAATCTTTCCTCACTAGATAAAGTGTTTCACTCAAACACCCAAGTGTATAAGAGGTCATGCATCCACTCTACTATCACAATGTTGCATGAATTATCTTTGCCTTTCATTTAACCACAATAAAAAACATTCACAAGTAAGTATCATCACAAGGACTTTTCTATGGCTTATAATGTGGCTGGGCTAACAAGAAAATTGGGTTTTCTAGATCATAAAATCCTTAAGTTAAGTGAATCATGTAACCCACAACTTCCTTCTTCCTTAGCTCTTGGCTCAATGCTTGTTATTTTCCCTTTCTAAGCCAACAACCCCAAACTTGAACATTTATCAATACCACAAAATATTCTCAACTCAACTCAAGGTAAAGCTTTTCAAAAAGGGTTTTCAAATCATGTTCAAAGCTAAAGGTTTAAAGGATAGAACACATAGCGTTCTCTTTTATTGGGCTAAAATCATGCATCTTGGGTAAAAAGGGTTACCAACAAATGCCTTCATCATATGAAACATACAAGCAAATTATTTAATCATAGAAAACCTGGGCAAAGTCATTCATACTTTCAAAGTAATAACATTCAATCAAAAACTCTGGATCTCAAAAACCTCACATATAGGCTCATTTAATCATTCCACATACACATCCTACTTAGCATCATAATCACAATCACAACATCATGCATTTGTTCACAAAGGTTATGAACCATCACATGTATCTCAGCATATAATGCACAATCTCAATATCAATCAATATCAAAGCATCACAAATAATACTCATCTTGCATAAGTCATAAGCAAACCATCACAACAGACACAATATCAAATTGAGTACATCAAACCCTATTCTACTAAGAGAAGCAAATAAGTTCAATAGTACAAAACAAAAGATAGAAAAGATCCTGCTATAGTAATGATAATATCCATCAATAGATCCTATCTCATCCCATGTTGTCATCTGTATCTTCCTCCTCTCCATCATCTTCAGCATCTTCAAATGCGTCCTGCTCCTCATCATCTTCATCATCATCCAGCTGAAGCTTCAGCTGCTCCAGCTGTACTGCCTTGGACTTGCTCCTCTGGCCATGCTACCACATTATGAAACTCATCCATGGTCCACCTGTGTGCTGGGGGTGTATGATACATCCCAATCATCATCTCAACAGTGGCCACCTGCTCTTTGTGGATCGACTGCATCTGGGCATCTATAAGAGACATGTACATGTCCCTCATCTGAAATGGCTCTGCCTCATGAATCTTTGCAGATGCCTGACGCCGTGGTGGTCCTCTTCCTCTACGAGGATGGCGTGGTGGTACTGGCTGAGATGCCTCATCACCTCCGCAGTACTGTCTGTAATAGGCCTCATCACTAGCTTTTCTCGGCCTCTCAAATGGTGGAATAGAGATGTTCACTCCAGCAAGCTCACATAGGTGCGTGATCAAAGAGGGATGTCCCAAAAGTGCCTTGGTGTTCATAGTGTTGGCACACAATTGTATCTCATTGGCTATCACCTGGCCAATGTTAACGCTCTTTCGTTTGAGCACACAGTATAAAAGAAGTGCCCTGCTAACAGTAATATCAGACACATGGGAGCAAGGCTCAATGTTGGCATGAGAGAAAGCCATCCAATACTTTGCTATCGGAGTCAAATCAATTCTCCTTATGTTCACCACTGCACCATTCCTATTTCTCTAAAAATGCCCTCCAGGCACACACAGCACACTCTCTACATCATCAAAATTTGTTTCTTCCTCCATATTGAGAGCGAAGTGACATTGCTCATCAACCCATTCAGTATCTAAAAATCTATTGATAGAGTCAGGATCATACCGAATGGCGTAGCCCCTAACATAGCTCAAGTAATCCTCAACAGGATGATCACCCAACCTCCTTGCATTGGTGTAAAATTCTTTCACCACTGCTATGTTAGCTGGTGCAGGGTAGGTGGCTAGCCTCCTCCAGTTCCTACTCACCATTTGCTCTCCAAATTGTGGAGCTAATTCAGGAATCAATCCAGCCTTCCTTTTCGTTAAGAGCCTCCTATCTTGGACAATTTTAAAATGTTTCTCATGCTTGCGGGAAAGGAACTTTCTAGAATGAGTGCATTCTGGTTCCTTATCCTTCCTCTTGGATCCTATAGTCTTGTATCTCTTGCTAGATGAGGAGGTCATCCCTACATCAAACACAATTCACAAAACCACAAGACATGTTGTTAATCATTAGTGAACCACAAACAACACCCCAAAACCATGCCCAACAAACGCTGAGGGCAAACAGAACCCGTCAGCGCAACCTATGCATCAAACCAGCAAGCAAAAGAGCCAAAAAAATCCATTCTGCCAGAATCGCGCATAGGGAAAATTTCCGCTGAGCGGTAATTTTGCAGATTTTTCAAAATTCCTTTTAAAATGTTATATTCTCAACCCACATGCAATCTTCTTAGTTCCAGACCCAAATCAAGCATTTTAATCGGTTCAAACAGCAATTAATTCGTCAAATCCTGAATAAAAATCAAAATTCCTAAAGAATCATGCTTAAACAACCTTGTTCATCTCAATTCACGCTTTCAAGAACCCTAGAATGAAAATTGCTTGAACTTACTTGGGTGGAGATGCTAGCTGAATGAAAAATGCTTTATGTATGTGAAGAAATCATCTCCCAATAGCAATGCTCTCACCAAACCCCAAACTTAGATGGAAACCTAGTGAGAAAGTGAGTGAAAAAGAGGTTTTGTAAAGGGGGAAGAGGGAAAAAATGTAGAGAACTCTTGAGAAATTGTTTAAGAGTGTGTGGGAAGAAAGAAATATGAAAATAGAGGTAAAGTCGTGCCCTAGAGTATAAAAATACCCTAATGGACCCTACTCCTACTGGGCCCAAATGAGCCAAACCAGTCCACACCAATCTGCAGTACTGGCGCTCAGCGGAAATTACCGATGAGCAGCATTTGCACCACCTCTTCTCCTTCTTCCTAGCTTGCCCTAGGTGTCTTATAATCACGCCTCTCACTCACCTTATGCATTTATCTTCTCACATCACTCAAACATTGCATCCCTATCACGCAACTAAAACATAATCAAAACAAACAACAAAAATAAAGTCAATCAACTAGGTTGCCTCCCAGGTAGCGCTTGTTTAACGTCACGAGCCTGACCCAAAATCCACCACCACCCATTAGTAGGTGCAACAAACCTAGTATCCTTCAGCAGATACTTAACCACCTAGCATCCATAAATAGATGTTATACCCAAAAGTCTTAGAAAAATAATAAAAAATGTCCAAAGTTTATAAAATTACATCACCCAAAATAAAAATTAAAGAAATTAATGTTCTCAAATCACTGGGATGCCAGCAAGCGCTCTTTTAACGTCACTAGCTTGACCCAGTAAAGCTCAAGTTCCATCTTCAATGTTGGTGCTCATCTTACTGTCATCACACCAACTCATTAGCTGCTTCCGGTCCACCTTCTTGACTCTCCTTGAATATGGAGATTCAATCTCTATCACTCCATTATCTTTATATTCTTTCACAACCCACAACTTGTTCTTGAATCTTACTAGTTTACCAAATTTGAGTTGTGCTTGCATCAAGTCATCATGAACCGTCCTTCCTTTGCCAACTTTTTCTTCTTCCCTAACTTGTGACAAGAAACAATTTTTACCTTTGAAGCCTGAGTTTGCAGCTTTAAAGCTAGTCATAGATACATCTTGACATGTAGCTTTATGACTATCCTCTTCCTTTTGCATCTGTTGCTCCTCTTTGAAGACATTAAAGACCACCCTTTCTTCTTGGTCTTGAAGCACTATCCTCCATATCCATGTTAATCCCTCGGCAAGTGTAACTGAATCGTATCAAGTAATAAACCTGTTAAGACCAAGTATAGTTCTCCCAAAGGACTCACGGCCCAAAGAGTTGTGTGGTTTGTTGATTAGCTAAGACTTGTAAAACTGATTGATTAAGATTTAAATGCAAATACTCAAAAGTAAATATGAATGCATGGATTGATCAATGGTAAGAAGAAACAAAACACGTGAATTGAAATATATGGATGATTATGTTGTTGGGGTTTATCAATTTCAACCTATCTACTCTCATGTATTCAGGAATTCATCTTTCTTCATTAATTGTTAATGCCACTTTCTAAATTACCTTAAACCCGATGTCTCGGTGAAGAAAGCCTAATCATAATCACTAGTTTACAATGTCTTGTCTCCCTAGCAATTAATCATGCATTATAGTGAACAGAAGCTTAAAGGCAACCAACCATCATACTCCTATGTCTAGGTTTATACTACTATTGGGAGAGATACCCCAGATCTAGATTTCACCGTATGTGTCCATATCAACAAAATCAATGATCATGACATCGAATGAGTTCAATAGTGCATGCTTTGAGCAAAAAGGAAAAACCCTAACAATTAATGAAAGAAAGCATGTATCTTCAAGAAGATTTTGAAGAAAAAATTTCATACATGAGAGTTTCAAAAGGATTACATTGATTCCCCAACAACAATAAATGTTTAGTTCACCATATTCATGGTGAAACAATATGAATTACAATGAAAGAGTGAAAAGATAGAACCCTCGAAAGGTGAGAAAGGAGTTGTAGCATCCAAAATCTTCCTTCAAGGGGTGAAAAAGTGTGTTTTTGCCTCGTTCCAGCCAAAGATCCCTGACTTAGGTTAACTAAAACCTTATATAGTATTCTAAAAATTACAGAAAAGTGAGCTCAAGCCCATCAGAATGCCGCTCAACGGTAAATACCGCTCGGCGGTAAGTGCGTGACTTTTATTCTTCCCCTCAGCTTAAGTTTTTCCCCTTAACGGTGACTGTGGGTCTTTAAAGTGCTGCGCAGCGGTAAATGGCACTAAGCGGTACTTGTGATGACAAATTTATGAACACCGAAAAATGGCGCCAAAAACTTGTTTAACCCTCGGCAAGTGTGACCGAATCGTATCAAGTAATAAACTCGGTAAGACCAAGTATCGTTCTCCCAAAGGACTCACGGCCTAGTTAGTTATATGATTTCTTGATTATTTAAGACTTGTGAACAAATTGTTATAAGTTTCAAATGCAAAAGACAAAAAGTAAACATGTATGCATGTGATGATCAATGGGAAAGAAGAACACAAACACTGAATGAATTATATGGATGAGTATGTTGTTGGGGTAATCAATTTCATCTTATCCACTCTCATATATTTTAGGAATTCATCATTCTTTTCATCAATGTTAATGCCACTCTCTAAATTACCTTAAACCCGATGTCTCGGCGAAGAAAGCCTATCCTTAATTATGAGTTCATACAATTCCTAGCATCCCTAATAATTAATTCTGAAGCACAGAAGCTTAAAGGCAACCAACCATCATATCCCTATGTCTAGGCAATATTGCTTTTCGGAGAATTTCCCCGGATCTAGATTTTACCGTATGTGTCCATATCAATAAAACCAATAATCATGAGATCGAATGAGTTAAACAATGCATGCTTTGAGCAAAGAGGAAAAACCCTAACTAATGATGAAAGAAAGCATGTATCATAGATATGATGTTTAAACACAAAATTCCATATATGAGAGCTTCAAAAGATTACATTGATTCCCCAACAACAAGAAGAGTTTAGTTCACCATATTCATGGTGAAACTAGATGAACAATAATGAAAGAATGGAAGAGAAAGAAAAACCCTAGAAAGAGAAGAGAAGAGCCGTCACCATCTCCAATATTACCCCAAGGGGTGAAAAGTGTGTTTTGCGTCTTCTCCAACCAAAGATACAAACCCTAAGAAGTCCTAAAGCTTATATATTATTCGAAATATTACAAAAAAGTGGGCCTAAGCCCAAAATACCACCGCTCAGCGGTAAACAGCCGCTCAGCGGTAAGTGCGTGTGGTGAATTCTTCCCCTCAGCTGCACTTTCACCCCTTAGCGAAGCCAACGGGTGTTCACTAGTGCCGCTCAGCGGTAAACTAGCGCTAAGCGATACTTGCGGCTTCTCTTCTTTTGCACTTTTTGAGTTCTTTTCTGATTCCATCTCTATCCTTCTTCACTTCTTTCATCAAATTCACCTTAAAACCTGCATAAAACACTGAAATCAAGCATAAACCTGTCCAACTCTCTTATTTCTAGAAATATGAACAAAAGCATGATTTCAAGCTAGTTTCTAAGTGTTAAAGGTTGCTTTTAGTATCAATTTTAAGCATGAAAATAACAGTTTTTCAACTGTTATCAACTTACGGCTTCTTCCTTGTATGCACTTTTTCTTCTTTTTCTGAATCCAACTCTTAGCTCATTTACTTCTTTCACTCAATTCATCTCAAAAACCTGCAAAAACAAGGAAATCAAGCATAAAATCTGTCCAACTCTCTTATTCCCAAAACTTTAACAAAAACATGATTCCAAGCTAGTTTCTAAGTCATAAAGGTTGTCTTTAAGATGAAATTTAAGTATAAAAATAATAGTTTTTCAACTGTTATCACAACCCCAAACTTAGAACTTTGCTTGTCCTCAAGCAAACAAGATGTAACTTAATCTTCCACCAATCCATACAATGGTTCACTACATTCAAAACTTCTCTTCTCAAGACAAGCAAATACTCAAATAAGCTCATCACAGAGAATTTAGTTAAGATGCACACATGCTTTTAGTGTTCACATAATCCCAAAATATCCAACAAATGATATTCTCATGAATGATCAATCAACTAAGCATAGATGAAATTATGTGCTCATGGAATTTATCCTCACCAAAAAAAGTGTCTCACTCAAACACACAAGTGTATAACAGGTCACTCATTCATTCTACTATCACAATGTCACATGAATTAACTTTGCCTTCCATTTAACTACAGTCAAACACATTCACAAGTAAATGTCATCAAAAGGACTTTTCTATGGCTTATAATGTGGCTGGGCTAACAAGAAAATTGGTTTTTCAAGTGAATCAACTACACAAAACCATTCTTCCTTCTTCCCAACTTTCTTTTGCATTGAGCCTTTCTCTTTTTCTTTCTTTTCTTCCTTTTTCTTTGATTTTCACATGCTTAGCTCTTGGCTCAATTCTTGTTATTTTCCCTTTTTAGACTTCCCAACAACCCCAAACTTGAACATTTATCAATACCACAAAATATTCTCAACTCAACTCAAGGTAAAGCCTTTCAAAAAGGGTTTTCAAATCATGTTCAAAGCTAAAGGTTCAAACGATAGAACACATAGTGTTCTCTTTTAGTGGGCTAAAATCATGCATCTTGGCTAAAAAGGGTTACCAACAAATGGCCTTGATCATCTGACACATACAAGCAAGTGATTCAATCATAGAAAACTTGGGCAAAGTCATTAATGCTTTCAATCTAATAAGATTCAATTCAAAACTCTAGATCTCAAAACCTCACATATATGCTCATTTTTCCATTCCACATATACATCCTACTGAGCATCATAATCACAATCACAACATCATGCATTTGTTCACAAAGCTTGTGAACCACCTATATAATCATATAATGTGCACAATCTTAACATCAATCAGTATCAAAGCATCATCAAGCATTACTTATCACACAATAGTCACAAGCAAACCATCATAACAGATAAAGTTTCAAACTGAGTACATCAACCCTATTCTACTAACAAAAGCAAATAAGTTAACGAATTTAAAACACTGGGTTGCCACCCAGGTAGCGCTTGTTTAACGTCACGAGCTTGACCCAAAATTCTCCAGCACACATCAGTAAGTGCAAGAAAACCTAGTATCCTTCAGTAGATACTCCTCCACATAACATCCTTCAATAGATGTAATCCCTGTAAACAGTTTATAACTAAAACAAGAATAACAAAAGTTTATAATTACATCACCAAACCAAAAACAACAGTTCTTAAATCACATGGTTGCCTCCCAACAAGCGCTCTTTTAATGTCACTAGCTTGACCCAATACAGTTCAAGGATCAGCCAACTGCATCACTGTGGACAATCTCTCTACTTCTCCTCCTAGATAATGCTTGAGACGTTGACCATTCACCACCCAGCTTCTTTGTTGATCACTAGCAGCTGGATAAACAAATTAAATTTCTCCATGTGGACGTACACTCTTTACTATGAATGGCCTGAACCATTTTGACTTCAACTTTCCAGGAAACAGCTTCAATCCTGAATTGAACAATAACACCTACTGCCCTGGATTAAAAATCTTCTTTATCAACTTCCTATCATTAAAGAATTTTACCTTTTCTTTGTAGCTTATGGATGAATCATATGGATGCAACCGCATCTCTTCAAGCTCTAGCATCTGCCTTTTACGCTTATTTTGAGTCTCAGAAGGATCAAAATTCAAAAATTTAAGTGCCCATAAAGCTTTGTTGATGGAGACTAGTCCCAGCTGGAAACTAGAAGGCAGAAGCTCCAAACCAGAAGAAACCAGCAGTGACTAAAGGTGCAGCGAATTGATGAAACAATGCAGTGGTTTGAAGTGTTTTAATGGAGAAGAGGTGTATGGGTGAAGCCTTAGAGCTCAGAGGGCCTTCCTAAAGAGGAAGGAACTTGAGGAAAGAAAGAAGAAGTAGTAAATCAAAGGTGAGGAATTACAAAGAGGAGGCCCTCTTATTTATAGGTGAAGAGGAGCCTAATTTCTGATTTAATTCCCTCCTAAATTCAATTAGGATGCACGTCCATTTTGATCCAGCAATATTCATGCCTCATTCCAAGTCAGCCAAGTCACGTGAAAAATTCTGGTGCCTTTCCCCTTCCGCAAGCACCTCCCTTTTTGGCTCCTTTGCTTTCCTTTTTTGATTTAACTTCTTGGATGACTCAATCATGGTCTTCAAGCTTTATTAGTCCCTACAAATCAAAGTATAAGTGCTTTAGTTAAGAGAATAAGGAATTTCATAAGTAACCTTCCATAGAATTAAAATGTTAGGTGATCCTTCTTCTTCCATCAAACCCTCCCTCTTGAAAAGGATTTGTCCTCAGATCTGTTTCATCCTGTTGATCATCTCTTGTGAAAGGAATTAAATCGCAGATGTTAAAAGTAGGACTGACACCATAACTTTCAGGAAGGTCTAATATCTATGCATTATCATTTATCTTTTTGACCATTTTGAAAGGACCATCTCCTCTTGGACTAAGTTTGGACTTTCGTTGAGAGGGAAATCTTTCCTTTGTCAAATGAAGCCAAACTAAGTCTCCTTCTTCAAAAACTATTTTCTTTCTCCCTTTGTTGTTATACTCTACCTATTTTTGGGTTTGTTTTTCAATTTGGGTTTTAACCTTCTCATGTAATTTCTTGATAAACTCCAGTTTAGATACACCTTCTTTATGAAGAAAAGATGTTTCTAGAAGGGGTAGTAAATCAAGAGGTGTAATAGGGTTAAAACCATAAACAACCTCAAGGAGAAAGATTAGTAGTCTTGTGAACTACTCTATTATAAGAAAATTTAATATGAGGTAGATGATCATCCCAACTTTTATTATTACTTCTTAATATTACCCTTAAAAAAGTAGATAGAGATCTATTTACTACTTCAGTTTGCCCATCAGTTTGTGGGTGACATGTGGTAGAAAATAGAAGTTTAGTTCCTAGCCTTTCCCATAAAGTTTTCCAAAAATGGCTTAGGAACTTAACATCTCTATCAGACACTATGGTTTTGGGTAAGACATGCAATCTCACTATTTCTTTGAAAAAGAGTCTAGATATATAGCTAGCATCATCTACTTTGTGGCAGGGTATAAAATGTGCCAGTTTACTAAAACGATCTACTACCACAAATATAGAATCATACCCCTTTTAAATTCTTGGCAATCCTAGAACAAAATCCATGCTTATGTCCTCCCAAGGGGTACTAGCTATGGGAAGAGGTGTATAGAGTCCATGAGGCATAATCTTTGACTTAGCTTGTAAGCAAGCTATGCATTTAGAACAATGCCTTTGAACATCTACTCTCATGTGTGGCCAATAGAATTTACTTTTCAAAATGTTTAGAGTTTTATCAACTCCATGATGGCCCATGAGTCCTCCTCCATGACTCTCTCTGATAAGAAGTTTTCTAATGGATCCTTGGGGTATACAAAGGTTTCCTTTATTAAAAAGATACCCCTCAGAAAGATAGAATCTATCAAAAGGCTTCTTAAGACATGAAGAATAAGTGGATGCAAATCTTTCATCATTTTCATATAGTTCTCTTATATCATCAAATCCTAATATTTGTGAGCCTAGGGTTACTAATAATTCATGTCTTCTAGATAAAGCATCCGCAACAACATTAGTACTCCCCTTTTTTGTGTTTGATGACATAAGGAAATTGCTCCAGGTATTCCACCCACTAGGCATGTCTTTGGTTTAGATTTGCTTGCCCTTTAATATACTTGAGATATTGAAGGTCAGTATTGATAACAGTTGAAAAACTGTTATTTTTATACTTTAAATTGACTTCAATTACAACCTTTATGACTTAGGAATTAGCTTGAACTCATGATTTTGTTGAATTATTGGAAATAATAGAGTTAGACAGGTTTTATGCTTGATTTCCTTGTTTTTGCAGGTTTTTAGATGAAATTGATGAAAGAAGTGAAAAGGGATAGAGATGGAATTTGAAAAGGACACAGAAAGTGCAAAAGAAGAGAAACTTCAAGTACCGCTCAGCCCAAATTACCGCTGAGCGGCACTCGCAAAGAACCGTTGGCACCGTTGAGGGGAGAAAAGCCGCTGAGGGGAAGAAGTGGTCACACGTTATTACCGTTGAGCAGCACTTTTCTGGGCTTGCGCCTACTTTTCTGTAATTTTTAGAATATTATATAAGCTTTAGGACGTTCTAGGGTTTGTATCTTTGGTAGGGACGAAGCAAAAACACACTCTTTCACCCCTTGGAGGAGGATTTTGGATGCTAAGGCTCCTTTCTCAACTTTCTAGGGTTCTATCCTTCACTTTTCCATTGTATTTCATCTAGTTTCACCATGAATATGGTGAACTAAACTTATTTTGTTGTTGGGGAAACAATGTAAATCCTTAGAAACTCTCTTGTATGGAATTTGTTCTTCAAGATCATTTTTATGATACATGCTTTCTTTCATTAATAGTTAGGGTTTTTCCTCTTTTCTCAAAGCATGCATTGTTTAACTCATTCGATGTCATGATTGTTGGTTTTGTCGGTATGGACACATACGGGGAAATCTAGATCTAGGGAATCTCTCCCATCAGTATATTACAAACCTAGACATAGGAGTATGATATTTTGTTGCCTTTAAGCTTCTGTTCACTATAATGCATGATTAATTGCTAGGGAGACAAGACATTGTAAACTAGTGATTATGATTAGGCTTTCTTCGCCGAGACATGGGATTTAAAGTAATTTAGAAAGTGGCATTAACATTAATGAAAAGAATGATGAATTCCTAAATACAAGAGAGTGGATAAGATGAAAGTGATAAACCCCAACAACATATTCATCCATATATTTCAATTCACGTGTTTTGTTTCTTCTTTCCCATTGATCATCACATGCATACATATTTACTTTTCAGTCTTTTGCATTTGAAACTTACAACAATTTGTTCACAAGTCTTAATTAATCAACAAAATCACACAACTGTCTAGGCCGTGAGTCCTTTGGGAGAACGATACTTGGTCTTACCAGGTTTATTACTTGATACGATTTCGGTTACACTTGCCGAGGGTTAACAAGTTTTTTACTCTGTTTTCGGGGATTGAAGATTTGTTCATCAAGTATGTATGATGAATTCTCGAATTACTAAATAATGCTCCCAAGTTTTTAAAGCTCTAATGAGGGCATATAACTCTTTATCATAGGTAGGATAGTTTAAAGTAGGTCCCCTAAGTTTTTCACTAAAGTAGGCTACGGGATGACCTTCTTGAATTAAAACAGCTTCTATCTCTACCCTAGATGCATCACATTCTAGTTCAAAGGCTTTGGGAAAATCAGGCAAGGCTAGAATAGGTGCATGAGTTAACTTATGTTTCAAGGTCTCAAAAGATAAAGCTTGTTTATCACCCCAAAGAAAAGGATCATCTTCCTTGACTAGTTCATTCAAAGGAGCAGCTAGGGTGGAGAAGTCCTTTACAAATCTTCTATAAAAACTGGCTAAACCATGGAAACTTCTCACCTCTCCTACTGTTTTAGGGGTTGACCATTCTTGTATAGCCTTGATCTTCTCAGGATCAACATGTACACCTTCTTTTCCAACTTTGAATCCAAGGAAAATTACACTTTCTTGACAAAAAGTACATTTATAAAAGTTGGCAAAGAGATGATGTTCTCTAAGAAGAAGCAAGACTTTTTTAACATGGCTAAGGTGCTCTTGAAGACCTTGACTATAGATTAAGATGTCATCAAAGTAGACCACTACAAACCTCCCTATGCATTCCCTAAGGACATGATTCATCAACCTCATGAATGTACTTGGAGCATTGGTCAAGCCAAAGGGCATGACTAACCATTCATACAAACCAAGCTTGGTCTTGAAAGCGGTTTTCCATTCATCTTCCTCTTGAATTCTTATTTGATGATATCCGCTTTTGAGATCAATTTTAGTGAAAATGTTTGCTCCATGTAATTCATCCAACATGTCATCTAATCTAGGAATGAGGTGCCTATATTTAACAGTTATATTATTAATGGCCCTACAATTTGTACACATTCTCCAAGATCCATCATTCTTAGGAACCAACAACACAGGCACAACACAAGGACTTAAGCTCTTTTGGATCCACCCTTGGTTCAATAATTCATTAACTTGTTTCTCTATCTCTTTTGTTTCCATGGGGTTGGTCCTATAGGCTGGCCTATTAGGAAGGCTTGCCCTAGGCACCAAATCTATTTGATATTCTATTCCCCTCAAAGGTGGTAATCCACTTGGTACCTCTTTAGGAAATACATCATCAAATTATTTTAAAAGTTTTTGCAACCCGTTTGGTAGAGAACCAAGTTCATAATTTACTGAAACAAGTGCCTCTTTGCAATAGAGAAGAAAATGAGGTTGTCCAAGCAAAAGATTTTTAGAAACTTATAAGGTTTGAGGTTGGACAACTTCTTTGGTTGAGGCATTGTTTACCAAACTCATATTCTTCTCCTTTTTCTCTTTCCTATTTTCCTTTTTCTTCTCTCCATCCAACTTCTTCTTAAGAATTATTTGGTCCTCTCTTTCTTGTGAAGGTGTAAGAGGACACAAAACAATTTTCCTGCCCTTGTGTTGAATGGTGATTTTGTTGGTGACTCCATCATGTAGAGCTTGTTTATGAAATTGCCAAGGCCTTCCAAGTAATATGTGTCCAGCTTCCATTGGTACTATATCACAAACAATTTGGTCTTCATATTTTCCAATGGAAATGGGTACACTCACTTGTTCTTTAACTATTATTCCTTCATCCTCTTTGATCCATTGAAGTTTATAAGGTTTAGAATGAGGAGTAGTAGTTAAGCCTAGCTTTTCTACCATTCTTGAACTACAACAGTTGCAACAAGAGCCACTATCCACAATCATTGAACATATCTTTTCAAAAACTTTACACCTTGTGTGGAATAGATTCTCTCTTTGTGACTGTTCTAGCTCAACATGTTTATTTTCAAGGAGTCTTCTTACCATGAGTAAGTCACCATCACAAGGTAAAGTTTCTTCTTGTTCAGAAGTGGATGTTTCAGACTCACTATATGAAGAACCCTCACTGTTACTCTCTGATGGACAAATTTGTAAGCACCAAAATATGATGTCACAAACTTGTTTCACAATCGGCAAGTATGACCGAATCGTTCAAGTAATAAACTTGGTAAGACCAAGTATCGTTCTTCCCAAAGGACTCACGGCCTAGTTTAGTTATGTGATTTCTTGATTAACTAAGACTTAAAGACGAAATAGTTTGAAGTTTATATGCAAGACGAAAAACTAAACATGTATGCATGAAGTTTGATCAATGGCAAAGACAAAAGATAAACACTTTCAATGGAATATATGAATGAATATGTTGTTGGGGGTCAATTTCATCTCATCCACTCTCATACATTTTAGGAATTCAACATTCAAATCATCATTGTTAATGCCACTCTCTAAAGTACCATTCTAGATGGCTTCTCCCTAATCAAATAGTTCATACAATTCCTAGCATTCCTAATGATTAGTTCATAAGTGCAGGAGCTTAACGACAACCAATATAACATTGGGAGAAATTCCCCGGATCTAGACTTCCCCGTACGTGTCCGTATCGACAAAACCAATAATCATGCAATAGAATGAGTTAAACAATGCAAGCATTGAGCAAAGAGGAAAAACCCTAACTAATGATGAAAGAAAGCATAAGTCTTAGATTAAGATGCAAGCATAAATTCCATATATGAGAGCTTCAAGAGATTACATTGATTCCCCAACAAACATACAAGGTTTAGTTCACCATATTCATGGTGAACCTAGATGAATTACAATGAAAGTATGAAAGAATAAACCCTAAAAAGGTGAAGAGGTAGCCTGAGCATCCAAGATCCTCCTTCAAAGGGGTGGAAGAGAGAGTGTTTGTCTCGTTTCTGCCAAAGATGTCTAACCCTAGGACGTGCAAGTCCTTATATACTATTCTAGAGTTACAAAAGATTACAAAAGCCCAAGCCCAAAAAGTGCCGCTCAGCGGTGACCTCGCTTCACTTTTCTTCCCCTCAGCGGCCAGTTTGCCCCTCAGCGGACCTCCCGTGACCTCCTGAGTGCCGCTGAGCGGTAAAATGCCGCTGAGCGGTGCCTTCGACTTCTCTTTTTGCACTCTTTGCTTCCTTTTATGATTCCACTTCTCGTCTTCTTTACTTCTTTCACTAAATTCACCTCAAAACCTGCACAAAAACACTCAAATCAAGCATAAACCTGTCCAGCTCTCTTATTTCTTAAAATATAGCTAAAAGCATTGATTTCAAGCTAGTTTCTAAGTCTAAAGGTTGCTTTTAATATCAATTTTAAGCATGAAAATAACAGTTTTTCAACTGTTATCACTCTCATGCTCAAGAATGTAAGTTGACCTTCTATTTCGACACTCAGATGCATAATGTCCTTTTTCCCCACATCTAAAGCACTTAGTCTCCTTGCTTTTATGGTCTCTTGAAGGTTCTTTAACCCTTTCTTTTTCTCTCTCTTTTTCCCTAGACCCATCATACCTTGATTTAGATAGACTACCCTCCCTCTTGTATTCTTTCTTATGACTAGAACTAGTAAGGTAGTCCTTTCTATTGGAGCTTTTTCTCTTGAGTAGTTGCTCCATCCTCACACAAAGTTGGACTAATTCAGTGAGATCATTGTAAGGTAAGAGTTCTACCTTATCTCTTATGTCATAATTAAGTCCACTTTGGAACCTAGCAATTGTTATCCTTGGTTCCTCTCTTATCCCAGCTCTCAACATGAGTAACTCCATTTTTTGCCTAGATTCTTCAACACTCATGTTTCTTTGTTGGAGTTTATGGAGCTTGTCCATTAACTCCCTATCATAGTAAGCTGGCACATGCCTTCTTCTTAAGGCAGACCTTAACTCATTCCAATACCTAATAGAAGGTAGGTTTCTCAATCTCAGATCTTTGACCAAGGCTGTCCACCAATATAAGGCATAGCCTTGAAAGCTTAAAGAGGCCATACTAACTCAACTCTCATCAACTATTTGGTGACACTCAAACAATTGCTCAACTTTCATCTCTCATTCCAGATATTCTTACACATAATCTTTTCCATGGAAAGGAGGAAGATCAATTTTGGGTTCCCTTGGGTGATGCTCTCTCACTCTATGATTTCTCCTAGGAGGTATTTGATAGTGGTCATCATTGTGATGACTACTATAATGCTCAGGTTCACTAGGTTGAGAGGATGTATCTCTAAGGTATTCTCTTTTTCTATGTGTAGACCCTTCTTTCCTTTTACCCTTGTTTTGATTGTTCAAAAGTTGACCAATCATATCCTTGAGCTCACTAATCTCTTTGTCCCTTTGTTGGAACTTTTGCTTAAATTCCTCTCTTAGTTGTAAGCTCTCACTTTTAGGTTTTACACTTCCTTGGACACAAGATTGACTCATTCTTCACAAGTAGGTAGAAATGATTTTCACAAGATTTTTTCAAAAAAAAAACTTGACAAGTAATGAGTGAAAAGGTTTTCACAAACTTCCTTTGTATTTGGTGAAAGATTTCCAAAGAGATCCTAGAGGCAAAAATGTTTCCAAGTAGCTCTCAGGAAGAAGAGGTGAGTCACAATTGGACAAGCTTAGAAACCAAGTTCATCCTAGCCACAGTTTTCTTAGAATTATCTTTTACCTTAGTTTCTAGGTAGAAATCTTTCAAAATATTTTCAATGTTAATGAAATGCTCCTAAAAAACAAAAGAAGGTTTATCTAGATGTTATGCAATCCTATATACCACGGAGACTTAAAACAAAAAGGATCAAACAAGCAATTTAAAGAAATCAATAAAGATGCAAAATGTAAATGTTAGACGGCCCTAAGTGAAAGTGTCAGTGACACTTGGAGCCCCTTGACACACTTCCACACTAAAGAAACGAAATTACACTATTACAATGTTCAAATGTGATCTTGGAATTGCTTCAAGAGCATTTTCCCAAGTCACTTAGCCAAAAACCAAAAATCAACTTGAAACAACAAAGGTTTCGTGATACAGTAACTTAAAACAAGCCTAAAATAATGCCTAAAACTAGTGTACGCTTCAAACTTTGGCTGCTGCTGTTTGCCACTCCAAAACAGGTTGCAAATCAAGCTTTTCTGGTGTATTTTAGGTGCTGGAACAGCAGGTTTGCAGCTGCTCAAAAGCCCCCTTTCTGTTTCCACTTCAGCCTCCTTTTCACTTCCTAATATGCTACCTCAGTAGGTGAAAGTTTCTGCTCCTGGATGCCTCACAATAGCTACCACAACACCTCAAGATTCCACTCAAAACACATCAAACAGAATTAGCAAACTGCACCAGAATTTCAAACCAGATTTTTAAACTTTTGACAATTTGGAAGCCAAGAATGAGGAAATCAAATGGAAACATGGATGGAATAATAGCAAGCACTCAAAAGGAACCTAACAATGGCACTAGAACAGATGAAGAAAGCAATAAAAATCAAAATCGCAGATCAAAATCCATCCAGACCCAAACTGTTTGATATTTTGCAAAGGTGTTTGATAAAATGCCCCAATGAATTTCAGATTTTGAGTTTTTGTGTTTTAGGGCCTCTAAACTGGATTGTAAGGTTCTATGATGAGAGGGTCGCACCTCACACAAAAGTTGATTGCAAAATTAATGCAATATAAACTAGGAATTGACTCCTAGGTCGTCTCTCAAGGACCAAATGTGGTTTGGGTCTTAGGTCGAACACGTAGTGAGGGGTTTTGAAAGTGTTTTTGTGATTAGAAATGAACTACATTAACACTGGAAATTAAATACAACCACACATAATTGAAAACATTGAAATAAATGAACAAAACAGGAAGACCGAACGGTCCTAAAAACTAAATTATAGTCTGAACGGTAATTAAGTATGCACACATCCTAGCTAAGAAAAGGAAACAGGATCAAACATGATCAATAAAGCACTTTGCAGGTTATTGATTGCAACTAGTGAGCTAATAAATGAAAGGGACGTGAACCAACAGAAGCATGAATAAAGCTTGGAAGAAAATGCATTTAACGTTATTAAAATGGAACGAGGAAATTGCAATAAGTATCAGAGAAAAGCATCTAAATGAAACTTCAAATAAACGCGCTTGTGACCTTTGGAGATTAAAAAAAACGCAACCCACATCTCCTTGATGATTAGCATTGAAAATCGTGAAAGATAAAGCAGCGAAAATAAATTATATGCATTTAACATGTAGACTATAGAAATAACTACCGGTTCATGCGTGAAGAAGAAAAAAATATAGAACACCTCTTAAATAAATCACCATTTTTTTCTTAAATGAAAATTCAAGCTAAATGTGATTAAAAGAGATCCCACTGTAACACCCAATGTTGAAAGTGAGTTGTGTGCTTCTAAAAAGAAAATGATAAGGAAATTAAAAACAACGTGTAGAGCTTCAAAAATTAAAAATGTTTCCCATCATGAATCATCGTTTCATTGCTTCTTCCAGCCCCCACCGTGAACTACATTGCTTGCTGCTGTGGCCGAGAATCAAAACCAAAATGAAGCACCTCTCTCCCTCCTTTCCCAAGTGGCGGCTGGACCTAGTGCCCCAGCCCTCACCCGTAACCTTCTATCCAAGCGTGTTGTCCTCTCCTTTTATCTCTTTTTCTCCAAACTTCTAGACCTACCTCCACGTGCCCCATGCCTAGCTGGACCGCCTCTCATACTACCAAATCTGGACGCTGAAGTTATTTCCGTGTGCACCCCTCCAAGCTTGCGGATGGAGCTTCCAAAATCAGGCCGTGACACTCAAGCTGCTGGATGCCACCCCTCTTGCTTGTTGGACGCGTCAGCTACTGGATTGTGTGAATGCTGAATGTTGGACTAACATGAGTGCTGGATGCTCCCAATTTCATTTGTCCATGGGCCCCCCTATGCCAGCAGCTGTCTTCTTTTGTTGCACCCCCATCTGCTGGATGCGTGATGAAGTGAAGACTGGATTAGGCCTTTGCTTCAATTTGCTGGACGCGTGCAGCCAAGTGTGGGCCGGGTGTGCTTCTCCCTCTGCCACCACATGCTTCCAGCCATGACACACATTTCTTCTGTTGGACCGTTGCTCATCCATTACGTGTGAACCTCTCCAAATAAATCCAGCCCATTGCTTCCTTCCCTCACATTCCAAGACGTGGACATGTGCACCCCCAAAATTGAAATCCACACCTCTTCTCTCATCTTAGTTTAAAGTATATTTGATGTGGCATTTTCTTTTCACCTCCAAATGTCCCAAATATTATCCAACAACTTCCCTACAATTAATAATGCAAATAATTAGCTCAAATAATTCAAATTAATTAAAATAAGAATTTTTTGTCAAATTAAGCACAATTAGCAAAAACGGAAAAATACCGGACATTTAAGCACAATTCCCTGATTAAATCTAGCACAATAAGCTAAGTGAAATCAAGTAAATATTAACTCATCATTCTATAAGCCTTTTATCACTTGACTATACTTCTTTTGATCATTCATTTTCATTCTCAAACATCGAACCAGCTTTTTCCACAATCCAGAAGTGAATTTGAACAAGAAATACCGAAATAGTGGTTGGAAAGTGTATTCTACACCAGAAAAAGTGGACCGAAATGGTGGTTTTAAACCCAATTTTGATTGGAAGTGATTCAGCAGTTCAATTGATGCATCAAACAACTTTGTATCATCATTTTAAAGATGTTTAAACATTGAAATAGCTGGAAAACAAATTGCAATGTGAATTCACTGGTTCACTTCCAAATTAACCCAAAAGGTGATGGTTTAAAGTGAAAATCAGCATATAGGCCTAGTTTTGACCAAATGAAAAGTTCTAGCAACTTTAAACCATCAATTTAAACTTTCTCAAACTCTTAAACAACACAGAAACAACAGATTTTAAAACATCACCTCTGTTGCACCAAATTATGCAGTAAAATGCACCAAATTTCCACCAAAATCAGTTTTAAAAGAAACAAAGGCTGGAACAATGATCAAATTGGCTCAAGAAGATGTAACTCTACTGAACTAAGCTAGAATTGAGATTCTTAGCATGACCAAACTCAGATTACACAGTTCAAAGAAACTTAGCACGGTGAAAAGCTTGGATTAAAAACTGAAACAATGGAATGTTATTAATTGTGAGCAACCAAGCTATGCAAATTGCATTTCATTACTTTTAATGGTCTGCTACACTTTTATCCATGTCCAATAACATCAAACAAAGTTGTACAATGGTTCACAAATAGAAAAATTAAATTGAAACAGATTCAAAGAAAACTTAAACCAGAAATGAATTTTCAATCAGATTTGAAACTTGAACCAGAGTTTCAGTGATTCTGCTCATATTACCAAGGCTAGATTACGCTCTCATTGCCTTATTTGGTTGATATATAAATTCACTTTCATCTGAACTCAAGCACATCCAAAAACCAAAGCAGGAAAAACCAGATTTAATGACAAATTAAAACACTGCATCAGAATTTTGAGCACATGACTTTAACATACTGGAATTGAATTCTAAATTTGGAAGAGACATAAGCAAGAATGATTCACCGTTTAAAATGAGTAACAAACATGTATGAACACTGGAAACACAACACAACAAGAGGAAACACGAAATTAATGACTAGAAAAAGTAAAACAGAAGCAACAAAAATACTTAAAACAGAAACTGGAAAACTGAAACAGAAAGCACAACAGAATGCGGAAATGGAGTGCAAAGATGGAGGAATAGCTTAGCTTTTGGTACGTGGACGACCTAAGCTCATGATACCACTTGATGGAGACTAGTCCCAGCTGGAAACAAGCAGGCAGAACCTCCAAACAAGAAGAAACCAGTGCAGTGGTTTGAAGTGTTTTAATGGAGAAGAGGTGTATGGGTGAAGCCTCACAGCTCAAAGGGCCTTCTTAAAGAGGAAGGAAGCTTGAGGAAAGGAAGAAGAAGTAGTAAATCAAAGGTGACTTAAGAGCACAAAAGCTAGAAAGCAAATCCTACAGCATATCATTAAGCTCAAAAGTGAGGAAATACAAAGAGGAGGCCCTCTTATTTATAGGTGAAGAAGAGCCTAATTTCTTATTTAATTCCCTCCTAAATTCAAATAGGATGCACGTCCATTTTGATCCAGCAAGGTCCATGCTTCACTCCAGCTCAGCCAGCAAGATTCATGCCTCATTCCAAGTCAGCAAAGTCACGTGAAAAATTTTGGTGCCTTTCCCATTCCGCAACCACCTCCGTTTTGGCTCCTTTGATTTCCTTTATTGATTTAACTTCTTGGATGACTCAATCATGGTCTCCAAGCTTTATTAGTCCCTACAAAACAAAGTATAAGTGTTGTAGTTAAGAGAAGAAGGATTTTGATAAGTAACCTTCCATAGAATTAAAATGTTAGGTGATCCTTCTTCTTCTTTTTGAATCTTCCTAGCCATGGTTCTAGTAAGAGGGCTGATAATAGTTGAAAAACTGTTATTTTCATGCTTAAAATTGATACTAAAAGCAACCTTTAGACTTAGAAACTAGCTTGAAATCATACTTTTATCCATATTTTCAGAAATAAGAGAGCTGGACAGGTTTATGCTTGATTTCAGTGTTTTTGAGCAGGTTTTAAGGTGAATTTAGTGAAAGAAGTGAAGAAGGAGAGAGATAGAATCAGAAAAGGAATCGAAGAGTGCAAAAAGAAGAAGTCGAAGTCACCGCTGAGCGGCATTTTACCGCTGAGCGGCACTTAAGAGGTTGCGGGAGGTCCGCTGAGGGGCAAAATGGCCGCTGAGGGGCAAAATGGCCGCTGAGGGGAGAAAACGAGACGCGCAATCACCGCTGAGCGGTATTTTACCGCTGAGCGGCACTTTAATGGGCTTGGGCTTGACTTTTTGTAATTTACGAATGGTATTTAAGCCTTAGGGTTTCCTAGGGTTAGGCATCTTTGGCAGAAACGAGGCAAACACTCTCTCTTCCACCCCTTTGAAGGAGGATCTTGGATGCTCAGGCTACCTCTTCACCTTTATTGGGTTTATTCTTTCATACTTTCATTGTAATTCATCTAGGTTCACCATGAATATGGTGAACTAAACTTTGTATGTTTGTTGGGGAATCAATGTAATCTCTTGAAGCTCTCATATATGGAATTTATGCTTGCATCTTAATCTAAGATTTATGCTTTCTTTCATCATTAGTTAGGGTTTTTCCTCTTTGCTTAATGCTTGCATAGTTTAACTCATTCAATGCATGATTATTGGTTTTGTCGATACGGGCACGTACGGGGAAGTCTAGATCCGGGGAATTTCTCCCAATATTATATTGGTTGTCGTTAAGCTCCTGCACTTATGAACTAATCATTAGGAATGCTAGGAATTGTATGAACTCATGATTAGGGAGAAGCCATCTAGAATGGTACTTTAGAGAGTGGCATTAACAATGATGATTTGAATGTTGAATTCCTAAAATGTATGAGAGTGGATGAGATGAAATTGACCCCCAACAACATATTCATTAATATATTCCATTGAATTTTGTTTTAGCCATTGATCAAAACTTCATGCATACATGTTTATTTTCTGTCTTGCATATTAAACTCCAAATATTTCGTCTTTAAGTCTTAGCTAATCAAGAAATCACATAACTAAACTAGGCCGTGAGTCCTTTGGGAAGAACGATACTTGGTCTTACCAAGTTTATTACTTGAACGATTCGGTCATACTTGCCGATTGAAAAACAAGTTTGTGACATCATATTTTGGTGCTTACAAATTTGTCCATCAAGGGCCAATGTGATTTCTTTATGGTCTTCCATCATTTGTGCTCCATCTCCACTGGTAAATGACATGCTTTCCCATAGACTAGCTGATAAGGTGATAAACCCATAGATGTCTTCATTGCAGTCCTGTATGCCCAGATGTAGCAACTGTTTTCTCCAAGATCCGCTTGATCTCTCTGTTAGACACTTCAGCTTGCCCATTAGTCTGTGGATGATAAGGTGTAGCTACCTTATGTCTCACACCATAATGTTTGAGTACCTTGGCTAGCTGATAATTGCAAAAATGAGATCCTCCATCACTAATAAGTACTCTAAGAGTTCCAAAGCGTGAAAAGATTTGCCTCTTTAGAAATTTAATCACAGTGCTTGCATCCTCTTTAGGACACGCCAATGCTTCTATCCATTTGCTCACATAGTCCACTGCCACCAAAATGTATTCATTATTGAAAGATGGTGGAAATGGTCCTACAAAATATATGCCTCAGCAATCAAAGATTTCAACCTCTAAAATACCCTGTAATGGCATCTCATGACATCTTGAAATAGTTCCAATTCTTTGACACCTGTCACAATTCCTGGCATGATTATGAGCATCTTTAAATAAAGTAGGCCAGTAAAAACCTCACTGGAGAACTTTTGTTGTTGTTCTTCCTCCATTGAAATGTCCTCCATAAGGTGAGTCATGACAATGCTAGAGAATTCCTTCAGCTTCTTCATTTGTCACACATCGCCTCAAAAGATTATATGCTCCAATTTTGAACAAATAAGGGTCATTCCAGATAAACTGCTTGAATCATGCAAAAAATTCTTTCTTTGTTGCTAATTAAGATCTTCTGGAATTACTCCTGCAGCTTTAAAATTGGCCATATCAGCAAACCACGGCCTCTTTTGAATATACATGAGTGTTTCATCCGAAAAAGATTCCCAGATTTCTGCTTCCTTGCTAGTAACCTCAGTATTAACTAACCGAGATAAATGATCAGCAATCAAATTCTCACTCCCCTTCTTATCACGAATCTCTACATCAAACTCTTGCAATAGCAGTACCCATCTAATCAGACGTGGCTTAGAATCTGGCTTTGTCAATGATGACAAATTTATGAACACCGAAAAACGGCGCCACAAACTTGTTTAACCCTCGGCAAGTGTGAACGAATCGTATCAAGTAATAAACTCGGTAAGACCAAGTATCGTTCTCCCAAAGGACTCACGGCCTAGTTAGTTATATGATTTGTTGATTATTTAAGAGTTGTGAACAATTGATTGTAGGTTTTAAATGCAAAAGACAATAATTAAACATGTATGCATGAATTTTATCAATGGAAAAGAGGAAATCAAACACTTTAATGTATTAGATGGATGAGTATGTTGTTGGAATAATCAATTTCATCTTATCCACTCTCATATACTTTAGGAATTCATCATTCTTTTCATCAATGTTAATGCCACTCTCTAAATCACCTTGCAAGAAGGCCTATCCTTAATTACGAGTTCATACAATTCCTAGCATCCCTAATAATTAATTCTGAAGTGCATAAGCTTAACGGCAACCAACCCTCATATCCCTATGTATAGGCAATATGCTATTGGGAGAAATTCCGCGGATCTAGATTTCCCCGTACGTTCCCATATCGACAAAATCAATAATCATGGCATTGAATGAGTTAAACAATGCAAGCTTTAAGCAAGGAGGAAAAACCCTAACTAATGATGAAAGAAAGCATGTATCTTAAAATAAGATGTTAAAACATAAATTCCATATATGAGAGTTTCACAAGTCTACATTGATTCCCCAACAACAATACAAGGTTTAGTTCACCATATTCATGGTGAATCTAGATGAACAATAATGAAAGAATGAAAGATAGAACCCTAGAAAGATGAGAAGGTAGCCTAAGCATCCAAGATCTTCCTCTAAGGGGTGGAAAAGTGTGTGTTTTCTTCATCTTCAGCCAAAGATACAAACCCTAGGAAGACCTAAGGCTTATATACTATTCGTAATATTACAGAAAAGTGGGCCTAAGCCCAAAAGACCACCGCTCAGCGGTAAACTGCCGCTCAGCGGTACCAGCGCCAAGTCAATTTTCCCCTCAGCTGCATTTTCACCCCTCAGCGGAGCCAACGGGTGTTCCTGAGTGCCGCTTAGCGGTAAACTGCCGCTGAGCGGTACTTGCGGCTTCTCCTTTTGCACTTTTTGAGTTCTTTTCTGATTCCATCTCTATCCTTCTTCACTTCTTTCACCAAATTCACCTTAAAACCTGCATAAAACACTGAAATCAAGCATAAACCTGTCCAGCTCTCTTATTTCCAAAAATATGAACAAAAGCATGATTCCAAGCTAGTTTCTAAGTGTTAAAGGTTGCTTTTAGTATCAATTTTAAGCATGAAAATAACAGTTTTTCAACTGTTATCAGTCAACAAATATTTTATGGCTGCATGATCTGTGTAGATAATCACCTTAGAACCAATGAGATAAGGTCTAAATTTCTCCAAAGCATAAACTATAGCTAGAAACTCCTTTTCAGTAGTAGCATAATTCAATTGGGCATCATTCAACACTTTTCTAGCATAATAGATGGTGTGAAATACCTTCTCTTTTCTCTGACCAAGGATGACTCCTATTGCACAATCACTAGAGCCGAAATCAATTTGCTTTTCAATATGTCAAAAGCTTTCAAACATTCATCATTCATCACAAAAGGTAAATCTTTAACCAACAGATTACTCAATGGCTTCGCAATTTTTGAGAAGTCTTTAATAAATCTTCTATAGAATCCCGTATGGCCTAAGAAGCTTCTGATTCCCTTCACATTTGTTGGTGGAGGAAGTTTCTCGATAACCTCTACTTTGGCTTTATCTACTTCAATCCCCTTAGCAGAAATCTTGTGTCCTAACACAATTCCTTCTATTACCTTGAAATTACATTTTTCCCAATTAAGTACCAGATTCGTCTGAGCACATCTTTTTAGGACAATATCCAGATTCACCAAGCACCTTTGGAAGGAATCTCCAAAAACTGAGAAATCATCCATGAAGACTTCAATGCATTTCTCTATGAGATATGAAAAAATTGCCTGCATACACCTTTGAAATGTCGTTGGGGCATTACATAATCCAAATGGCATCTTTCTGTAGGCAAAGACACCAAAAGGACATGTGAAGGTCGTCTTCTCTTGGTCATTTGAATCTACCACAATTTGGTTGTATCCAGAGTATCCATCCAGAAAACAATAACAAGCCTGATCTACCAATCTCTCCAGCATCTAGTCCATGAAAAGAAGAGGAAAATGATCCTTCCTAGTGGCTTTATTCAATTTCCTGTAATCAATGCACATTCGCCATCCAGTAACAATTTGAGTAGGAATATTGTCATTCTTCCCATTATAGATTACTGTCATCCCACCTTTCTTTGGAACTACCTGCATTGGACTTACCCATTCACTGTTAGAGATTGGATAAATAATGCCAGCTTCCAAGAGCTTCAATACTTCTTTTCTAACCACCTCCTTCATGACAGGATTTAGTCTTCTTTGTGGTTTTGCACTCGGCCTATATTCATCTTCCATAAAGATCTTGTGCATGCAATAAGTTGGACTTATACCTTTAAGATCTGAGATTGACCACCCAATAACTGCTTTGTTGGCTTTCGATATTTCTTCCAACTTTCCTTCTTCTTCAGGAAGCAAAGAATTACTGATGATGACTGGTTTTGTTCCATCTTCTTCTAGAAAAACATATTTTAAATGTGATGGTAACATTTTTAATTCTAAGTTCTTTGCTTCAACTTCTTCTTTGGTATCAAGCATCTCAAACTTAGCATCTTCCACTGGAATCTCCTTCAATGTCTCCAAGTCCGTCATACATTCATCTATCAATTTCTCTTCTTCTTCATTTAAGTCTTCACAAGCATCGATAAAAGTTTTCTCTAGTGGAGAAGAATAATGTACCATCCTTTCTTGCACCATACAAACTTCATCAAGTACATCAAGTTGAAAACATGCTTTATCATCTTTCAGATGTGTCATGGCGTTGAATACATCAAAATTCACTTCTTCATCTTGAACTCTCAATTTAAGCTTACCATTCTCCACATCAATTAAAACTCTGGCAGTCTTCATAAATGGTCTCCCAAGAATGAGAGACACATCTCCATTTTCCTCCATCTCCATTATAACAAAAGCCAAATGGAAAAACAAATTTGTCAACCCTTACCAGCACATCTTCAACTGCCCCATACGGATATTTAAGAGACCTGTCCGCCAATTGAAGTGCCATTCTAGTGGGTTTGAGTTCTAAACCCTTAATTCTTTTAAACACAGAAAGCGGCATCAAATTGATGCTAACTCTCAAATCAATCAACGCCCTTCCAACTTCCAACTCTCCTATGGTGCATGGAATAGTGAAGCTCCCTGGATCTTTAAACTTAGGAGGCAATTGTTGTACGATTGCACTGTAGTTACCTTGCACTTCAATGGTGTCCTTCTCAATGTATTTTCTTTTCTTTGTAAGGAGTTCCTTCAAAAATTTTGCATAGGATGGCATCTGTTGCAATGCTTCAGAGAAAGGAATAGTAATCTCCAGTTTTTTAAACATCTCCATGAACCTTTCAAATTGTTTTTCTTTCTCCTTCCTTGAATACATCTTTGATAAGGAAGTGTCTTTTCTAACTCTCTTTCTTTTTTTCTCTCATCTTCCTCCTCTCTCTTTTTTTCTTTCCCAACCTTATCTTTTCCACTCTCATTATCTCTCTCTTTTCTCTCTATTTTTCTCTCCTCTAACACTTTACCGATTCTTGTTACAATGGTTTTACACTCTTCCCTCAAACTACTCTTTGCATTCTTTTCACAACCTTCTATCTTGTTAACCACTCGCCTAAGATTCATCTTCATATTGTTGAATGCAAATTCCACATTTTTACAATAAGAAGCGCTCATTTTCATAAATTGCTGGAAGGTATCTGATAACAGTTGAAAAACTGTTATTTTCATGCTTAACATTGATACTAAAATCAACCTTTAACACTTAGAAACTAGCTTCGAATCATGCTTTTGTTTATATTTTTGGAAATAAGAGAGTTGGATAGGTTTATGCTTGATTTCAGTGTTTTATGCAGGTTTTAAGGTGAATTTGATGAAAGAAGTGAAGAAGGATAGAGATGGAATCAGAAAAGAACTCAAAAAGTGTTTTTTTTCTTCTTTCCATTGATCAAAACTCATGCATACATGTTTACTTTTTGTCTTTTGCATTTGAAACCTCAAGAATTTGTTTATTTTCACAAGTCTTAAATAATCAAGAAGTCATATAACTAACTAGGCTGTGAATCCTTTGGGAGAACGATACTTTGTCTTACCAAGTTTATTACTTGATACGATTCGGTCACCCTTGCCGAGGTTACAATTTTTTGGCGCTGTTTTTGGTGTTCAGAAATTTGTCATCAAGTTTTTGGCGTCGTTACCGGGGACTCGTGGTTTAACTAGTTTATTTGCGTGATTATTGATTATCTTTGACTTGTTTTTGAATTTTGAATTTTAAATTTCGAATTTGGAATTTCTGTTTTTATTTTTCTGTTATTATTTTTCTGTTTTCTATTTTTATTTTTCTATTTTTATTTTTCTGTTACTATTTTTCTGTTTTTATTTTTCTGTTTTTTATTTTTTTGTTTTTATTTTTTTGTTTTTATTTTATCTTCTATCTTTCTATCTTTTATCTTCTTATGTCTTATTTTATATCTTCTCTATCTGTTTGTACTAACAAATATTTCTAGGGACTTGTTTTCTTGTGTATGCAGGAAGCAATTCGAACTAGAAGCAAGAAAACCTCGGAACCTCTTTTTGAAGGCTTAGACGAGAGTAGACGGAGGAGAAGAATCTGTACATCTAGAGAACTTTTCCCTCCTCCAGAAGATCTTTTACAACCTTCACCACAAGGTTCTCACCATAGCACTGAGGAGATGGAGAATAATAATGTTAGACGGACTCTTGCAGATTACACCAATGTAGTTGGCCCTCAACATTTTAACAGCATAGCAAGACCGAGGGTCAATGCAGCCAACATGGAGGTGAAACCAACGTTGATCCAACTAGTTAAGAGTAATCAATTTAATGGGTTGTCACATGAAAGCCCATATGAGCACCTCACAACCTTTAATGAAATTTGCAATACAGTGAAGATAAATGGGGTGCCTGACGAAGCAATCAAACTTAGCTTGTTTCCTTTCTCATTGGGAGGCAATGCTAAGCTTTGGTTGAACTCTTTTCCAGAAGGGAGCTTTACAGAGTGGGAAGTTGTGGTGACAAAGTTTTTGAACAAATACTTCCCACAATCCAAGGTAAACAAAGGAAAGCAGGAGATCTCATCTTTCAGGCAAGGCATGGAGGAATCACTAAGTCACGCATGGGACAGGTACAAAAGCTTATTAAGAAAGACTCCCACGCATGGATTTGACGAAGTAGAAGTAGTCCTATTCTTACTTGGAGGTCTCGGTTCACAAACCAAGTTGATGCTAGACGCCTCAGCTGGAGGCAATATTAAATGGAAGACTCTAAAGGAAGCAACTGAAATAATTGAAAACATGGCTACTAATGACAATGAGCTAAACAGTGAAAGAGGAGCTCCTATTCAACAAAAAGGAGTTCTATAGTTGCAATCTAATGATGCCTTGTTAGCTCAGAACAAGATAATAACTCAATAATTGGAGAATCTCACAAAGGCACTTGCACAACTGCCAAAAGAGTTAAAGACTGTTGCACAGGTTTAACCACAGATGTGTGAATTATGTGGTGGTGACCATATCAATGGTCAATGCGCCTTTCCAGTGGAAGCTTTAGAGGATGTTAACTTCATGGCCAATCAATTTCCATACTGTCAGGGGAATTTCAATCAAGGGTGGAAACCACACCCAAGTATTGGTCAAGGAAAAAGTGGGAAAGCTGGACAATTAGGGCAATTTAACAAGCAACAACAACAACCAACCTTATGGCAACAAATGTCTACACTTAATGAAAGATCAATAAGGATGGAAGAAACTCTTCAGCAATTCATATGGGCAACTAAATCCAATCAAAAGAGCACTGAAGCTGCTATTAAGAACTTGGATATTCAAGTGGGTCAACTTACTAAGTAGTTGGAAGAAAGGCCTGACAAGAATTTTGGGGCTAATACGGAGGTTAACCCCAGGGAAGAGTGTAAAGTGCTAGTGAGTGTAAATGTTGAAAAAGTTGAGTTGGAAAAAGAAGAGAGAGAAGAGAAAGAAGAAGAGAAAATTTGTGTGAAGATGAAGAAAGTGGAAAAAGAAAAAGAAAAAAGAAAGTGAGAGAAAAGAAAAATAGGACGAGAGAAAAAAAAAAGAATCATATGAAAAACCTCTTCTTCATCCAAAGAAGTATCATAGGAAGAAGGAATTTGAGCGCTTTATGGAAATCTTCAAGAAATTGGAGATTAAAGTTCTTATGATTGAGACATTGCAATAGGTTCCTGGTTTTATCAAATTCCTGAAGAAGTTCAGTAGAGATAAGAAAAAGAAGAAAGAACTTGAGTTTTATTGGGTCAAGCTAGTGACATTAAAAGAGCGCTTGCTGGGAGGCAACCTAGTGATTTAAGAACTTTTAATTTGTTGTTCAGGGATGTAATTTTGAACTTTTGGGTATTTTTGTTTTTGTTATAAGTTTGTTACAGGGTTTACATCTACTGATGGATGTTAAGCGGAAGAGTATCTACTGAAGGATACTATGTTTGTATACACCTACTGATGGGTGTTGGTAAGAAAGATTTGCATCTACTGAAGGGTGCTGGAGGATTTTGGGTCAGGCTCGTGACGTTAATCAAGCGCTACCTGGGAGGCTACCCAGTTGATTGATTGTATCTTTGTTGTTTGTTCTACTTTAATTGTATGATAGGGATTGGATGCATGAGTGATCTGAGAACTTAATTGCAGGGAGCAAGTGAGGGGCATGAGTAGAAGGCACCTAGGTTAAGCTAGGAAGAAGAAAAGCACAACACGAAAGTGCCGCTGAGTGGTGATATCGCAAAATGGGCTTAGGTTGCCCTTTAGCGGAACCGAAGCCCATTAGGGTATTTTTATACCCTAAGTCACGCCTTGGCCTCTATTTTCAGATTCTTCTCTGCACACACACTCCTAAACACTTTTCCAAAGGTTCTCTACATTTTTCCCTTCATTCCTCTTGAGAAAATCTCCCTTCCACTCATTTTCTAACTAGTTTTCCATCTAAGTTTGGGGTTGGGAGAGAGCATCATTGTTCTTCACAGTTTGAAAGCATTCTCTACTCGTTTAGCATCTCCACCCATGTAAGTCAAGCATTTTTCATTCTAGGGTTCTTGAGCATGAATTTGTTTGTTGAAGCATGAATTTTTAGGGGTTTTGATTCCTATGCATGATTTGATGAATTAATTGATGTTTGAACTGATTGATTTTAATCTGGAAGCATGAAAATTATATGTGGGTGGAGTTAGGAAAGGTCAAAAGAGTTTTTATCAAAAATCTGCAGAATCACCGCTTAGGGGTAAATTTCCGCTGAGCGGCACTCTAACAGACTTTGATTTTTGGCTGAATTTTGTACTAGATTGATGCACTGGTGGCGCTGAAGGGTGATTTTGACCCTCAGCGGTGGTTTAGCATGGAATTAGGGTGTTGTTTTTGGTTTACTAATGATTAACAATATGTCTTGTGGTTTTGTAATCTATGTGTGGTGTAGGAATGACATCCTCTTCAAGCAAAAGAGTGAAGACCATGGCATCCAAAAGGAAAGATAAGGAACCAGAACAACCCCACTCTAGTAGGTTCCTATCTCGCAAACATGAGAAGCATTTTAAGGTGGTCCAAGATAGGAGGCTCCTTATGGAGAAGAAAGTTGGAATGATACCTAACTTTGCTCCTGAGTTTGGAGAGCAACTGCTAGGAAGGAATTGGGGGAAGCTAGCCACACACCCTGCACCAGCCAATATAGCTGTGGTGAAAGAATTTTACACCAATGCAAGGAAGATTGGGATTATCCGGCTCAGGATTACCAAGGCTATGTCAGAGGCCACGCTATTAGGTATGATCCTAACTCTATCAACAGTTTCTTGGGTATTGTATGGGTTGGTGAGCAGTGCCAGTTTGCTCTATGTATGGAAGAAGGCATTGATTTTGATGATGTGGAGAGTGTTCTATGTGTACCTGGAGGACATTTTCAGAGGAACAAAATTGGTTCTGTGGTGAACATTAGGAGGATTGACTTGAACCCTCTTGCAAAGTATTGGATGGCATTTTCTCATGCCAACATTCATCCATGTTCTCATGTTTCAGAAATCACTCTTAGCAGGGCACTCCTCCTCTACTGTGCGATCAGGAATTTGAATGTCAACATTGGACAGGTAATAGCTAATGAGATACGGATGTGTGCTAACACAATAAATAGCAAAGCACCCTTAGGACATCCTTCTTTGATCACACACCTGTGCAAGATAGCTGGGGTGGATACTTCTGCTCCACCATTTGAGAGGCCAAGGAAAACAATTGATGAGGCCTATTACAGACAGTATTGTGGAGGTGAGGAGGCAACTCA
This sequence comes from Vigna angularis, assembly GCF_016808095.1. Taxonomy (NCBI): domain Eukaryota; kingdom Viridiplantae; phylum Streptophyta; class Magnoliopsida; order Fabales; family Fabaceae; genus Vigna; species Vigna angularis. The sequence continues at coordinate 14,816,252 of NC_068975.1, read as the reverse complement.
GCCAGTTCTTCCATGCCGTCCTCACAGAGAAAGAGGACAAGCATAGAGTCAGGCATCTGTAGAGACACATGAAGCAGAGCCTTTCCACATGAGGGACATGTATATCTCTCTTATAGGTGCACAGTTATAGTCTATCCATAGAAGGCAGGTGTCCATTGCTGAGATGATTGTTGGAATGTATGATACACCTCCAACACACAGGTGGACTATGGATGAGTTCCATAATGTGGTAGCTTGGCCAGAGGAGCAGGCCCAAGGCGATAGAGCTGGAGCAGCTGAAGCTTCAGCCATGGAGAGGGATGAAGATGATGCTGATGATGACGCATTTGAGGATGCTGAAGATGAGGAAGAGGAGGAGGATACAGATGACAACACAACTGATGAGGAGCTGAGATATCATTTACTGATGGATGCTATCAGCACTAGAGCAGGATTTATTTTATGCTTTTATTTGGTTTTATATTATTGAACTTATTTGCTTATGTTTTTAGAATAGGGTTTGATGTACTGAATTGGAAACTTTGTCTGTTATGATGGTTTACTTATGATAGTTGTTTGATAAGTAATACTTGATGATGCTTTGATCTTGATTGATGTTGAGATTGTGCACATTATATGCTTATACAGATGGTTCACAAGCTTTGTGAACAAATGCATGATGTTGGGATTGTTATTATGATACTAAGCAGGATGTGTATATGTGGAATGTGAATGAGCTTATATGTGAGGCTTTGAGCTCCAGAGTTGTTGTGATTGGATGCTATTACTTTGAAAGTATGAATGACTTTGCCCAGGTTTTCTATGATTGAATCAATTGCTTGTTTGCATCATATGATCAAGGCCATTTGTTGGTAACCCTTTTATTAGCCAAATGCATGATTTTAGCCCACAAAAGATAGAACTATGTGTTCTATCCTTTGAACCCTTAGCCTTGAACATGATTTGAAAACCTCTTGTGAAAAGCTTTACCTTGAGTTAAGTAGAAAATATCTAGTGGTATTGATAAATGTTCAAGTTTGGGGTTGTTGGGAAGTTATGAAAGGGAAATTGAAAGCATTGAGCTAAGAGCTAAGAACTAAGTACGTGAAAAGAAAAGGAAAAAGAGAAAGAAAAGATAAGAAAAAGCAAAGCTCAATGCAAAGGAAAGTTGGGAATAAGTAAGAATGATTGTGTTTATATGATTCTCTTAACTCAAGGGTTTTGTGATCTAGAAAAACCAATTTTCTTGTAAGCCCAGCTACATTATAAGCCATTGAAAAGTCCTTGTGATGATGCATGCTTGCGAATGTATTTGATTGTGGTTAAATGAAAGACAAACTCAATTCATGTGACATTGTGATAGTAGAGTAAATGAGTGAATACCTCTTATACACTTGTGTGTTTGAGTAAAACACTTTATCTAGTGAGGAAAGATTCCGTGAGCACATGAACATCCATGTTTAGTTGATTGATCATTCATGAAAAGTAGCATTTGTTGGATATTAGGTGATTGTGTGAACACTAAAGCATGTGCACGTCTTGATTGAAGTCTTTGTCATGAGCTTAATTGAGTACTTACTTATCTTGAAAAGAGGATTTTTGAATGGAGTGAACCATTGTATTGATTGGTAGAAGATTGAGTTACATCTTGTTTGCTTGAGGACAAGAAAAGTTCTAAGTTTGGGGTTGTGATAACAGTTGAAAAACTGTTATTTTCATGCTTAAAATTGATACTAAAAGCAACCTTTAACACTTAGAAACTAGCTTGGAATCATGCTTTTGTTTATATTTTTGGAAATAAGAGAGTTGGACAGGTTTATGCTTGATGTTAGTGTTTTATGCAGGTTTTAAGGTGAATTTGATGAAAGAAGTGAAGAAGGATAGAGATGGAATCAGAAAAGAACTCAAAAAGTGCAAAAGAAGAGAAGCCGCAAGTACCGCTCAGCGCCATTTTACTGCTGAGCAGCACTAAGTAACACTCGTTGGCACCGCTGAGGGGTGAAAGTATAGCTGAGGAGAAGAATTCAACACACCCACTTACCGCTGAGCGGCGTTAATTTACACTCGTTGGCACCGCTGAGGGGTGAAAGTGTAGTTGATGGGAAGAATTCAACACACGCACTTACCGCTCAGCGGTATTTTACCGCTGAGCGCCATTATTTTGGGCTTAGGCCTACTTTTCTATAGTTTTTAGAATAGTATATAAGCTTTAGGACTTCCTAGGGTTTGTATCTTTGGCTGGAGAAGATGCAAAACACATTTTTCACCCCTTGGGGGTAGAATTGGAGATGGTGACGGCTCTCCTCTTCTCTTTCTAGGGTTTTTCTATCTCTTCCATTCTTTCATTATTGTTCATTTAGTTTCACCATGAATATGGTGAACTAAACTTTGTATTGTTGTTGGGGAATCAATGAAATCTTTTGAAGCTCTGATATATGGAATTTTGTGTTTAAACATCATATTTATGATACATGCTTTCTTTCATCATTAGTTAGGGTTTTTCTTCTTTGCTCAAAGCATGCATTGTTTAACTCATTCGATGTCATGATTATTGGTTTTATTGATATGGACACATACGGTAAAATCTAGATCCGGGGAAACTCTCCCAACAGTAGTATAAAGCTAGACATAGGAATATGATGGTTGGTTGTCGTTAAGCTTCCGTTCACTATAATGGATGATTAATTGTTAGGGAGACTAGACATTGTAAACTAGTGATTATGATTAGGCTTTCTTCGCCGAGACATCGGGTTTAAGGTAAATTAGAGAGTGGCATTAACATTGATAAAAAGAATGATGAATTCCTAAATATATGAGAGTGGATAAGATGAAATTGATTACCCCAACAACATACTCATCCATATAATTCGTTCCAAGTGTTTGTGTTCTTCTTTCCATTGATCAAAACTCATGCATACATGTTTACTTTTTGTCTTTTGCATTTGAAACCTCAAGAATTTGTTTATTTTCACAAGTCTTTAATAATCAAGAAGTCATATAACTAACTAGGCCATGAGTCCTTTGGGAGAATGATACTTGGTCTTACCAAGTTTATTACCTGATACGATTCGGTCACACTTGCCGATGTTACAAGTTTTTGGCACTGTTTTCGGTGTTCACAAATTTGTCATCAGTATCCTCCAATTTTCTGGTTTTCGCATATGGAGTAGATTGTGGCTACCACTGCTTCTGCTGCCTTTGAGCTATTGAAATATTATTTATCTCTTGAGGTAAGAGGGGAAGCTTCTTTGTTACTTCTTCCAACTGCTGAATAATGATTTTGTTCTAAGAGAGCAAGGCATCATTTGATTGCAATTGTAGAACCCCTTTCTTTTGAATAGGAGTTCCTCTTTCACTATGCAACTCATTGTCATAAGTAGCCATATTCTCTATCAACTCGGTTGCTTCCTCTAGAGTCTTCCATTTAAGATTACCTCCTGCTGAGGCATCTAGCATCAACTTGGTTTGTGAACCAAGACCTCCAAGGAAAAGTAAGACTACTGCTCCTTTATCAAAGTCGTGCGTGGGAGTTTTTCTCAACAAACTTTTATAACGATCCCATGCTTGACCTAATGTCTCTTCCATGCCTTGTCTGAAAGAAGATATCTCTTGCTTCCCTTTATTGACTTTAGATTGTGGGAAATATTTGCTTAAAAACTTTGCAACCACAGCTTCCCACTCTATAAAGCTTCCTTCTGGAAAATAGTTTAACCATAACTTAACATTGCCTCCCAATGAGAAAGGAAACAAGCTAAGCTTGATTGCTTCATCCGGTACCCCATTAATCTTCACGGTATTACAAATTTCATTGAAGGTAGTGAGATGCTCATATGGATTTTCATGTGATAACCCATTGAATTGATTACTCTTTACCAGTTGTATCAATGCTGGTTTCACCTCCATGTTTGCAGCATTGACCCTTGGCCTTGCTATACTGTTAAAGTGTTGAAGGCCAACCACAGTGGTATAATCTGCAAGAGTGCGTCTACCATTATTCTCCTCTGCCTTATTTTCAGTGCTTTGGTTAGACCTTTGTGGTGAAGGTTGTAAGAGTGTTTCTGGAGGAGGGAATAGTTCTCTAGATGTACTGATTCTTCTCCTCCGTCTACTCTCGTCCAAGCCTTCAAGAAGAGGTTTTGAATTTTTCTTGCTTCTTGTCCGAATTGCTTCCTGCATACACAAGAAGACAAGTTCCTAGAAACAATTGTTAGCACAAAAAGATAGAGAAGAAAAATAAAAAGATAGAAGATAGAAAGATAAAACAAATAGAATTAGAAATACAAAAAGATAAAAACAAAAACCAAAAAGATAAACTTAAAGATACAAAAATAAAAAGATAAATCAAAAATATACAAATCAAGTCAAAGTTAATAAAAAATCACACAAATAGACTAGTTAAACCACAAAGTGCATTCTGCTTCGTTCCAGCCAAAGATGACTGACCTAGGTCGACTAAAACCTTATATAGTATTCTAAAAATTACACAAAAGTTGCCCAAGGCCCAAAAAAATGGCGCTCAATGGTAAATACCGCTCAGTGGTAAGTGTGCGTTCTTGTATTTGACGCTCAACTGCATTTCTGCCCCTCAACGGTGACTACGGGTGCATATGTTTCATCATAATCGATACCTACATCTTGGCAGTAGCCTTTTGCAACTAATCTTGCTTTATATTTTATGATTTCTCTTGAATCATCCATCTTATTTCTGAAAACCCATTTTGTGCCTATGACCAACATGTTATTTGTTCTTGGTACCAGTTCCCATTCATTATTCGTCTTAAATTGGTTAAGTTCCTCTTGCATGGCCATCATCCAATTTTCATCTGCAAGAGCATCTTCAACCCTTTTTGGTTCAATCTTAGACACATATGCAACATTCATGCAGAACTGATTCAGTTGCCTTCTTGTAGACTGATAACAATTGAAAAACTGTTATTTTTATACTTAAATTTGATCTTAATGACAACCTTTATGACTTAGAAACTAGCTTGGAATCATGTTTTTGTTGAAGTTTTGGAAATAAGAGAGTTAGACAGGTTTTATGCTTGATTTCCTTATTTTTTGTAGGTTTTAAGATGAATTGAATGAAAGAAGTGAAGGAGCTAGGAGTTGGATTCAAAAAAGGAAGAAAAAGTGCATAAAAAGAAGAAGCCGCAATTACCGCTTAGCGTAATTTACCGTTGAGCGGCACTTTGAAGACCCGTAGTCACCGTTGAGGGGCAAAACTATAGCTGAGGGGTAGAATAGAAGTCACGCACTTACCGCTGAGCGATATTTACTGCTGAGCGACATTCTTATGGGCTTGGGCTTACTTTTCTATAATTTTTAGAATACTATATAAGGTTTTAATTAATGATGCTTGATGATGCTTTGATATTGATTGATGTTGAGAATGTGCACATTATATGCTGAGATACAGGTGGTTCACTAGCTTTGTGAACAAATGCATGATGTTGTGATTGTGATTATGATGTTAAGCAGGATGTGTATGTGGAATGGTTAAATGAGCCTATATGCACAAGCAAGAAGTCTCCACGGGTCATTCATCTTTCATTTTAAGCTACAGCTGCAACCTAGGACAGGGGGGCTGTTACGGGGGATGAGGTTGGGGTGAGCTGTCACGGCCTGGGAGAGGTCCTCTCTTCCAGTGGCTCCCATTTTTCATTCCAGTAGAGCTCTAGTAGTGTAGATTCCAGAAAAATGTAATGTAGTGTAGTGTAGGAGTGTAGTGAAGCAGTGGAGGTGCCGTGAGATGTGCTGTGACAATAGAGAGTTGGAACAGAGGTTGAATACTGTGGTGTACGGTTCGAATTTTATTTTCTGTGTTTGTAATGAAGTTAAATTCAATGCACAATATGAGTTAGTTTCTTGTTGCTAAAATTTCAATGTTATTTTACTGTTCTGTTTACTGATGTGATTTAATTTCTACTGCAATTTAATTTCTACTGTCATTTTTATTATGTTGTTGATTATTGCACTTTAAGTCATTCACTGTAATTTTGTTCTCTGTATTTTGCTGCTGTAATTTTGATTCTGTTTTCATATCTGAAATTTACTGTTTGCTGTATTTTCGTTTTACGTATTTTCTGTTTTTCTGTATTTTTGCTTTTACTATTCCAAATTGTTTTTACTATTTCATGTTGCTATATTTTCGTTTTTTTTGTTGTACCAATTTCGTTTCACTGTCTTGAAGTTTATTTCAACGCTTTTTAATTTTCTCCGCAACAAAAAACACCTTCAAACCCCCCCCCCCCCCCCACTACGTGTTTAATCTGAGACTGAACCACAAATTGGTCCTTGAGAGACGACCTAGGAGTCACTTCCTAGCTTATACTGCATTAATTTTGCAATCAATTTTTGTGTGAGGTGCGACCCTCTCAACAATGAGTCCAAACTGCACTAAATTAGAATGGTACAATTGGTCAAATTTTACTAACTACACTGAACTAGCTTAAGAAACTACAAATAAACTTTCCTAAGAAGTTTAGAATGGTACAAGAAGGATAACTACAAAAACAACGTAGAGCTCGAAATATGACATCCTATAACCTAAAACGTGTACTAATTAGGTGACAATTTCGAAATTCACCTAAACTAACCTAAGTATGTTGATGTATATATTGTATGTTCCTGTATATTGTATGTTCATTTATTACGCTACAACTTCATTAAGTTATGTAGCCATTTAAAGTTTTATGGTGCTACACACACTCTTAATGGAATGAGAAGGGTAACAGTACCTTATACACTTACAATGCACAAAATATGTGAAAGTACTCTATAAAAGAGAACTTTAGTATTGTCAGATTATTGAGTCCCCCAAATTGTATACACAACCACTTAGCTTGTCAAAGGCATTTCAATACTGAGGACTTCTCTTTGGATTCCCTTATTGAATGCCTATGACAATAGTCTTGAAATTGCCTTCCATGTTTGACTTTAGTAGTAATAGGTTTATTACTTATGTCACATGGAGTGTTGCTGTTTTGGCTAAGTTTTTATTTGTTTGGCTTGCCACAGAACATGGCCCATTTTCCCAACCATCGTGGATGGATGTACGACCGTTGTTATAGTGGAAGGAGAGGTTTGAAGCAATCTTTTGTCATCGGAGTTGAAGAGTTTGTGGAGACGGCCCGACGATATCAATATTATGCTGTTGATGGAGGGATTCGATGTCCATGCATCAAGTGCGAATGTACAAGGATTTTGAAAGATGAAGTCGTCAAACTTCACCTATACCAAAAAGGGTTCATGCCTAATTACACGGTTTGGACATTTCATGGTGAAGAAATTCCTTCGACCTCCACTGCAGCTGAAAAACGGCTTGCATCAGGTTCGAGTACTATTGTACATACATCTGAGATAGATCAATTTGCCGATATGCAAGAGATGGTCGACAATGCTCTTCGTTGCCATGCTGAACAAGAAGCAAACGATTGTCATTACCAAGAGCCTCCAAATGAAACCACTCAGAGGTTTTACAATTTACTAACAGAGGCAAATCTACCTGTATTTGAAGGTTCAACTAAGTCAAAATTATCAGTGTGCATTAGACTCATGGCTGACAAATCTAATTGGAACGTGCCCATAGAAGCAGTGGACTTTTATACAAAATTGATGTTAGATTTGACACCACCAAACAATTTTATGCCGAAGAATTATTACCAAGCCAAAAAATGTGTTTCAAAGTTGGGATTGGAAGTCAAGAAGATTGATTGTTGTGTTAATGGATGTATGTTATTCTACGACAATGACAGTGGAAAAAATGATGCATTGTTGGTTGAATGCAAGTTTTGTGGCTCACCTCGATATCATACGATGCATGCTGGCCGGAGGCAAAAAAAACCCATTCCCTTAAAGTTCATGTTCTACTTGCCTATAATTCCAAGATTATAAAGAATGTTTACTTCAATGCAAACATCAGAACACATGACATGGCATGATGGTAACAAAATTGAAGGATTTTTGCGTCATCCTTCTAATGGTGAAGCTTGGAAGCACTTCAATCGTAAACATCCATCCTTTGCTAGTGAACCGCGCAACGTCAGACTTGGTCTATGCTCTGATGGTTTCACCCCGTACATTCAGGCCTCTGCATCACCATATTCATGCTGGCCCGTGATAGTTACCCCATACAATCTACCACCTGAGATGTGTATGACAAAGCCTTACATGTTTTTATCGTGTATAATACCAGGTCCATCTAATCCCAAATCATTGATTGATGTTTATTTGGAGCCTTTGATTGATGATTTGAAGAAGTTATGGAATGGTTTTTGGACGTATGACGTTTCAAGGAAGCAAAATTTCCTTATGAGGGAAGCCTTGATGTGGACTATTAATGACTTCCCAGCGTACGACATGTTATTTGGTTGGAGCACACATGGTCGATTAGCTTGTCCACATTGCATGGAACATACAAAGTCATTCCAATTGAGTTATGGTCGGAAAAGTAGTTGGTTTGACTGTCATCGACGGTTCTTGCCCATTGATCACCCCTTTAGAAGAAACAAAAAGGCATTTCGCAAAGGGCAAGTTGAAACAGATTTGCCCCCACCGAAGTTGACTGGATCACACGTTTGGAGAAGAGTTAAAGACTATCCAAAAGTCACTGAATCTGGTCAGAATAGGATAGAAGGGTTTGGAGAATGGCATAATTGGACGAAAAGAAGCATATTCTGGGAACTTCCCTATTAGAAAGACAACTTGCTAAGACACAACCTGGATGTCATGCACACAAAAAAAAATTTCTTTGACAATGTCTTCAACACAATTATGAATGTTATAGGTAAGACAAAAGATAATGAGAAAGTGATGACAAATTTATGAACAACGAAAAACGGCGCCAAAAACTTGTTTTACCATCCGCAAGTGTGACCGAATCGTATCAAGTAAGAAACTCGGTAAGACCAAGTATCGTTCTCCCAAAGGACTCACGACTGATGGACAAATTTGTAAGCACCAAAATATGATGTCACAAACTTGTTTTTCAATCGGCAAGTATGACCGAATCGTTCAAGTAATAAACTTGGTAAGACCAAGTATCGTTCTTCCCAAAGGACTCACGGCCTAGTTTAGTTATGTGATTTCTTGATTAGCTAAGACTTAAAGACGAAATATTTGGAGTTTAATATGCAAGACAGAAAATAAACATGTATGCATGAAGTTTTGATCAATGGCTAAAACAAAAGACACACACTTTCAATGGAATATATTAATGAATATGTTGTTGGGGGTCAATTTCATCTCATCCACTCTCATACATTTTAGGAATTCAACATTCAAATCATCATTGTTAATGCCACTCTCTAAAGTACCATTCTAGATGGCTTCTCCCTAATCACGAGTTCATACAATTCCTAGCATTCCTAATGATTAGTTCATAAGTGCAGGAGCTTAACGACAACCAATATAATATTGGGAGAAATTCCCCGGATCTAGACTTCCCCGTACGTGCCCGTATCGACAAAACCAATAATCATGCATTGAATGAGTTAAACTATGCAAGCATTAAGCAAAGAGGAAAAACCCTAACTAATGATGAAAGAAAGCATAAATCTTAGATTAAGATGCAAGCATAAATTCCATATATGAGAGCTTCAAGAGATTACATTGATTCCCCAACAAACATACAAAGTTTAGTTCACCATATTCATGGTGAACCTAGATGAATTACAATGAAAGTATGAAAGAATAAACCCAATAAAGGTGAAGAGGTAGCCTGAGCATCCAAGATCCTCCTTCAAAGGGGTGGAAGAGAGAGTGTTTGCCTCGTTTCTACGAAAGATGCCTAACCCTAGGAAACCCTAAGGCTTAAATACCATTCGTAAATTACAAAAAGTCAAGCCCAAGCCCATTAAAGTGCCGCTCAGCGGTGATTGCGCGTCTCGTTTTCTCCCCTCAGCGGCCATTTTTCCCCTCAGCGGACCTCCCGCAACCTCTTAAGTGCCGCTCAGCGGTAAGATGCCGCTGAGCGGTGACTTCGACTTCTTCTTTTTGCACTCTTCGATTCCTTTTCTGATTCTATCTCTCTCCTTCTTCACTTCTTTCACTAAATTCACCTTAAAACCTGCACAAAAACACTGAAATCAAGCATAAACCTGTCCAGCTCTCTTATTTCTGAAAATATGGATAAAAGTATGATTTCAAGCTAGTTTCTAAGTCTAAAGGTTGCTTTTAGTATCAATTTTAAGCATGAAAATAACAGTTTTTCAACTGTTATCACAACCCCAAACTTAGAACTTTGCTTGTCCTCAAGCAAACAAAATGTAACTCAATCTCCAACCAATTCATATGATGGTTCACTCATTCAAAAATCCTCTTTTTCAAGATAAATAACAACTTCACTCAAACTTATGACTAAGAGTTCAATCAAGATGTGCACATGCTTTAGTGTTCACAAAGTCATTTAAATTCCAACAAATGCTATTTTTCATGAATGATCAATCAATTAAGCATGGATGTTCATGTGCTTATGGAATATTTCCTCACTAGGTAAAGTGTTTCACTCGACACACAAGTGTATAAGAGGTAATCACTCATTCACTCTACTATCACAATGTCACATGAATCAACTTTGCCTTTCATTTTACCACAATCAAAAACATTCACAAGCATGCATCATCACAAGGACTTTTCAATGGCTTATAATGTGGCTGGGCTAACAAGAAAATTGGTTTTTCTGGATCACAAAATCCTTGAGTTAAGAGAATCATAACAACACAATCATCTTATTCATTCCCAACTTTCTTTTACCTTTGCATTTGCATTGAGCTTTACTTCTTTTTCTTTTCTCTTTGCATATTCTTACTTTTTAGCTCTTAGCTCAATGCTTTTCTTTTCATGTTTTCCCAACAACCCCAAACTTGAACATTTAACAATACCACACAAGATCTTCTACTTAACTCAAGGTAAAGATTTTCAATCAAAGGTTTTCAGTGTATGTTCAAGGCTAAGGGTTCAAAGGATAGAACACAACGTGTTCTCTTTTAGTAGGCTAACTTTATGAATTTGGCCAATAAAAAGGGTTCCAACAAATGGCCTTGATCACATGATGCAAAACAAGCAATTGATTCAATCATAGAAAACCTGGGCAAAATCATTCATGCTTTCAAAGTAATATCATTCAATCATACCAAAAACTCTGGAGCTCAAAACCTCACATATAAGCTCATTCACATTTGACATACACATCCTGCTTAATCTCACAATCACAATCATGATATCATGCATTTGTTCACAAAGCTTGTGAATCACCTGTATAAGCATTTTAATGTGCACATCTATCTCAACATCAATCAATCAATAAGCATCATCAAGCAGTACTTATCACACAATCACAGTTAATAGCAAACCATCATAACAAACCAGGTTTTCAATAGAGTACATCAAACCCTAATCTAAAAACAAAAACAAATAAGTTCAGAAAACTTAAACCACAAAAGCATAATCATATGATAGCATTCATCAGTAAATGCTATCTCAGCTCCTCATCAGTCTGAGTTGTCCTCTGTATCTTCCTCTTCCTCCTCATCTTCATCATCATCAAATGCATCTTCCTCCTCAGCTTCATCTTCTTCCATATCTCTAGCTGAAGCTTCAGCTGCTCCAGCTCCTCCTCCATGTACTGGTTCTTCTGGCCAAGCTACTACATTGTGGAATTCATCCATAGTCCACCTGTGGGCTGGAGGTGTATCATACATCCCCACTATCATCTCAGCAGTGGCCACCTGCCCTCTGTGTATGGACTGCAACTGAGCACCTATAAGAGACATATACATGTCCCTCATCTGGAATGGTTCTGCTTCATGTGTATCAGCAGATGTTTGGCTCTGTGCTGGCCCTCTCTCTCTACGAGCCCGGCGTGGTGGAACTGGCTGAGCTACATCCTCACCTCCACAGTATTGTCTATAATAAGCCTCATCAATAGCTTTTCTTGGCCTCTCAAATGGTGGAACAGAAGTGTCCACCCTAGCTAGCTTGCAAAGGTGAGTGATCAAAGAAGGATGTCCTAGTGGTGCTTTGTTGTTTGAGGTGTTAGCACATACACTAATTTCATCAGCTATCACCTGCCCAATATTAACATTCAAATTTCTGATAGCACAGTAGATGAATAGTGCCCTGCTGAGAGTAATATCTGACACATGTGAACATGGCTGAATGTTGGCATGAGAAAATGCCATCCAATATTTTGCAAGAGGATTCAAATCTATCCTCCTAATGTTAACCACTGAGCCAGATCTATTCCTTTGGAAGTGTCCTCCAGGTATACACAACACTCTCTCCACATCCTCAAAATTAGCACCTTCCTCCATGCAAAGAGCAAACTGACATTGCTCACCAGCCCACACAGTATCCAAGAAGTTGTTGATAGAATCAGGGTCATACCTGATAGCATGGCCTCTGACATAGCCCAAATAATTCTCAGCTGGATAATCACCAATCTTCTTTGCATTGGCATAAAATTCCTTCACCACAGCTATGTTGGCAGGTGCAGGATAAGTGGCTAGCTTTCCCCAATCATTCCCTAACACTTGCTCTCCAAATTGAGGAGCAAAGTTAGGTATCATTCCAACCTTTCTCTCCATCAGAAGTCTCCTGTCCTGAACCACCCTAAAGTGCTTCTCATGTTTCCTAGAGAGGAACCTGCCAGAATGGGGTTGCTCTGGTTCCTTTTCCTTTCTCTTGGTTGCCATGGTTTTCAATCTTTTTCCTGATGAAGATGTCATTCCTACATTCAAAACACAAACAAAACCACAGAACATGATGTTAATCATTAGTAAAACACAGAACACAACTCCTTTCAAAGCTAAACCACCGCTGAGGGCCAGAATTTCCCCTCAGCGCCACCAGTGCCACATTCCAACACGCAAAATTTTAGAAAAATCAAATCTGGCAGAGTGCCGCTCAGCGACAGATTACCCCTCAGCGGTAACTCTGCAGATTTTGGAAAAACCTATTTTAAAGCTGTCCTAACTCCACCCAAATGCAATTTTCAGTTTTCCAGTTCATAATCATGTAGTTTAATCGGTTCAAACATCAAATATATCATCAAATCATGCATAGAAATCAAAACCCCTAAATATTCATGCTTTGACAATCATATTCAAATTTAAGAACCCTAGAATGAACAAAATGCATTTTACTTACTTGGGTGGAGATGCTAGATGCAATGAGAATGCTTCCAAGCTAGAATGCTCTCTTCCAACCCCAAACTTTGATAGCACACTAGTGAAAAAGTGAGTGGAAGAGATATTTTCTTAAGAGGGAAGAGTGAAAAGATGTGGAAAACCTAAGAGAAGATGTGTGGAAGTGTTTGTGCAGAGAAAAGCCAGAAAGTATAAGACTTTGCGCAGCTTAGGGTTTAAAAATACCCTAATGGGCTCGGGTCCCGCTAAGGGGAACTAAAGCCCAATCTGCGAGAGTACCGCTCAGCGGCCCTTTCGTGATGTGCTCCTCTCCTTCTTTTCTTAACCTACGTGTCTTCCCTACATGCCCCTCATGGGTTCCCTGCAATTCAATGTTAAAAATGCTTATGCAAATCCTAACTAAAATAAACAAACAGAAACAATCAATCAACTGGGTTGCCTCCCAGGTAGCGCTTGTTTAACGTCACGAGCCTGACCCAAAATCCACCAACACCCATCAGTAGGTGTTTCAAACTCACCAGCACCCATCAGTAGATGCAAAATTTTCTCACTAACACCCATCAGTAGGTGTTACAAACCTAGTATCCTTCAGTAGATACTTAACCACCTAGCATCCTTCAGTAGATGCTGGATCCAACAAAATATTTACAAGATAATGTCCACAGGTTAAAAATTATAAAACTAAAATCAAAATCAAAAGTTTGTCAATCACTGGGTTGCCTCCCAGCAAGCGCTCTTTTAACGTCATTAGCTTGACCCAATAAAGTTCAAGTTCCATCTTCTTTATAGTTGATGTAATCATTCCACCAACTTCTCAACTGCTTCCTTTGGACTGTCTTGGTTCTTCTAGAATATGGAGACTCTATCTCTATCACCTCCTTCTCTTTAAAGCCCTTCACAACCCACAACTTGTTCTTGATTCTTACTGGTGTGCCAAGTTGGAGTCTTCTTTTCTTCCAGTCTCTAGGAATTTCTTCTCCTCTTCCAATCTCCTCTTCCTTGGGTACCTGAAACAACAAACAATGGTTACCTGAAACCTCAAGATCTTCATCTTTATGTCTAGTCATGGGTGCATCTCGAAATGCAGCTTTATAACTAGCCTCTTCCTCCTTTGCTTGCGTTTCATCTTTGAAGACATCCACCACCACTCTCTCCTCTCTGTCCTGGAGCACTACTATACCTTCATGTACATCTATGATGGCCCTGGCCGTTTTCATAAACGGTCTTCCAAGTATGATAGGTATTCTCTCGGTCTCCATTTTCATCACCACAAAGTCTGCCAAGAACTAAAGTTTGCCAACACAAACTACAATGTCTTCTGCAATCCCACATGGCTCCTTTGAAGATCCATCGGCCATTACTAAATTAACCTTTACAGGTTTCATTTTAACCTCGCCAATTTGCTCCAGTAAAGAATAAGGTATCAAGTTAACACTTGAACCTAAATCAAGGAGAGCTTTCTTTACCTTTTTCTTCCCTATAGTACAAGGGATAGAAAAACTACCTGGATCTGGTGCTTTAGGAGGGAATGACTCTTTCTTAACAGTTATACACTTTTCTTCCTCAACATCTCTACGTCTCTTCTTTGTAGAGGTTCCTTCATCTGATTTTGTGTAAACTGCAATTTTCTGTAGAATTTGTTCCCAAGGTGCGTCATTATCCACCATTCTGAATAACTCTGTGAAGTCCATTTGTTTCTCTTGATTTGTTGGAAAAGGAAAAGTGTTCTTTCTTTCTACTTCTCTCCTTTCTTCTGTTTCTCCTTCTTCTAACTCAATTATCTCTTCATTCACACTCTTTACCACTTTGCACTCTTCTATGGGGTTAACCTCAGTATTAGCCCCAAAATTTCTATTTGGCCTCTCTTCCAATTGCTTGGTAATCTGACCCATTTGAATCTCCCAATTCTTTATAGCAGCTTCAGTGCTCTTTTGAGAAGATTCTGTTTTCTGTATGAATTGCTGAAGAGTTTCTTCCAACCTTGTTTGTCTTTCATTAAGCATAGATAACTGTTGCCACAAGGTTGGTTGCTGCTGCTGCTTATTATATTGATTAGCTTGCCCAGTTTGTCTTTGGCCAATGCTTGGATGTGGTTTCCACCCTTGATTATAATTCCCTTGACGGTATGGAAATTGATTAGCCATGAAATTAACATCCTCCACGGCTTCCACTGGAAAAGCACACTGACCATTGACATGATCACCTCCACATAATTCACACAACTGGGTTTGTACCTGTGCAGCAGATTTCAACTCTTTAGGTAATTGAGCCAAAGTTTTAGTCAGAGTCTCCAACTGTTGAGTTAGAATTTTATTCTGAGCTAGCAAGGCATCATGTGTTTGTAATTGAAGAACTCCTTTTTGTTGCATAGGAGCTCCTCTCTCACTGTGCAGCTCATTGTCACTAGTAGCCATGTTTTCTATAATTTCAGTTGCTTCCTCTGGAGTCTTCCATTTAATATTGCCTCTTGCTGAGGCGTCCAGCATCATCTTGGTTTGTGAACCAAGCGCTCCAAGGAAAGTTAAGACTACTTCTTGATCTTCAAAACCATGCGTGGGAGTTTTACGTAACAAGCTTTTATACCTGTCCCATGCATGCCCCAGTGATTCTTCCATGCCCTGCTTGAATGAAGAAATCTCTTGCTTGCCTTTGGTCACCTTAGATTGTGGGAAGTATTTGTTTAAAAATTTTGTGACCACTGCTTCCCACTCTGTGAAACTTTCTTCTGGAAAAGAATTCAACCAAAGCTTAGCATTGCCTCCCAATGAAAAAGGAAACAAGCTAAGTTTGATAGCTTCGTCTGGCACCCCATTAATCTTGACCGTGTTGCAAATCTCGTTAAAGGTAGTAAGGTGCTCATATGGGCTTTCGTGAGATAACCCATTAAATTGATTACTCTTCACCAGTTGAATTAATGCTGGCTTGACCTCCATGTTGGCTGCATTGACTCTAGGTCTAGCTATGCTGTTAAAGTGCTGAGGTCCAGCAATATTAGTGTAATCTGCAAGAGTTCTTCTAGCATTATTGTTCTCCATACTTCCTGTGCTATGAACAGAGCCTTGTGGTGATGATTGTAGGAGAGTTTCTGGAGAAGGGAAAAGTTCTCTAGACGTTCTGATTCTTCTCCTCCTTCTACTCTCGTCTAGACCTTCAAAAAGAGGTTCTGTTGTTTTCTTACTCCTAGTTCGAATTGCTTCCTGCATACACAAGAAAACAAAACCCTAGAAAATATTTGTTAGCACAAAAAGATATAGAAGAAGATATATATTCAGAAGATAAAAAGATTTAGAAGATAGAATCAAATAAGATAGAATAAAATAAAACCTAATCTAAAAAAAATAAAATCTAACCTAATCTAAAAGATAAAATAAAATAAAATAAAATCAAATCAAATAAAAATAAAATCTAATCTAATCTAAAACAAAAATCGAAAAATAAAAACAGAAAATAAAAACAGAAATATAAAAACAGAAATTCAAAATTAAAGTCAAAGATAATCAATAATCACACAAATTAACCAGTTAAACCACGAATCCCCGGCAACGGCGCCAAAAACTTGATGGACAAATTTGTAAGCACCAAAATATGATGTCACAAACTTGTTTTTCAATCGGCAAGTATGACCGAATCGTTCAAGTAATAAACTTGGTAAGACCAAGTATCGTTCTTCCCAAAGGACTCACGGCCTAGTTTAGTTATGTGATTTCTTGATTAGCTAAGACTTAAAGACGAAATATTTGGAGTTTAATATGCAAGACAGAAAATAAACATGTATGCATGAAGTTTTGATCAATGGCTAAAACAAAAGACACACACTTTCAATGGAATATATTAATGAATATGTTGTTGGGGGTCAATTTCATCTCATCCACTCTCTAAAGTACCATTCTAGATGGCTTCTCCCTAATCACGAGTTCATACAATTCCTAGCATTCCTAATGATTAGTTCATAAGTGCAGGAGCTTAACGACAACCAATATAATATTGGGAGAAATTCCCCGGATCTAGACTTCCCCGTACGTGCCCGTATCGACAAAACCAATAATCATGCATTGAATGAGTTAAACTATGCAAGCATTAAGCAAAGAGGAAAAACCCTAACTAATGATGAAAGAAAGCATAAATCTTAGATTAAGATGCAAGCATAAATTCCATATATGAGAGCTTCAAGAGATTACATTGATTCCCCAACAAACATACAAAGTTTAGTTCACCATATTCATGGTGAACCTAGATGAATTACAATGAAAGTATGAAAGAATAAACCCAATAAAGGTGAAGAGGTAGCCTGAGCATCCAAGATCCTCCTTCAAAGGGGTGGAAGAGAGAGTGTTTGCCTCGTTTCTGCCAAAGATGCCTAACCCTAGGAAACCCTAAGGCTTAAATACCATTCGTAAATTACAAAAAGTCAAGCCCAAGCCCATTAAAGTGTCGCTCAGCGGTAAAATACCGCTCAGCGGTGATTGCGCGTCTCGTTTTCTCCCCTCAGCGGACCTCCCGCAACCTCTTAAGTGCCGCTCAGCGGTAAAATGCCGCTGAGCGGTGACTTCGACTTCTTCTTTTTGCACTCTTCGATTCCTTTTCTGATTCTATCTCTCTCCTTCTTCACTTCTTTCACTAAATTCACCTTAAAACCTGCACAAAAACACTGAAATCAAGCATAAACCTGTCCAGCTCTCTTATTTCTGAAAATATGGATAAAAGTATGATTTCAAGCTAGTTTCTAAGTCTAAAGGTTGCTTTTAGTATCAATTTTAAGCATGAAAATAACAGTTTTTCAACTGTTATCAACGACCTAGTTAGTTATATGATTTGTTGATTATTTAAGACTTGTGAACAATTGATTGTAGGTGTTAAATGCAAAAGACAATAATTAAACATGTATGCATGAATTTGATCAATGGAAAAGAGGAAATCAAACACTTTAATGTATTAGATGGATGAGTATGTTGTTGGGGTAATCAATTTCATCTTATCCACTCTCATATACTATAGGAATTCATCATTCTTTTCATCAATGTTAATGCCACTCTCTAAATCACCTTGCAAGAAGGCCTATCCTTAATTACGAGTTCATACAATTCCTAGCATCCCTAATAATTAATTCTGAAGTGGAGAAGCTTAACGGCAACCAACCCTCATATTCCTATGTCTAGGCAATATGCTATTGGGAGAAATTCCCCAGATCTAGATTTCCCGATACGTTCCCATATCGACAAAATCAATAATCATGGCATTGAATGAGTTAAACAATGCAAGCTTTAAGTAAGGAGGAAAAACCCTAACTAATGATGAAAGAAAGCATGTATCTTAAAATAAGATGTTAAAACACAAATTCCATATATGAGAGTTTCACAAGACTACATTGATTCCCAACAACAATACAAGGTTTAGTTCACCATATTCATGGTGAAACTAGATGAACAATATTGAAAGAATGAAAGATAGAACCCTAGAAAGATGAGAAGGTAGCCTTAGCATCCAAGATCTTCCTCCAAGGGGTGGAAAGGTGTGTGTTTACTTCGTCTCCAACCAAAGATACAAACCCTAGGAAGTCCTAAAGCTTATATATTATTCGTAATATTACAGAAAAGTGGGCCTAAGCCCAAAATACCACCGCTCAGCGGTACTAGCGCAAAGTCAATTTTCCGCTCAGCTGCATTTTCACCCCTCAACGGAGCCAACGGGTGTTCCTGAGTGTCGCTTAGCGGTAAACTGCCGCTGAGCGGTACTTGCGGCTTCTCCTTTTGCACTTTTTGAGTTCTTTTCTGATTCCATCTCTATCCTTCTTCACTTCTTTCACCAAATTCACCTTAAAACCTGCATAAAATACTGAAATCAAGCATAAACCTGTATAGCTCTCTTATTTCCAAAAATATGAACAAAAGCATGATTCCAAGCTAGTTTCTAAGTGTTAAAGGTTGCTTTTAGTATCAATTTTAAGCATGAAAATAACAGTTTTTCAACTGTTATCACAACCCCAAACTTAGAACTTTGCTTGTCCTCAAGCAAACAAGATGTAACTCAATCTTCTACCAATCAATACAATGGTTTACTCCATTCAAAAATCCTCTTTTCAAGATAAGTAAAAACTTCAATTAAGCTCATGACAAAGACTTCAATCAAGACATACACATGCTTTAGTGTTCACAAAGTCACTTAATATCCAACAAATGCTATTTTTCATGAATGATCAATCAACTAAGCATGGATGTTCATGTGCTCATGGAATAGTTCCTCACTAAGTAAAGTGTTTCACTCAAATACAAGTGTATAAGAGGTAATCACTCATTCGCTTTACTATCACAATGTCACATGAATTGACTTTGCCTTTCATTTAACCACAATCAAATATATTCACAAGCATGCATCCTCACAAGGACTTTTCAATGGCTTATAATGTGGCTGGGCTAACAAGAAAATTGGTTTTTCTAGATCACAAAACCCTTGAGTTATGAGAATCATATGAACACAATCATTCTTACTTATTCCCAACTTTCCTTTGCATTGAGCTTTGCTTTTTCTTCTCTTTTCTTTCACTTTTTCTTTTTCTTTTCTTTTCACACACTTAGTTCTTAGCTCAATGCTTTCAATTTCCCTTTCATAACTTCCCAACAACCCCAAACTTGAACATTTATCAATACCATCAGATATTTTCTACTTAACTCAAGGTAAAGCTTTTCACAAGGGGTTTTCAAGTCATGTTCAAGGCTAAGGGTTCAAAGGATAGAACACATAGTGCTCTCTTTTAGTGGGCTAAATTCATGCATTTGGCTAACAAAAGGGTTACCAACAAATGGCCTTGATCATATGATGTAAACAAGCAATTGATTCAATCATAGAAAACCTGGGCAAAGTCATTCATGCTTTCAAAGTAATAGCATTCAATCACAAAAATTCTAGAGCTCAAAACCTCACATATAAGCTCATTCACATTCCACATGTACACATCCTGCTTAGTATCATAATCACAATCATAACATCATGCATTTGTTCACAAAGCTTGTGAATCACCTGTATAAGTATATAATGTGCACATCTTAACATCAATCAATATCAAAGCATCATCAAGCATTACTTATCAAACACCAATCATAAGCAAACCATCATAACAGACAAAGTTTCCAATTGAGTACATCAAACCCTATTCTA
Source organism: Vigna angularis (assembly GCF_016808095.1). Lineage (NCBI taxonomy): Eukaryota > Viridiplantae > Streptophyta > Magnoliopsida > Fabales > Fabaceae > Vigna > Vigna angularis. Next base: position 14,795,973 of record NC_068975.1, on the reverse strand, counting down.
AAAGCAAAACTGAATGATAAAACAAATCCTGCTCTAGTGTTTTGAAAAACTCAGCCCTAACAATGATGCCCTCTCCCAATCTCAAGTTGTTGTAGTAGACCGCCCAACCTCTGATGTTCAGCCTTTGCTCGTTGACAAGTCAGACAGGATGCTACGAAACGAGCGACATCACTCTTCATTCCTGGCCACCAGAAAGACTTCCTAAGGTCTTGATACATCTTAGTCATGCCAGGATGCATGCTAAGACGGCTGTGATGCCCGTCCTCCAGGATTATTCTCTTCAGCTCGCCATCGTTAGGAACGCACGTCCTATCTCTGTAGCGTAGGAGACCGTCCGTTCCAGTGTTGAAATATTTGGCTTGGTCCGTACCGAGCGCGTTCAAGATCTTCACCAGTTCTTCATCCGCCGATTGCTTCTCTCTGATCCGGTCAAAGATATCACTAGATACTATAAGGTTACAGCATCTAATACTGTTCGGTGCTAAATCAAATTGCAACCTTAAGTCTCTAAAGCTTTCCACCAAACTCAGCTCTTTGACCATCATTGCCGAGACATGAACTACCTTCCTACTCAAAGTGTCCGCTACAACGTTCGCCTTCCCTGGATGGTAGAGTAGTTCAAAGTCGTTGTCTTTCAAGAACTTAAGCCACCTCCTCTGCCTCATATTCAACTCCTTCTGATCAAAGAGGTACTTGAGACTCTTGTGATCGCTGAATACTTGGAATGTGGATCCGTACAAGTAATGTCTCCAAATCTTCAACGCGAAGACCACTGCTGCCAGCTCCAAGTCGTGCGTAGGATAGTTCTTCTCGTGTATCTTCAATTTCCGAGAAGCGTACGCGACCGCCCTTCTTTCTTGCATAAGCACACGGCCCAAACCTTGATGAGAAGCATCGCAGTAGACTTCGAATGGTTTGACTGTGTCAAGAATGACCAGAACTGGAGCGCTCGTCAACTTCCTCTTCAATAATTGAAAACTTTCTTCACACCGATCGGTCCAGGCGAACGAGTGATCCTTTCGGGTCAGTTGTGTTAATGGCGCTACTATCTTAGAAAATCCTTCAATGAAACGTCTGTAGTAGCCCACCAACCCCACAAAACTTCGGACTTCCGTGACCGAACGTGGACTCTCCCATTCTAACATCGCTCCCACTTTTGCTGGATCCACCGAGATACCTTCAGCTGAAACTACATGCCCCAAGAACTATACTTCCTTCATCCAAAACTCACACTTAGATAGTTTAGCGTACAACTCCTTTTCTCTTAATACACTAAGCACTATCCTCAAGTGTTCTTCATGCTCTTCACAGCTCCTTGAGTAGATGAGGATATCATAATGAAGACGACCACGAACTTATCCAGGAACTGCCTAAAGATGCGATTCATGTAGTCCATGAATATCGCTGGTGCGTTCGTTACACCGAACGGCATCACTACATACTCGTAGTGTCTGTAACGAGACCGTAATGCTGTCTTCTGCACGTCTCCTTCTTTAACTCGAATCTGATGATACCCAGACCTCAAATCAATCTTCGAAAATATAGTAGCCCCATGCAATTGATCCAATAGGTCGTCAATCCTCGGCAAGGGGTACTTATTCTTGATGGTCAGCTTGTTTAACTGCCTATAATCGATACAGAGCCGAGAGCTGTCATCCTTCTTCTTTACTAAGAGAACAAGCGCTCCCCACGGTGATGCGCTCGGCCTGATAAACTTCTTATCCATCAAATCTTCAATCTGCTTCTTAAGTTCAACCAATTCTGCTAGTGACATCCGATAGGGCGCAATAGAAATGGGTCCTGCTGTCGACACCAAATCAATAGTGAATTCTACCTCGCGAGGGGGAGGTAGTCCAGGAACTTCATCCGGAAAGACGTCCAGGAATTCATCCACAACTGATCGTCCTTCACTCAGCTTGCTATTGGACGATCATTCATGACTTAAATCTCCAAACTCTTCATCCGCGTGCGTCATGATCAGGAAGCAACTGGCGCCCTCCACGATGTCCTCCCTTAGCTGACCGAGTGTCACCGATAACTCTTCTTCTTCTTCATCCGGAAATACCAACTTCTTCTCACCGTAATCTATGAGAATGCGATTGGCAGCCAACCAATCCATTCCTAAAATCACCTCTAACTCCTTTAGAGGTAAACAAATGAGGTTAACTTTAAATCTACGCCCTCAACTTCTATAGGACATCTAATGCAAACTGTAGACGTCCTAACCTCACCAGCCGTTGGGGTTGACACCACCAGGGCAAACTGCATCTCGCTCTCAACTAAGCCCAGTTTCTCAACGCACGCCTTCGAGATGAAGGAGTGTGTTGCCCCCGAATCATATAACACACAACAAGGCAATCCATACAATAAGCAAGTGTTGGTGATAAGGGTACCTGAACTTGTTGCTTCAGCGCCCGTTATGGCATATACCCGACCAACTGCTTGTGCTCGACCACCACCTCTCGGTTGATTCCTTCCAGCATTTGGTGGCCTCATCACAGCTCGTCCTCCCATGTTGCACTCACTCTAAAAATGTCCGTTCCTCCTGCAGCGAGTGCAATACTTTCCCCCTACTAACTGAGGACACGACGAACGGTAGTGTGGTCCTCCACACTGAAAACATGTTACGGTCCCTTGCGGTCCAGACCGTCTGACAGCAACTACTGCCTGAGACCCGCTTGAATTCGATGGCTGTGTTGGACGAGCGTAAGGATTCCTTCTCAAATTCGTATTGCCTCTAGACAATACCGGTCCCCTCACCACCTGTTGTTGCTTCTTCTGTTGTTCTACCTCTACCACGTTCTTCTCCAATACCTTGCCTTCTCAACCATGGCAGGAAATGACTTAATACATAAGCTGGATAACAGTAGCTTCAAATCACTCCTCAACCCATTTTTGAACTTCCTACACTGCCATTCCTCACTGGTGACCATAGTGTTGAATCTCACTAAGTGCTTGAACTTGTTGGTGTATTCCAAAACGGACATCCCACCTTGCACTAGCTGACGAAACTCCACCTCTTTGGCAAAACGGACGCTATCAGGAAAATACTCCTCATTGAACTTGCTTCTGAAGACTTCCCAAGAGATAGGACTTTGAGCATCCGCTAGTATCATCTTCATGCTCGTCCACCAATGATTGGCTTCCCCAGTTAAGAGATATTTTGTGAACTCCAGTCTATTATCATCAGGACACCTCTTGGCATTGTAGATCCGCTCCATATCACGCAGCCACTGATCTGCCTCATCAGGAAGGCACTTTCCGTTGAATTTGACTGGGTGATGTTGGAGAAAACTCTCCAAGCTCCACTCGGTCTGATGGATAGCATTGGAAGTGGACGCTCCAGAGGTGTTCCTGGTGGTCGCGATAATCTCCATCAACTGTCGTTGGGTCGCTTCAGAGTTGGCTCGTGCGGCTTTCAAACTCTGCAAAGCGGCCGTGTTTTGCTGCACCAAGGCAGCGTTCTGCTGCTGTAAAGCTTCTATTACAGATTCTAATAATCTGTTGTTGTCGGGTGCATCATGCTCGGTAGGTTGAGGAGGAGGTCTTGGTGCCATTTGTTCTCTGAGAAGCAGAGAAAACAATGTTAGTTAAGTTCAAAGAGCTTAAAATACTCATTAAACGAACGTTAAGCACACAGCAAAAATCATGGTGTACTCATAACCTATAGTGTTCCTTAAGGAACAAAACTGCTCTGATACCACTAATGTAACATCCCAAAATACAGCAATAAACTATATAATAGAATAATTACATTTAATAATAATTCAGTTCAGTCTTACACTAAAAAGGAAACGAACGTTACTAGCTGAACGGCCTTACAGAAAGAAATTACAAAGTTAAACTGTACAACGGTACAACTATCCGAACGGTTTTACAAAACAATAAACCGATCGTCAAACATAACCAAAAAGGGGAAGGTGATCGAACAACCACCTTACTACAAAAAAAACTAAACTACTGACCGAACGCCTCACTGTTCGGTCTTAACTTCAACTTCAACCAAATTTTCTTGTTCTAGCGCCTCTTCCAACAGTGCGTCCCCTTTTGCTCACATCCACACGGATGATCATTGCAACCACAAGACGGACGTACATAACGAGACATGACAGAAAACACAGGGTAAGCTTATATAATTTCATTCACGTATAACATACATTTTTCCACACACAATATAAATTCAACATACGTATCATACAAAACCTATTAATAGACTGACTGTCCGGACTGTATGAAATCTATGTAGCTACAGGCGTTCGTGCACCCGAGTGATGTAGTAACTGGGATGCCCTCATCAGCTGCCACCCGAGGTTAACCCTGTCTGTCCAAAGTAACCCTAAGGACTAGGACCTCCTGCCGTTCCCACACATGACCTACCCTCCTCTACGTGAAGACGAGTACTCACGGAACATCAGGATGAACAGCCAGCTTAGCTTACCCACAGTGATACATTACAAATTCCAATATTCACACATGAGTCGTTCCTCCCCAGAACGCTCGTCCATAATTCACAACATTTCCATATCACATTTTCTTCATCTTTCATTAATAAACATCTCCTTGAACCAACGCGTACAAAGATTTATGAGTATTCCAAATAACGGATGTTCAACCTGAACTCAGAATGAGACCAAACACAGGACGAGACCGAGAGGTCTCCAATTCAAGAATGGATTTAAGATTAAAGGGTTGATATCGGATTGAGGAAAAATAACGAGTACAATCATAAATCACCATAAACAAATGGAACGAACATCAATTACCACATTGAGCCAATTAGATGAACTGACTCTTGAGAATTTCAATTGAACATCAAAAGAATCAAATCAAGAACGAAGACTCTAAAATGAAACCAATGAATAAGGATATTTCAAGACCTTCGAAACTAATGCTTATAATGATTCACGTGAAGAAACCAAACACTTGTAAATACTTAGATTAATTGAATTTAGTATTAAGAAATCCCATTGTCAGTCAAAGACTGAACACTATAGTGAGCGAGCCCTAGAGAGCTTGAACGAACGCTCGTATAATGAAGTTTAACTTAAGGAGATAGAACGAGTGCCTGGTGTAAGACCAAACACTTGTTTAGGACGAACACTTGGTATGAGACCAAATGTTACTAAACTGAAAGAGAAGAGGCTTGGTAATTATACCTAGATATTATTAGTGTTTACGAATAACTACAATATACAATTACATATATACATATATACATATATATTAAGATACTTAGATTTATAACAGAACACCAAGACACAGCTATACTTGGCCGAACGCTCAAGCATAGTAATTCAAAATGCAGACGCTCGTCCTACATTAGGATTATTCCCAAATGAAAGAATCCACTTCTAACCAGGTTTCCTAGAATTACCGAACGGTCGAAGATCGTTCAGTAACGAACGTACACTTTCTTAGGGAAATCATATCAGGATTATTCATATTCCAACTCATTATTAACATAAAGTTTCACAACTTTATACATTCATATTTCATACCACCCAAACATAGAGATTTCATACATCATACATAACTTAGTCATATTTCATTTTCACTCATTAAATAAACTAACGTTCATGTACTACAATCATATCAACCATCATACATTCAATTCAGTCAATCAAATAACGAACGTTCAAACATTTCAACAACATACAAATTAAATTAAATAAGCTTCCCTTACCTCTAGCGTGAACGAACGTTCCAAGAGGCAGAAATGGGATTCGCCTAACTAAACTTCTTCTACCCTCATGCTCAACAATCCTTTAAACTAGACCAAACAACAGACCAATTGTTTCAGAATAAGACTATGGACTCATGCAACCAGAAGTTGGTTTGCATGTGCCAGTGAACGAACAACTAACGGAGAAGAAGACTTACCAGATCAGAACTCGAAACTGATCAGATCAAACTGAAGCTTGGGACGCCGGGGGTGCTTCTACGGTGCCTGAACGGAGTTTGGAGTAGAAAAATGGTGAGTTTCGGTAGAGAGAAGGGAGAGCTTTTTAGAGAGAAGGAGGAGAAATGAAAGGTCAGATTTTTGAAGAAGAAGATGCATGCAGATAGAGTGTGACGTGATTTTCCAAGACTTAGTTTTTGCCTAAAACGGACGTCCGCTCATCTGCTGACACCTGCATTCCACTATCTGAGTTTCGAATCCTCGTTGTTGGACACCTGGCGTCCGTTCAGAGGGGTTTTGAGTGCGTTTTAATGGTTCTGACACTGAGGGGTTTGTGAGTGCGTTTTAATGGTTCTGACACTCTCTCCCAACCCCAAACTTAGATGAAAAACTAGTGAGAAAGTGAGTGGAAGGGAGATTTTCTTAAAGAAGAATGAAGGGAAAAATGTAGAGAACCTTTGGAAAAGTGTTTAGGAGTGTGTGTGCAGAGAAGAATCTGAAAATAAAGGCCAAAGCATGACTTAGGGTATAAAAATACCCTAATGGGCTCAGGTTCCGCTAAGGGGAAATCCTAAGCCCAACCTGTGATACCAGCGCTCAGCGGCACTTTCTTGATGTGCTTTTCTTCTTCCTAGCTTGACCTAGGTGCCTTCTACTCATACCCCTCACTTGCTCCCTACAATTAACGTCTCAGATCACTCAAACATTCAATCCCTATCATGCAACTAAAGCAGAATCAAAACAAACAATACAGATAAAATCAATCAACTGGGTTGCCTCCCAGGTAGCGCTTGTTTAACGTCACGAGCCTGACCCAAAATCCTCCAGCACCCTTCAGTAGATGCAAATCTTTCTTACCAACACCCATAGTAGGTGTATACAAACATAGTATCCTTTAGTAGATACTCTTCCGCCTAACATCCATCAGTAGATGTAAACCCTGTAACAAACTTATAACAAAAACAAAAATACCCAAAAGTTCAAAATTACATCACCAAACCAAAAATTAAAAGTTCTTAAATCACTAGGTTGCCTCCCAGCAAGCGCTCTTTTAATGTCATTAGCTTGACCCAATAAATCTCAAGTTCCATCTTCTTTTTCTTCTTCTTTCTACTGAACTTCTTCAGAAATTTGATCAAACCAGGAACCTGTTGCAGTGTCTCAATCAGAGGAACTTTAATCTCCAATTTCTTGAAGATTTCCATAAAGCACTTAAATTTCTTTTCCTTCCTATGATTCTTCTTTAGATGAGGATGGGATTTTTCATATGATTCCTTCTTCTTTCCTCTCATCTTCTTTTTCTTACTTTTCCTCTCCCTAAATTTTCTCTTTTTCTTTTCTCTTATTTTTTTCTTCCCTTCTCTTTTTCTTCTCTACTTCTTTATTTTCACACAAATTTTCTTTCTCTCTTCTCTCTCAACCACTTCTTTTTATTTCTCTTCATCTTTATCTTTCTCACTCAACTCTTCTTTTTCTTTTCTCTCTATCTTTTCCTCATCTCTCCCTATTTTTTTCAGCAAAAATCTTGTCATTTTTAGTGACAATGGCTTGACCTTCCTCCTTAAGGTTAACTTCAGTATTAACCTTAACGTTCAATCTCTGACTAATGTAACGAAGGTGCATCTCCATACTTTTACATGATGCTTCAATGCTTTTCTAAGTAGAGATGGAATTTTTCAAAAATCGTTGAAGGGTGTCATCCAAACTTTCTGATAGAGAGGATTGATGTTGCCATTGTTGTGGTGGCGGCCTATCAAATTCTTCGGCAGCTTGAGAGCTTTTGTGATGACAATTAGATATCTGTATGTACTGTTGAAGTGTGTCTTCCAACGTTGTCCTTCTTCCCGATAGAGAGGGTTGTTGCTGCCATTGTTGTGGTGGTTGATTCTTAAATTGTTCGACAGCTTGCCAAAATTGACTTTGATCCATGCTTGAGTGAGGTTCCCACCAGTGGTTGAAATTACCTTAATAGAATTGAGTGCCCATATAGTTAAATTCTTGTCCGAATTGCATCCTGCAAACATTAGCCACAAAACTCTAGAAAATATTTGTTAGCACAAAAAGATAGAGAAGATAGATAAAAAAAATCAAAGGATATAATTGAAAAGATAGGAAGATAGGAAATAAAAACAGAAAAATAAAAACAGAAAATAAAATTAAATAAAATAAAAATAAAAACAGAAAATAAAATAAAATAAAATAAAAACAGAAAATAAAATAAAATAAAAACAGAAAAATAAAATAAAATAATAACTGAAAAATATAAACAGAAAATAAAAACAGAAAATAAAAAAACGAAATTTAAATTCAAAATTCAAAAACAAGTCAAAGATAATCAATAATCACACAAATAAACTAGTTAAACCACGAGTCCCCGGCAACGGCGCCAAAAACTTGATGACAAATTTATGAACGCCGAAAAACGACGCCAAAAACTTGTTTAACCCTCGGCAAGTGTGACCGAATCGTATCAAGTAATAAACTTGGTAAGACCAAGTATCGTTCTCCCAAAGGACTCACGGCCTAGTTAGTTATATGATTTGTTGATTATTTAAGACTGGTGAACAATTGATTGTAGGTTTTAAATGCAAAAGACAATAATTAAACATGTATGCATGAATTTGATCAATGGAAAAGAGGATATCAAACACTTTAATGTATTAGATGGATGAGTATGTTGTTGGGGTAATCAATTTCATCTTATTCACTCGCATATACTTTAGGAATTCATCATTCTTTTCATCAATGTTAATGCCACTCTCTAAATCACCTTGCAAGAAGGCCTATCCTTAATTACGAGTTCATACAATTCCTAGCATCCCTAATAATTAATTCTGAAGTGGAGAAGCTTAATGGCAACCAACCCTTATATTCCTATGTCTAGGCAATATGCTATTGGGAGAAATTCCCCGGATCTAGATTTCCCCGTACGTTCCCATATCGACAAAATCAATAATCATGGCATTGAATGAGTTAAACAATGCAAGCTTTAAGCAAGGAGAAAAACCCTAACTAATGATGAAAGAAAGCATTTATCTTAAAATAAGATGTTAAAACACAAATTCCATATATGAGAGTTTCACAAGACTACATTGATTCCCCAACAACAATACAAGGTTTAGTTCACCATATTCATGGTGAATCTAGATGAACAATAATGAAAGAATGGAAGATAAAACCCTAGAAAGGTGAAAAGGTAGCCTAAGCATCCAAGATCTTCCTTCAAAGGGGTGGAAAAGAGAGTGTTTGCTTCGTCCCAGCCAAAGATACAAACCCTAGGAACACCTAAAGCTTATATATTGTTCGTAATAATACAGAAAATTAGGCCCAAGCCCAAAATAATGCCGCTCAGCGGTAAACTACCGCTCAGCGGTAAGTGCGCGAGTTGGTTTCCTCCCCTCAGCGGCCTTTTCACCCTTCAGCGGAGCCAACGTGGGTTTCTGAGTGCCGCTCAGCGGTAAACTGCCGCTGAGCGGTAGTTGCGGCTTCTCCTTTTGCACTTTTTTTGATGTCTTTTCTGATTCCATTTCTATCCTTCTTCACTTCTTTCACCAAATTCACCTTAAAACCTGCATAAAACACTGAAATCAAGCATAAACCTGTCCAACTCTCTTATTTCCAAAAATATAACCAAAAGCATGATTTCAAGCTAGTTTCTAAGTGTTAAAGGTTGCTTTTAGTATCAAATTTAAGCATGAAAATAACAGTTTTTCAACTGTTATCAGATCGTACGGGGAAATCTAGATCCGGGGAATTTCTCCCAATAGCATATTGGTTGCCTTTAAGCTCCTACACTTCAGAATTAATTACTAGGAATGCTAGGAATTGTATGAACTCGTAATTAAGGATAGGTCTTCTTGACAAGGTAATTTAGAGAGTGACATTAACATTGATGAAAAGAATGATGAATTCCTAAAAGTATATGAGAGTTGATAAGATGAAATTGATAACCCCAACAACATACTCATCCATATCATTCATTACGTGTTTGTTTTACTCTTTTTGCCATTGATCAAACTCATGCATACATGTTTAATTACTGTCTTTTGTATTTAAAACTTACAATCAATCGTTCACAAGTCTTAAATAATCAACAAATTAGATAACTAACTAGGCCGTGAGTCCTTTGGGAAAACGATACTTGGTCTTACCTAGTTTTATTACTTGATACGATTCGGTCACACTTGCCGATTGTTAAACAAGTTTGTGGCGGCGTTTTCAGTGTTCATAAATTTGTCATCAAGTTTTTGGCGCCGTTGCCGGGAACTCGTGGTTTAACTAGTTTATTTGTTTGATTATTGATTATCGTTGACCTGTTTTTGAATTTTGAATTTTAAATTTTGAATTTTTGTTTTCTGTTTTTATTTTATTTTATTTTATTTTTCTTTTATTTTAGTTTCTGTTTTTATTTTTCGGTTTTTATTTTATTTTATTTTCTATTTTTATTTTTTCTATTTTTATTTTTTTGTTTTTATTTTATCTTCTTATCTCTGATCTTATATCTTCTTTTATATCATGTTGTGCTAACCAATTTTTCTAAGGATTTGTTTTCTTGTGTATGCAGGAGGCAATCCGAACTAGGAGCAAGAAAACTGCAGAACCTCTTCTTGAAGGTTTAGACAAGAGTAGACGGAGGAGAAGAATCCGTACATCTAGAGAACTTTTTCCTTCTCCGGAAACTCTGTTACAACCATCACCACAAGGTTCTGACCATAGCACTGAAAATATGGAGAATAATAATGCTAGAAGAACTCTTGCAGATTATACAAATATAGCTGGACCTCAAAATTTTAATAGCATAGCAAGACCAAGGGTCAATGCAGCCAACATGGAGGTGAAACCAGCACTAATCCAATTGGTTAAGAGTAACAAATTTAATGGGTTTTCTCACGAAAGCCCATATGAGCACCTCACAACGTTTAACGAGATCTGCAACACAGTAAATATAAATGGGGTGCCGGACGAAGCAATCAAACTTAGCCTGTTTCCATTCTCACTAGGAGGCAACGCTAAGATTTGGTTGAACTCTTTTCCAGAAGGAAGCTTTACAGAGTGGGAAGCGGTGGTAACAAAGTTCCTAAACAAATACTTTCCACAATCAAAGGTAAATAAAGGAAAGCAAGAGATTTCATCTTTCAGGCAAGGTATGGAGGAATCACTAGGTCATGCATGGGACAGATATAAAAGCTTATTAAGAAAAACTCCCACACATGGTTTAGACGAAGTAGAAGTAGTTTTGGCCTTCCTTACAGGTCTTGGTTCCCAAACCAAGATGATGCTTGACGCCACAGCTGGAGGAAATATCAAATGGAAAACTCCAGAGGAAGCTACAGAAATAATTGAAAACATGGCTACTAGTGATAATGAGCTGAACAGTGAAAGAGGAGCTCCTATTCAACAAAAAGGAGTTCTACAGCTGCAATCCCATGACGCCTTGCTAGCACAAAATAAGATACTAACTCAACAACTCGAGACTCTCACAAAAACACTTGCACAATTGCCAAAAGAGTTAAAGACTGTTGCACAGGTTCAATCACAGTTGTGTGAATTATGTGGAGGTGACCATGTAAATGGTCAATGTGCCTTTCCAGCAGAAGCTTTGGAGGATGTTAACTTTATGGCCAATCAATTTCTGTACCGTCAGGGAAATTTCAATCAAGGGTGGAAACCACACCCAAGCATTGATCAAGGACAAAGTGGGCAAGCTGGGCAATTTAACAAGCAACAGCAATAACCATCCTTATGGCAACATATTTCTATACTTAATGAAAGATCCATAAGGATGGAAGAAACTCTTCATCAATTTATACAGAAAACTGAATCTTCTCAAAAGAGTACTGATGCTGCTATTAAGAATTTGGAGATTCAAATGGGTCAGATTACCAAGCAAGTGGAATAAAGGCCTGACAGAAATTTTGGGGCTAATACTGAGGTTAACCCCAGGGAAGAATGTAAAGTGTTGGAGAGTACAAATGATGAAATAGTTGAGTTAGACAAAGAGAAAGAAAAAGGAGAGGAAGAAAAAGAAAAAAAAGAAAAGAGAGAAAAAGAAAAAAAGAGAGAAAAGAGAAAGGAGAGAGAAGAGAGATAAAGAGTAATGATATTTTTCCTTTTCCAATAAATCAAGAGAAACAATTTGATTTTACAGAATTATTCAAGATGGTGGACAATGATGTACCTTGGAAGGAGATATTACAACAAATTGCAGTTTATACTAAACCTGAGGAAGAAATCTCTACAAAGAAAAAACGTAGAGATGATGATACAAAGAAGTATAAAGCTGTTAAAAAGGAGCCATTCCCTCCAAAAGCAAAAGATCCAGGAGGCTTTTCCATTCCATGCACAATAGGGAAGAAAAGGGTTAAAAAAGATTTACTTGATTTAGGATCAAGTGTTAACTTGATACCTTATTCTTAACTGGAGCAAATCGGTGATGTTGATGTGAAGCCTATAAAAGTTAATTTAGTAATGGCGGATGGATCTTCAAAGGAATCCTATGGAATAGTAGAGGATGTTATAGTTTGTGTAGGCAAACTCCAGTTCTTGGTAGACTTTGTGGCGATGGAGATGGAGACTGAAAAGATACCCATTATTCTCGGAAGACCGTTTATGAAAACGGCCAAAGCCATCATTGATGTGAACGAAGGTATAGTGGCGCTCCAAGACTGAGTAGAAAGGGTTGTTGTAGATGTCTTCAAAGAAGAGAGACAGATGCAGGAGGAAGAAGCTAGTCATAAAGCTGCATTTCAAGATGTACTCATGACTAGTCCTGAAGATGAAAAGCTCAAGGGTAAAGGTAAACATTGTTTGTTGTTTCAGGTACATGAAAAAGAAAAGATTGGCAGAGGAAGAAAAGTTCCTGATGATTGGATGAAAGAGCAACTCCAACTTGGTACACCTGTGAGATTCAAAAACAAGTTGTGGGTTGTGAAAGGCTACAAAGAAAAGAAGATGATAGAGATAGAGTCTCCATATTCTAGAAGAGTCAAAACAGTACACCGGAAGCAATTGAGGAGTTGGTGGGATACAGACATCAACCATGAAGAAGGAACTTGAACTTTATTGGGTCAAGCTAATGACGTTAAAAGAGCGCTTGCTGGGAGGCAACCCAGTGATTTAAGAACTCTTTAATTTTTGGTTTGGTGATGTAATTTTGAACTTTTGGGTATTTTTGTTTTTGTTATAAATTTGTTACAGGGTTTACACTTACTAATGGATGTTAGGCGGAAGAATATTGATAACAGTTGAAAAACTGTTATTTTCATGCTTAAATTTGATACTAAAAGCAACCTTTAACACTTAGAAACTAGCTTGAAATCATGCTTTTGGTCATATTTTTCGAAATAAGAGAGCCGGACAGGTTTATGCCTGATTTCAGTGTTTTATGCAGGTTTTAAGGTGAATTTGGTGAAAGAAGTGAAGAAGGATAGAAATGGAATCAGAAAAGACATTAAAAAGTGCAAAAGGAGAAGCCGCAACCACCGCTCAGCGGCAGTTTACCGCTGAGCGGCACTCAGAAACCTACGTTGGTTCCGCTGAGGGGTGAAAAGGCCGCTGAGGGGAAGAAATGAACTCGCACACTTACCGCTGAGCGGTACTATTTTGGGCTCGGGCCTAATTTTCTGTAATTTTACGAATAGTATATAAGCTTTAGGGTTTCCTAGGGATTGTATCTTTGGCTGGGACGAAGCAAACACTCTCTTGTCCACCTCTTTGAAGGAAGATCTTGGATGCTCAGGCTACCTCTCTACCTTTCTAGGGTTTTATCTTTCATTCTTTCATTATTATTCATCTAGATTCACCATGAATATGGTGAACTAAACCTTGTATCGTTGTTGGGGGATCAATGTAATCTTGTGAAACTCTCATATATGGAATTTGTGTTTAAACATCTTATTTGAGATACATGCTTTCTTTCATCATTAGTTAGGGTTTTTCCTCTTTGCTCAAAGCATGCATTGTTTAACTCATTCGATGTCATGACTATTGATTTTGTCGATATGGGAACGTACGGGGAAGTCTAGATCCGGGGAATTTCTCCCAATAATATATTGGTTGCCTTTAAGCTCCTGTACTTCAGAACTAATTACTAGGAATGCTAGGAATTGTATGAACTCGTAATTAAGGATAGGCCTTCTTGACAAGGTGATTTAGAGAGTGGCATTAACATTGATGAAAAGATTGATGAATTCCTAAAGTATATGAGAGTGGATAAGATGAAATTGAAAACCCCAACAACATACTCATCCATATCATTCATTCCGTGTTTGTTTTAATCTTTTTGCCATTGATCAAATTCATGCATACATGTTTAATTACTGTCTTTGCATTAAAAACCTACAATCAATCATTCACAAGTCTTAAATAATCAACTAATCAGATAACTAACTAGGCCGTGAGTCCTTTGGGAAAACGATACTTGGTCTTACCTAGTTTTATTACTTGATACGATTCGGTCACACTTGCCGATTGTTAAACAAGTTTGTGGCGTCGTTTTCGGTGTTCATAAATTTGTCATCAAGTTTTTGGCGCCGTTGCCGGGGACTCGTGGTTTAACTATTTTATTTGTTTGATTATTGATTATCTTTGACTTGAATTTTGAAATTTGAATTTCTGTTTTTATTTTTTTTTATATTTTTCAGTTTTTATTTTATTTTATTTTATTTGTTTTTATTTTATTTTTCTGTTTTTATTTCCTATCTTCTTATCTTTTCAATTATATCCTTTGATTTGTTTTTATCTATCTTCTCTATCTTTTTGTGCTAACAATTGTTTTTAGTGTTTTGTGCCTAATGTCTGCAGAATGCAATTTGGTCAAGAATTTAACTATATGGGCACTCAATTCTACCAAAGTAATCTCAACCACTGGAGGGAACCTCACTCAAGCATGGATCAAAGCCAATTTTGGCAAGCTGCCGGACAATTTGAAAGGCCATCACCACAACAATGGCAGCAACAACCCTTTCTATCAGGAAGTTTGGATAGGTTGGATGAAACCCTTCAACGATTTTTGAAAAATTCTGACGCTACTCAGAAAAGCATTGAAGAATCATGTAAAAGAATGGAGATGCAACTTCGTTACATTAGTCAGAGATTGAATGATGAGGTTAATACTAAAGTTAACCCTAAGAAGGAAGGGCAAACCATATTCACTGAAAGTGACAAAATTCTTGATGAGAAAAACTTAGAGGGAGATGAGGAAAAGATAGAGAGAAAAGAGAAAGAAGAATTGAGTGAGAAAAATAAAGATGAAGAAAAGGAGAAAGAAGTGGTTGAGAGAGAAGAGAGAAAGAAAATTTGTGTGAAAATAAAGAAGTTGAAAAGAAAAAGAAAAGGGAAGAAAAAAATAAGAGAAGAGAAAAAGAGAAAATTTAGTGAGAGGAAAAGGAAGAAAAAGAAGATGAGAGGAAAGAAGAAGAAATCATATGAAAAATCCCATCCTCATCTAAAGAAGAACCATAGGAAGGAAAAGAAATTTAAGTGCTTTATGGAAATCTTCAAGAAATTGGAGATTAAAGTTCCTCTGATTGAGACACCGCAACAGGTTCCTGGTTTTATCAAATTCCTGAAGAAGTTCAGTAGAAAGAAGAAAAAGAAGAAAGAACATGAGCTTGGGTCAAGCTAGTGACATTAAAAGAGCGCTTGCTGGGAGGCAACCCAGTGATTTAAGAACTTTTAATTTTTATTTTGGTTTTGTAATTTTTAATCAATTGGACATTATTTCTGTAAATATTTTTTTTAGGTATAGCATCTACTAAAGGATGCTAGGTGGTTAAGTATCTACTAAAGCATACTAGGTTTGTTACACCTACTGAAGGGTGTTGTTAAGAAAGTTATATACCTACTGATGGGTATTGGATGATTTTGGGTCAGGCTCGTGACATTAAACAAGCGCTACCTGGGAGGCAAACCAGTTGATTGCTTTTATCTGTATTGTTTGTTTTGATTCTGCTTTAGTTTCATAATAGGGTTGTGCATGAGTGATCTGAGAATTTTATTGCAGGGAGCCAGTGAGGGGTAGGTTTAGGACGCATTTAGGTCAAGCCAAGAAGAAGAAGAACATTTCCCCAAAGTGCCGCTGAGCGGCAGCGTCGCAGACTGGGCTTAGGTTGCCCCTTAGCGGAACCCGAGCCCATTAGGGTATTTTTATACCCTAAGTTGCGCCTTGGCCTCTCTTTTAATACTTTCCTCTGCACACATACTCCTACATACTCTTTCAAAGGATCTCTACAATTTTTCCCTCATCCCTCTTGAGAAAACCTCTCTTTCACTCACTTTCTCACTAGTTCCATCTAAGTTTGGGGTTGGAAGAGAGCATCATAGCTTGAAAGCATTCTCCATTCATCTAGCATCTCCACCCAAGTAAGTCAAGCATTTTTCATTCTAGGGTTCTTCAGTTTGAATTAGATTGTTAAAGCATGAAATTTTAGGGGTTTTAATATTTATGCATGATTTGATGATTTAATTGAGGTTTGAACCGATTAAACTGAATGATTGTGATCTGGAAAACTGAAAAATGCATGTGGGTGGAGTTAGGATAAGCCAAAAGGAGTTTTTCAAAATTCTGCAGATTTACCGCTCAGGGGTAACTTGCCGCTGAGCGGCACTCTGACAGACTTGTCATTTTGCTGAGTTGCGTTCTGGATAGTTGCACTGGTGGCGCTGAGGGGTGCACTAGTGGAAAAATGACTTTTTATAACGTACAAAAATGATCTTTTATATCGTAGTTACTAGGGACATAGTTCTGGGCGATATAATAAGTCTGCGCATTTTATAACGTAGAAAATATTTACGTTATAATATGTTCAACATATTATAACGTAGTTTCTGAAGTACGTTATAATATGCGCAGTTTATTATAACAAATTTTCATTTGTCTGTTATAATAGGTGGAATGTATTATAACGTAGAAGATTTTGTACGTTATAATATGTTATATATTATTACGTATATATTATTGTATGTTATAATATGTGATCAACGTACCATAACATAAATTGTTTAGTACGTTATAATAAATGTTTTTTTTTTAAATAAATTGATTATTAAATTTGACATCCAATGAAATTATAATAATATTCTTGTATTATCATCTCATCAATACATTTATAATCAATATAGCTTTAAATAAATAAATTTATTTAAACTAACAAAATAGAATTCATTTCAAATATTAAATAGTCTAATATTTAATACATCATTTATACATGAGAACGATCAAGAACAATAACTAGCAATTGCCAATGACCCTACAAGTTAGAATAATATTAATTAAAAGAAACTTGAATTGTTGAACATGTAGAATTAAAAATTAAATCTGGTATTACAAAAGGAAGAAACCACTTAAATATCATTTATTTGTACTTAACATAAACCAATACAAATACATGTAAAACCAGCAATAAATCAAGCAATCCTCTTTTCTATTTATTTAATACAACTCATGCAAACATGAACCTAGCCCTACATAGACTACGTTCTTAGTATAAAAGTATTTGTTTGATAATTTTTTTTTTCAAATAATTGACTAATGACAATTTGTAAGGATAAAATATTATATTTGGATGATGATAAATAAACTTTAAACAATAGTATAATATATGTTATAAGATCTGCGAAATCTTAATTATCCTTAGGTGGGCGACCACTAAAAGCCGCAAGCCTGCTTCCCAACACAATCAATTCCTTGCTTGCATCATCGCTCTCAACTATCACTTCAATGAAGCATAGGCAACTCTTTTTTCTTTCCATTGCTATCTTTATTGCTTCTGTTAGCTCCTCCTCACAGTGCACCTTCATAATTTCACGACATTATAAATTAGTAAGTGTTTTTCTGCTGAGGTTGTTTTATCCAAGTTTCCAAATTCCTAGTGTTTTTTTAAGAATATCACTCACCTTAGTAGTCCAGCACTTGCCTTCACCATTGTCTATTTTTTCCACCAGTCCAGCATAGTCCCAGTTTTTTATGACATTGTAAGGTCCATCATGGATTTGTATCTTTGTAGAGTATCCGCCATTGTTAATTAGAAAGATTATGCAATTTTGTCCACTCCGTAACATCGTTGAAACTTTTAAACTAGTCATGAAAAATTAAACCTCCGCATTTCCTTCAGGGCTTGCTGATGAATTGTCATCATTCTCCTCTTCATCCTCCGCATCCAAAGCCGAGCTGAAACAAGGAAGAACAAATCAAAAAGAGCAGTCCAAACCAATCTTAAACCTGTCAAGAAAGACTGTTTTGATTTCACACATGTGTCAGAGTGAATCTTGTTCGAAACACTCTCAGGTACTAAATGAAACACACCTCTTTTGGTAAAATTCTGAACCTTGATTTTTCATGTAACAAGAGATTAACCCTTTCACCAGACTCACCTGGCAGGGTAACAAATTATCAATAGTTGGGATTGCTAAATCATTCGGGAAAATGGTTTCATTCCAACAAGACCTTGTTTTTCAATTACCACACAGAACATTCTATATACTACAAATACTTGTGTGCAGATAAAACATAACTCTTGACCCAACTATAAAAATAATAATACACCGTACAATGCATTTCTTTTCATCCACCAAAAGCACACTACTACAAACCAAATCATTCTCGAATCAGAAAAGAATGATGTATACTAGTACCAAGTTGTGGGCTCACTCTCTTTCTCTCTCGTAAAGACGCAACACAGAGCTCATAGCATCAAATGGACAACACTGTAATGCAACATATTCTAAGAACAAGTTCGTGCCTAACAATTCATCGCAAACACTCGTCAAAAAAGCAACACACTCTACAACCACCGCCAATCACAATCTTTTTTCAATTAACTAAAATAATAGAAAAGGAAATCACTTTATTGGTTGTACGTTCCGCCCCTATTCAGCAAAGACAGGTATAATATAAGCATAAAAATAAAAGATAAAGACACATAAAATGCAAATCGAATTAATAATTAAAAATAACAGAAGAGAGAAAATGGGATCTTTTAATAATTGATTAGATAAAAAAAAAGGAGAAAAGCAGAGGTGGAGATGGGAGAAGAGAAATGGACTCACTCAGATTCTTGGCTCGGGGTGTGACCCGACTCGGAGGAAATCAGATCGGGCGGACGAGGGTGGGCATTGAGAGCGGAGGGAAGGGACCGGATGGGGCGGAGCTTCTGGGGGTGGGAGAGGAGGTCGGCAGGGAATAAAAGGTCGCCGGAATCAGGAAATGGAGCGACGTGGTCGGGGACGGGGAAGTGATCGGCGGCGAAGAGGTCCATAAAATGGTAAAAAAAAAGGGAAAAAAATAGTGGCGCAAGGGTTTTGAGAAGAGGTGAAAAGTGAAGGAGAATGACTACTGCGTTACTCTCTTGGTAAATTAGAATATAACTAAGAAGACGTAATGTGAGATATTATAACTGATTTCTAAAACTCCGTTATAATACATCAATAATAGGTTTTTAACTTATTTACAAGTTTGTCACCGCTTTTCATATTATAACTGATTTTCAAAACTACGTTATAATATGTTTTAAACTTATTTACAAGTTTGCCACTGCGTTTCATATTAGAACTGATTTTCAAAACTGCGTTATAATATGTTTTAAACTTATTTACAAGTTTGCCACCGCGTCTCATATTATAACTGATTTAAAAAACTACGTTATAATATCTCCCTATTATAATGGATAATTTTTATCCGTTATAATAGATTTGTTATAAAATGTCATTTTTCTACTAGTGGTGATTTTGACCCTCATCGGTGGTTTAAGCTTCGAAATAATGGTGTTGGATGAGTTTTACTAATGATTAGCAACATGTTTGTGGTTTTGTATTTGTGTTTGATGTAGGAATGGCATCTTCTTCAGGCAAATGAATGAAGACCATGGCATCCAAAAGAAAAGAAAAGGAACCAGAACAACCCCATTCTAGCAGGTTTCTCTCTCGCAAACATGAAAAGCACTTCAAGGTGGTCCAGGATAGGAGACTACTTATGGAGAGAAAGGTTGGAATGATACCTAACTTTGCTCCTCAATTTGGAGAGCAATTGTTAGGGAATGATTGGGGGAAGCTAGCCACATACCCTACACCTGCCAATATAGCTGTGGTGAAAGTGTTCTACACTAATGCAAGAAAGATTGGTGATTATCCAGCTGAGAATTACCTAGGCTATGTCAGAGGCCATGCTATTAGGTATGATCCTGATTCCATCAATAACTTCTTGGATACTGTGTGGGTTGGTGAGCAGTGCAAGTTTGCTCTCTGTATGGAAGAAGGTGCTGATTTTGATGACGTGGAGAGAGTTTTATGTGTACCTGGAGGACATTTTCAGAGAAATAGAACCGGCTCTGTGGTTAACATCAGGAGAACTGATTTGACTCCTCTTGCAAAGTACTGGATGACATTTCCTCATGCCACCATTCAGCCATGTTCTCATGTGTTAGATATCACTCTTAGCAGGGCACTTTTCCTTTACTGTGCAATCAGAAACTTGAATGTCAATATTGGACAGGTAATAACTGATGAGATAAGGATGTGTGCCAACACAACGAGCAACAAAGCACCCTTAGGACATCCTTCTTTGATTACACACCTCTACAAGATAGCTGGGGTGGATACTTCTGCTCCACCATTTGAAAGGCCAAGGAAAGCAATTGATGAGGCCTATTACAGACAATACTGTGGAGGTGAGGAAGCGGCTCAGCCAGTTCCACCACGCCGGACTCGTAGAGAAAGAGGGCAAGCACAAAGTCAGGCATCTGTTGAGACACATGAAGCAGAACCTTTCTAGATGAGGGACATGTACATGTCTCTCATAGGTGCACAGTTACAGTCTATCCACAGAAGGCAGGTGGCCACTGCTGAGATGATTGTTGGAATGTATCATACACCTCCAGCACACAGGTGGACTATGGAGGAGTTTCATAATGTGGTAGCTTGGCCAGAAGAGCAGGAACAAGGAGACAGAGCTGAAGCAGCTGAAGCTTCAGCTATGGAGATGGAAGAAGATGATGTTGATGATGATGAGGATGATGCATTTGAGGATGCAGAAGATGAGGAAGAAGAGGAGGATACAGATGACAGCTCAGATTGATGAGGAGCTAAGATAGCATTTACTGATGAAGGCTATCATAACTAAAGTAGGACTTATGTTTTTGTTTGGTTTTTTGAACTTATTTATTTGTTTTTGTTTAGGGTTTGATGTACTCAATTGGAAACTTTATCTGTTATGATGGTTTACTGATGATTGTGATTGTTTGATAAGTAATACTTGAATGATGCTTTGATATAGATTGATGGTGAGATGTGCACATTACATGCTTATACAGGTGGTTCACAAGCTTTGTGAACAAATGCAAAGTATTATGATTGTGATTGTGATATTAAGCAGGATCTGTATGTCAACTGTGAATGAGCTTTTATGTGAGGTTTTGAGCTCCAGAGTTATTACTTTGAGTGTTATTACTTTGGAAGCATGAATAACTTTGCCCAGGTTTTCTATGATTGAATTACTTGCTTGTTTGCATTATATGATCAAGGTTGTTTGTTGGAAACCCTTATATTAGCCAAATTGCATAAAGTAAGCCACTAAAAGAGAACACTATGTGTTCTATCATTTGAACCCTTAGCCTTGAACATAAATTTAAAACCCTTGTTGAAAGCTTTACCATGAATTAAATAGAAAATGTTTTGTGGTATTGATAAATGTTCAAGTTTGGGGTTGTTGGAAAATAAAAAGGGAAATTGAAAGCATTGAGCTAAGAGCTAAGAATTAAGTATGTGAAAAGAGAAAGAAAAGAAAAGAAAAGAAAAAGCAAAGCTCAATGCAAAGAAAAGTTGGGAAAATTAAGAATGATTGTGTTTATATGATTCTCTTAACTCAAGGGTTTTGTGATCTAGAAAAACCAATTTTCTTGTTAGCCCAGCCACATTATAAGCCATTGAAAGTCCTTGTGATGATGAATGCTTGTGAATTTATTTGATTGTGGTTAAATGAAAGGCAAAGTCAATTCATGTGACACTGTGATAGTAGAGTGAATGAGTGATTACCTCTTATACACTTGTGTTTGAGTGAAACACTTTACCTAGTGAGGAAATATTCCATGAGCACATGAACATCCAT
Source organism: Vigna angularis (assembly GCF_016808095.1). Taxonomy (NCBI): domain Eukaryota; kingdom Viridiplantae; phylum Streptophyta; class Magnoliopsida; order Fabales; family Fabaceae; genus Vigna; species Vigna angularis. The sequence continues at coordinate 14,773,975 of NC_068975.1, read as the reverse complement.
GCTTAGTTGATTGATCATTCATGAAAAATAGCATTTGCTGGATATTAAGTGATTTTGTGAATACCCAAAGCATATGCACATCTTGATTCAAATCTTTGTCATGAGTTTGATTGAAGGTTTTACTTATCTTGAAAAGAGGATTTTTGAATGAGTGAACCATTGTACAGATTGGTAGAAGATTGAGTTACATTTTGTTTGCTTGAGGACAAGCAAAGTTCTAAGTTTGGGGTTGTGATAACAGTTGAAAAACTGTTATTTTCATGCTTAAATTTGATACTAAAAGCAACCTTTAACACATAGAAACTAGCTTGAAATCATGCTTTTGGTCATATTTTTAGAAATAAGAGAGCCGGACAGGTTTATGCTTGATTTCAGTGTTTTATCCAGGTTTTAAGGTGAATTTTGTGAAAGAAGTGAAGAAGGATAGGAATGGAATCAGAAAAGACATTAAAAAGTGCAAAAAGAGAAGCCGCAACCACCGCTCAGCGGCAGTTTACCGTTGAGCGGCACTCAGAAACCTACGTTGGTTCCGCTGAGGGGTGAAAAGGCCGTTGAGGGGAAGAAACGAACTCGCGCACTTACCGCTGAGCGGTAGTTTACCGCTGAGCGGTACTATTTTGGGCTTGGGCCTAATTTTCTGTAATTTTACGAATAGTATATAAGCTTTAGGGTTTCCTAGGGTTTGTATCTTTGGCTGGGACGAAGCAAACACTCTCTTTTCCACCCCTTTGAAGGAAGATCTTCGATGCTCAGGCTACCTCTCTACCTTTCTAGGGTTTTATCTTTCATTCTTTCATTATTATTCATCTAGATTCACCATGAATATGGTGAACTAAACCTTGTATCGTTGTTGGGGGATCAATGTAATCTTGTGAAACTCTCATATATGGAATTTGTGTTTAAACATCTTATTTGAGATACATGCTTTCTTTCATCATTAGTTAGGGTTTTTCCTCTTTGCTCAAAGCATGCATTGTTTAACTCATTCGATGTCATGACTATTGATTTTGTCGATATGGGAACGTACGGGGAAGTCTAGATCCGGGGAATTTCTCCCAATAATATATTGGTTGCCTTTAAGCTCCTGCACTTCAGAACTAATTACTAGGAATGCTAGAAATTGTATGAACTCGTAATTAAGGATAGGCCTTGTTGAAGAGGTGATTTAGAGAGTGGCATTAACATTGATAAAAAGATTAATGAATTCCTAAAGTATATGAGAGTGAATAAGATGAAATTGAAAACCCCAACAACATACTCATCCATATCATTCATTACGTGTTTGTTTTACTCTTTTTTCCATTGATCAAATTCATGCATACATGTTTAATTACTGTCTTTTGCATTAAAAACCTACAATCAATCGTTCACAAGTCTTAAATAATCAACAAATTAGATAACTAACTAGGTCGTGAGTCCTTTGGGAAAACGATACTTGGTCTTACCTAGTTTTATTACTTGATACAATTCGGTCACACTTGCCGATTGTTAAACAAGTTTGTGGCGCCGTTTTCGGTGTTCATAAATTTGTCATCAAGTATCTACTGAAGGATACTATGTTTGTAAACACCTACTGATGGGTGTTGTTAAGAAAGATTTGCATCTACTGAAGGGTGCTGGAGGATTTTGGGTCAGGCTCGTGACATTAAACAAGCGCTACCTGGGAGGCAACCCAGTTGATTGATTTTATCTGTATTGTTTGTTTTGATTCTGCTTTAGTTGCATGACAGGGATTGAATGTTTGAGTGATCTGAGACCTTAATTGCAGGGAGCCAGTTAGGGGTATGTTTAGGACACATTTAGGTTAAGCTAAGGAGAAGGAGAGCACTTCCCATAAGTGTCACTGAGCGGTAGTGTCGCAGACTGGGCTTAGGTTGCCCCTTAGCGGAACCCGAGCCCATTAGGGTAATTTTATACCCTAAGCTGCGCCTTAGTTTCTCTTTTCATACTCTTCTCTGCACACACACTCCTACATACTTTTTCAAAGGATCTTTACAGCTTTTCCCTCATCCCTCTTGAGAAAATCTCTTTTCCACTCACTTTCTCACTTGTTCTCCATCTATGTTTGGGAGAGAGCATCATTAATGGGGATGAGTTTTTCAAAGCACTAGAGCAGGATTTGTTTTATCATTCACTTTTGTTTTTAGAATAGGGTTTGATGTACTCAATTGGAAACTTTGTCTGTTATGATGGTTTGCTGATGATTGTGATTGTTTGATAAGTAATGCTTGAATGATGCTTTGATATAGATTGATGTTGAGATGTGCACATTACATGCTTATACAGGTGGTTCACAAGCTTTGTGAACAAATTCAAGTTATTGTGATTGTGATTATGATATTAAGCAGGATGTGTATGTCAAATGTGAATAAGCTTATATGTGAGGTTTTGAGCTCCAGAGTTTTTATGATTGAGTGCTATTACTTTGAAAGCATGAATGACTTTGCCCAAGTTTTATAAGATTGAATTAATAGCATGTTTGTATCATATGATCAAGGCCGTTTGTTGGTAACCCTTATATTAGCCAAATTGCAAGAAATAAGCCACTAAAAGAGAACGCTTTGTGTTCTATCATTTGAACCCTTAGCCTTGAACCTAAATTTAAAACCCTTGTTGAAAGCTTTACCTTGAGTTAAGTAGAAAATATTTTGTGGTATTGATAAATGTTCAAGTTTGGGGTTGTTGGAAAATAGAAAGGGAAATTGAAAGCATTGAGCTAAGAGCTAAGAATTAAGTATTTGAAAAAAGAGAAAGAAAAGAAAAGAAAAAGCAAAGCTCAATGCAAAAGGGAAGTTGGGAAAAGTAAGAATGATTGTGTTTATATGATTCTTTTAACTCAAGGGTTTTGTGATCTAGAAAAAGCAATTTTCTTATTAGCCCAGCCACATTATAAGCCATTGAAAAAGTCCTTGTGATGATGCATGCTTGTGAATTAATTTGATTGAGGTTAAATGAAAGGCAAAGTCAATTCATGTGACACTGTGATAGTAGAGTGAATGAGTGATTACCTCTTATACACTTGTGTTTGAGTGAAACACTTTACCTAGTGAGGAAATATTCCATGAGCACATGAACATCCATGCTTAGTTGATTGATCATTCATGAAAAATAACATTTGTTGGATATTAAGTGACTTTGTGAACACCAAAGCATGTGCACATCTTGATTGAAATCTTTGTCATGAGTTTCATTGAAGTTTTTACTTATCTTGAAAAGAGTTTTTTTTTTTGAATGAGTGAAGCATTGTATTGATTGGAAGAAGATTGAGTTACATCTTGTTTGCTTGAGGACAAGCAAAGTTTTAAGTTTGGGGTTGTGATAACGGTTGAAAAACCGTTATTTTTATGCTTAAAATTGATACCAAAAGCAACCTTTAAGACTTAGAAATTAGCTTGAACTCATATTTTTGCTTTAGTTTTGTGAATAAGAGAGTTGAAAGTGAATTTAATGGTTTTGTGCAAGATTCCCTTGATTTTGTAGGCTAATTGAATGATTTGAAAGAAGAATTGAAGTACCGAATGATTGGAGTGCTGAAAAGTCAACCAAAAACCAAAAAAGTCAACCAATCAACCAGAAAAGTCAACCAGTCAACCAGAATGATGAAAAATCAACCAGAACGCCGAAAAAGTGTGATCGAGTGGCGCTGAGCGGTAATTTGGCGCTGAGTGGCAGTTTTCAAGTGTCGAAATCACCCCTGAGGGGCAAAACAGTAGTTGGGGGGCAAAATGGATCATGTGCTAGTACCGCTCAGTGGTAAAATACCGTTGAGCGCCATTCTAAATGGGCTTGCACCGATTTTCTGTTACTTTTATGGGCTTGGGCGTAATTTTCTGTATTTTTTAGAATAGTATATAAGCTTTAGGACGTCCTAGGGTTTGGATCTTTGGCTGGGACGAAGCAAACACTCTCTTTTCCACCCATTGGGGGACGATCTTGGATGCTTAGGCTACCATCTCATCTTTCTAGGGTTTTATCTTTCATTCTTTCATTATTGTTCATCTAGATTCACCATGAATATGGTGAACTAAACCTTGTATTATTGTTGGGGAATCAATGTAGTCTTGTGAGAAACTCTCATATATGGAATTTGTTTTAACATCTTACTTTAAGACTTATGCTTTCTTTCTTTATTAGTTAGGGTTTTTCCTCTTTGCTTAATGCTTGCTTTGTTTAACTCATTCATTGCTATGATTATTGATTTTGTCGATATGGGAACGTACGGGGAAATCTAGATCCGGGGAATTTCTCCCAATAGCATATTGGTTGCCTTTAAGCTCCTGCACTTCAGAATTAATTACTAGGAATGCTAGGAATTGTATGAACTCGTAATTAAGGATAGGCCTTCTTGACAAGGTAATTTAGAGAGTGGCATTAACACTGATGAAAAGAATGATGAATTCCTAAAAGTATATGAGAGTGGATAAGATGAAATTGATAACCCCAACAACATACTCATCCATATCATTCATTACGTGTTTGTTTTACTCTTTTTGCCATTGATCAAACTCATGCATACATGTTTAATTACTGTCTTTTGCATTTAAAACTTATAATCAATCGTTCACAAGTCTTAAATAATCAACAAATTAGATAACTAACTAGGCCGTCAGTCCTTTGGGAAAACGATACTTGGTCTTACCTAGTTTTATTACTTGATACGATTCGGTCACACTTGCCGATTGTTAAACAAGTTTGTGGCGCCGTTTTCGGTGTTCATAAATTTGTCATCAGAATGCAGTAGAGTTTCACAATAAGTGTGCCAAGGCATAGAGAAACAAAGCATCTGAAAAGGGTGGCACCCTGCATACTGGTGGGTCGATAACCATTCATGAGCATGTCATTCGTATGGTAAAATTTCAGTACATAACTTTTTCTTTCATATATAAGTTATGTATTTTCTATTTCATATGTACACTTCTAATTGTACATTATATTACAGGCACAAGCTCTGGGACGGGCGGTCCATGTTGATGAGGTCTTTGCACAGACTCATGTAAGGAAGGGCACTAATCAATTCGTTGATGAAAGATCTCGGAAAACTCATGTAAGTTCATGGACACTATTACTATTACTAATTTTTCATTTATGATATTCTATCATTCCCTAACATTGCTTTTAATGTTTCAACAGGTTAGATCTGAACATGAGTCAGCTCCTACACCGGATGATGGCAATAATGCAGAAGACGACATACGTAGGACACAGTGCTGGGTCGAGATCATTGGTGGGAAGAAAAATGGTCGATTGTATGGTGCAGGACAACTTGCTGCAAACTATACAACATCGAGAGGAGGTACTCTGAAGCACCAACCTTCTTCTTCCACCACTACTCCTGACAAGGTCGTTCTCCGCCTCACGCAGGCACTGGAGCAACGTGACCAGGAAATCACTGATCTGAGAGCAAAGTTTACAAACTTTAAGGCCCTGGTCATGAGAGTGTTGCCTGAAACTTCACAGGATGAATTGAATATCCCTCCGACCCAGCCACGACCCTCCTCGTCACCCGCTGCCCCTCAGCAGCCCACATCAGTCCAACCCTCATCAGTCCAACCCACACCAGTCCAGCCATCAATAGAGGAGCACGATGATGAAGATCATTCTGATGATAACTATGTACATTATTAGTTTCATTTTGTTATTACTTGTTATAGAAACATTTGGATATTAGAACATTTGGAGTTTAGATGATTTCGATGTTAGATCAATTGGATGACTTTGGATGTTACAACATCATTATGTTACATTGTTTTATGTTTGAACTATAAATACATGTTGTATGGATTAGTGGATGTTCTATGGATTAATGGATGTTCTATGGATATTGATCAATGATTGCATCTTTGAGATGCACATTATGCAGGTCTGTATATATCTGAAAACTGTTATGCAGGTCTGTTTGTGCTTGAAAACTGTTATGCAGGTCTGTTTATGTTGTTGGTTTCATAAGAAATACAATTGTCCCTTACATTTCCCTCCAACTTACCGAAGGCTTTTGCCCTTCGGTAAATACCTACGTTAGCTAATTACCGAAGGCTTCAGTCCTTCGATAATAACCGAGGGCTTCTGGCCTTCAGAAATTACCGAGGGCTTCTGGCCTTCGGAAATAACCGAGGGCTTCTGCCCTTCGGTAATTACCGAAGGCTTCTGGCCCTCGGTAAATGTTAGCGACAAGGGATTTACCGAGGGCTCATTGGCCGTCGATAAGCCGTCTGTAAATACCCTTTACCGAGGGCTTCTGGCATTTTCCGAGGGCTTGTGGCCTTCGGTAATGCCCTTCTTTTTTGTAGTGACAAGCTAAATCAAATTCCAACATTTAGATAAACATCCTGCTCAATATCATAATCACAATCACAATTCATCATGCATTTGTTTCAAAATATTTTGCACAACCACCTGTGTATCAACATCATGCATCATCTCAATATCAATCAATATAATCAACATCATGAAGCAATACTCATCACAAACATCATAACATCAACAAACCATTTCACACAGATAAAGTTTTTAGCCAAGTACATCAAATCCTATACTAAAAACAAAAGCAACAAAATTCAAAATATAAGAAAAATCCTGCTCTAGTGCTGATAGCATCCATCAGTACATGCTTACAGGAAAGAAACTTGCTGGAATAGGGTTGATTTGGTTCCTTCTCCTTCCTTTTGAATATTGTAGTCTTGAATCTCTTGCCCGATGAGGAGGCCATCCCTACATCAAACTCAATTCGCAAAACCATAAGAAGCATCATTAAGCATTAGTAAACAAAAAACAACACCTTAAGAATAGGCCTTCTTGCAAGGTGATTTAGAGAGTGGCATTAACATTGATGAAAATAATGATGAATTCCTAAAGTATATGAGAGTGGATAAGATGAAATTGATTACCCCAATAACATACTCATCCATCTAATACATTAAAGTGTTTGATTTCCTCTTTTCCTTTGATCAAATTCATGCATACATGTTTAATTATTGTCTTTTGCATTCAAAACCTACAATCAATTGTTCACAAGTCTTAAATAATCAACAAATCATATAACTAACTAGGCCATGAGTCCTTTGGGAGAACAATACTTGGTCTTACCGAGTTTATTACTTGATACGATTCGGTCACACTTGCCGAGGGTTAAACAAGTTTTTGGCGCCGTTTTTCGGTGTTCATAAATTTGTCATCAAGTTTTTGGCGCCGTTGCCGGGGACTCGTGGTTTAACTAGTTCATTTGTGTGATTATTGATTATCTTTGACTTGAATTTTGAATTTGTAAATTTGAATTTCTGTTTTTATTTTCTATTTTTATTTTATTTTATTTTATTTTCTGTTTTTATTTTTCGGTTATTATTTTATTTTTTCTGTTTTTATTTTTTCTGTTTTTATTTTTTCTGTTTTTATTTTTTCTGTTTTTATTTTCTGTTTTTATTTTCTATTTTTATTTTTTTCTGTTTTTATTTTATCTTCTTATCTCCGATTTTATATCTTCATTTATATCTTTTTTTGCTAACCAATTCTTCTAGGGATTTGTTTGCTTGTGTATGCAGGAAGCAATCCGAACTAGGAGCAAGAAAACTACAGAACCTCTTCTTGAAGGCTTAGACGAGAGTAGACGGAGGAGAAGAATCCGTACATCTAGAGAACTTTTTCCTTCTCCGGAAACTCTGTTACAACCATCACCACAAAGTTCTGACCATAGCACTGAGGAGATGGAGAATAATAATGCCAGAAGAACTCTTGCATATTACACTAATATAGCTGGACCTCAGCATTTCAATAGCATAGCAAGACCAAGAGTCAATGCGGCTAATATGGAGGTGAAACCAGCATTAATCCAACTGGTTAAGAGTAACCAATTTAATGGGTTGTCTCACGAAAGCCCATATGAGCACCTCACAACGTTTAACGAGATTTGCAACACAGTAAAGATAAATGGGGTGCCGGACGAAGCAATCAAACTTAGCCTGTTTCCATTCTCATTAGGAGGCAACACTAAGCTTTGATTGAACTCTTTTCCAAAAGGAAGCTTTATAGAGTGGGAAGCAGTGGTGACAAAGTTCCTAAACAAGTACTTTCTACAATCAAAGGTAAATAAAGGAAAGCAAGAGATTTCATCTTTCAGGCAAGGCATGGAGGAATCACTAGGTCATGCATGGGACAGATATAAAAGCTTACTAAGAAAAACTCCCACGCATGGTTTTGACGAAGTGGAAGTAGTCCTGATCTTCCTTGGAGGTCTTGGTTCACAAACCAAGATGATGCTTGACGCCTCAGTTGGAGGAAATATCAAATGGAAAACTCCAGAGGAAGCTATAGAAATAATTGAAAACATGGCTACAAATGATAATGAACTGAACAGTGAAAGAGGAGATCCTAGTCAGAAGGAGTTGCTACAATCAAATGATGCCCTGCTTATTCAAAATAAAATTATTTCTCAACAGTTGGAAGAAGTAATACGAACCTTTCTCAATTACCACAAGAAATACAAAATGTTTCAATGGTCCAATGGCAGCAGCAAAAATGGCAAATGCAATTTACTCCATCTGAGAAGACAAAAAACTTGACGAGACTTTCAAAAAATTCTTGAAGACGAATGCATCTTATTGTAAGAATGTGGAAGTTGCATTTGAAAATATGAAGATCCATATTGAGCGAATAGTCGACAAGATAAAAAAAGGTAGTATCAGAAAGGAGTGTAAAACTATTGTGACCAGAAGTGGTAAGGTGTTAGAGGAGAGAAAAAAAGAAAGAGAGGAGAAAGAAAATGAGAGTGAAAAAGAAACATATGAGTGGAAAGAAAGAGTTGAGAGAGAAAAAAAAGAAAGAAGATGAGAAGAAAGAAAAAAAAAAAAGAGAGAAGAATGAGATGAGAGACAAAAAGAAAGAGACTTTGAAAAACCACTTCCTTATCCAAAGAACTATTCAAGGAAGGAGAAAGAAAAACGGTTGGAAAGATTCATGGAGTTGTTTAAGAAACTGGAAATTACTATACCATTCTCTGAAGCATTGCAACAGATGCCATCATATGCAAAATTTTTGAAGGAACTTCTTACAAAGAAAAACAAATACATTGAGAAGGAAACTATCAAGGTACAAGGTAACTGTAGTGCAATCATACAGAAATTACCTCCTAAGTTTAAAGATCCAGGAAGCTTCACTATTCCATGCACCATAGGAGATTTGGAAGTTGGAAGAGCATTAATTGATTTGGGAGCTAGCATTAATTTAATGTCGCTATCCATGTGTAAAACAATTGAGGGTTTGGAAATCAAACCTACCAAAATGGCTCTTCAACTGGCAGATAGGTCTCTTAAATATCCATATGGAGTGGTTGAAGATGTTTTAGTGAAGGTTGACAAGTTTGTATTCCTAGTAGATTTTATTGTAATGGAGATGGAAGGGAATAGTGATGTACCTCTCATTCTTGGGAGACCTTTTATTAAGACTGCTAGAGTTTTAATTGATGTGGAGAATGGTAAGCTTAAATTGAGAGTTCATGATGAAGAAATCACCTTTGACGTATTCAAAGCCATGACATATTCGAATGATGATAAAGAGTGTTTTCAATTTGACGAACTTGATGAAGTTTGTATGATGCAAGAAAGGATGGTGCGGTATGTTTCTCCATTAGAGAAAACTCTTATTGATGCTCGTGAAGATTTAGATGAAGGAGAAGAGAAATTAATTGAAGAATATCTGATGGACTTGGAAACATTGAAAAAAATTCCAGTGGAGGATACAAAGTTTGAAATAATTAATCAAGAAGAAGAAGTCAAAGCAAAGAAACTAGAATTAAAAAGACTACCAGCACATCTGAAATATGTATTTCTAGAAGAAGATGAAAAAAAGTCAGTTATCATTAGTAACTCTTTGTCTCTACAAGAAGAAGAACAGTTGATAGAAATTTTGAAAGCTAACAAAGAAGCGATTGGGTGGTCAATATCAGATCTTAAAGGTATTAGCCCAACTTATTGTATGCATAAGATCTTTATGGAAGAGGATTATAGACCGAGTGCTCAACCATAGAGAAGGTTAAACCCTGTAATGAAGGAGGTGGTTAGAAAATAAGTGTTAAAACTTTTAGAAGCTGGTATCATTTATCCCATCTTTGACAATGAATGGGTGAGTCCAGTACAGGTGGTTCCAAAGAAAGGAGGAATGACAGTAATTCATAATGATAAGAATGAACTTATTGCCACTCGGACAGTTACTGGATGGAGAATGTGCATTGATTATAGGAAGCTAAATAAAGCCACTAGGAAGGATCATTTTCCTCTTCCTTTCATGGACCAGATGTTAGAAAGATTAGCAAGTCAAGCTTTCTATTGTTTTCTAGATGGATATTCTGGATACAATCAAATTGTGGTAGATCCAAAAGACCAAGAGAAGACAACTTTTACTTGTCCTTTTGGTATATTTGCCTATAGAAAGATGCCATTGGGATTATGTAATGCTCTAGCTACATTTCAAAGGTGTATGCAGGTGATTTTTGCAGATCTCTTAGAAAAGTGCATTGAAGTCTTCATGGATGATTTTTCAGTTTTTGGAAATTCTTTCCAAAGGTGTTTGGCGAATTTGAATACTGTTCTTAAAAGATGTGTTCAGACAAATCTTGTTCTTAATTGGGAGAAATGTCATTTTATGGTAACCGAAGGAATTGTGCTAGGTCATAAAATTTCTGCTAAAGGAATTGAGGTAGATAAAGCCAAAGTAGAAGTCATTGAGAAACTGCCTCCACCAACAAATGTAAGGGGGATCAGAAGTTTTCTAGGTCATGCTGGATTTTATAGAAGATTCATTAAAGATTTCTCAAAAATTGCTAAACCATTGAGTAATCTTCTGATGAAGGACGCTCCTTTCGTGATGAATGAAGAATGTTTGAAAGCTTTTGACATATTGAAGAGCAAATTAGTGTTAGCTCCAATAATTGTAGCTCCAGATTGGGATAAAAATTTTGAACTAATGTGTGATGCAAGTGATTATGCAATAGGAGTTGTTCTTGGCCAGCGGAAAGAACGGATTTTTCATCCAATTTATTATGCCAGCAAAGTTCTGAATGATGCTCAGTTGAACTATGCTACTACCGAGAAAGAATTTCTAGCTATAGTGTATGCTCTAGAGAAATTTAGACCTTATCTTATTGGGTCTAAGGTGATTATTTATACATATCATGCAACTATCAAATACTTGTTGACAAAGCCAGATTCTAAGCCACGTTTGATTAGATGGGTATTACTCTTGCAAGAATTTGATGTGGAGATCCGTGATAAGAAAGGGCGTGAGAATTTGATTGTTGATCATTTGTCACGGTTAATTGATGACAAATTTATGAACACCGAAAACGGCGCCACAAACTTGTTTAACAATCGGCAAGTGTGACCGAATCGTATCAAGTAATAAAACTAGGTAAGACCAAGTATCGTTTTCCCAAAGGACTCACGGCCTAGTTAGTTATCTGATTCGTTGATTATTTAAGACTTGTGAACGATTGATTGTAGGTTTAAATGCAAAAGACAGTAATTAAACATGTATGCATGAATGTGATCAATGGGAAAAAGAGTAAAACAAACACGGAATGAATTATATGGATGAGTATGTTGTTGGGGTTATGAATTTCATCTTATCCACTCTCATATACTTTAGGAATTCATCAATCTTTTCATTAATGTTAATGCCACTCTCTAAATTACCTTGTCAAGAAGGCTTATCCTTAATTACGAGTTCATACAATTCCTAGCATTCCTAGTAATTAGTTCTGAAGTGCAGGAGCTTAAAGGCAACCAATATGCTATTGGGAGAAATTCCCCGGATATAGACTTCCCCGTACGTTCCCATATCGACAAAATCAATGATCATGACAATGAATGAGTTAAACAATGCAAGCATTAAGCAAAGAGGAAAAACTGTAACTACTGATGAAAGAAAGCATGTATCTCAAATAAGATGTTTAAACACAAATTCCATATATGAGAGTTTCATAAGATTACATTGATCCCCCAACAACAATACAAGGTTTAGTTCACCATATTCATGGTGAATCTAGATGAACAGTAATGAAAGAATGAAAGATAAAACCCTAGAAAGGTAGAGAGGTAGCCTGAGCATCCAAGATCTTCCTTCAAAGGGCTGGAAAAGAGAGTGTTTGCTTCGTCCCAGCTAAAGATACAAACCCTAGGACGTCCTAAAGCTTATATACTATTCTAAAAATACAGAAAATTAGGCCCAAGCCCATAAAAGTAACAAAAAACCGGTCCAAGCCCACTTAGAATGGCGCTCAGCGGTATTTTACCGCTGAGCGGTAATAGCGCATGATCCATTTTGCCCCCAACTGCTGTTTTTGCCCCTCAGCGGTGATTTTGGCACCTGAAAAGTGCCGCTCAGCGGTATTTTATAGCTCAGCGCCACTCGGTCACACTTTTTCTGCGTTCTGGTTGATTTTTCAGCATTCTGGTTGACTGGTTGACTTTTCTGGTTGACTGGTTGACTTTTCTGGTTGACTAGTTGACTGGTTGACTTTTCTGGTTGACTGGTTGACTTTTCTTGTTTCTGGTTGACTTTTAGCACTCCAATCATTCGGTACTTCCATTCTTCTTTCAAATCATTCAATTAGCCTACAAAATCAAGGGAATCTTGCACAAAACCATTAAATTCACTTTCAACTCTCTTATTCACAAAAATATGACCAAAAGCATGATTTCAAGCTAGTTTCTAAGTGTTAAAGGTTGCTTTTAGTATCAAATTTAATCATGAAAATAACAGTTTTTCAACTGTTATCATTAATCAACAAGGAGGTCACTAGCAAGGAATCAGAAATCTGGGAATCTTTTTCAGATGAAGCACTCATGTATATTCAGCAGAGGCCATGGTTTGCTGATATGGCTAATTTCAAAGCTGCAAGGGTCATGCTAGAGGATTTAACTTGGCAACAAAGAAAGAAATTTTTGCATGATGCCAAGCAGTTTGTTTGTGATGATCCTTATCTGTTTAAGATTGGAGTAGATAATCTTCTAAGGAGATGTGTGACAAATGAAGAAGCAGAAGGAATTTTGTGGCATTGTCATGATTCACCTTATGGGGGACATTTTAATGGAGAAAGAACAGCAGCAAAAGTTCTTCAATCAGGGTTTTATTGGCCAACTTTATTTAAAGATGCTCATAATCATGCTAGAAATTGTGATAAGTGTCAAAGAGCAGGGACGATCACTAAACGTCATGAGATGCCATTACAAGGCATTTTAGAGGTTGAGGTTTTTGATTGTTGGGGTATTGACTTTGTGGGACCCTTTCCTCCATCTTTCAACAATGAATATATTTTTGTAGTAGTGGATTATGTGAGTAAATGGGTGGAAGCATTAGCTTGTCCTAAAAATGATGCTAGCACGGTAATTAAATTTTTGAAGAAGTAGATATTTTCACGTTTTGGAACTCCAAGAGTGTTAATTAGTGATGGGGGATCTCATTTTTGCAATTATCAGTTAGAAAACGTACTCAAACATTATGGAGTGAAACATAAGGTAGTTGCACCTTATCATCCACAAACCAATGGACAAGCTGAGGTATCTAACAGAGAGATAAAAAGCATCTTGGAAAAAATAGTAACTTCATCGAGAAAGGTGATAACGATTGAAAAACCGTTATTTTTATGCTTAAAATTGATACCAAAAGCAACCTTTAAGACTTAGAAACTAGCTTGAACTCATATTTTTGCTTTAGTTTTGAGAATAAGAGAGTTGAAAATGAATTTAATGGTTTTTTGCAAGATTCCCTTGATTTTGTAGGCTAATTGAATGATTTGAAAGAAGAATGGAAGTACCGAATGATTGGAATACTGAAAAGTCAACCAAAAACCAGAAAAGTCATCTAGTCAACCAGAAAAGTCAACCAGAATGCTAAAAATTCAACCATAATACATAAAAAGTTTCACTGAGCGGTAAAATACCGCTGAGCGCCACTTTTCAGGTGCCAAAATCACCGCTGAGGGGCAAAAACAGCAGCTGGGGGCAAAATGGATCATGCGCTAGTACCGCTCAGCGGTAAAATAGAGTTGAGCGCCATTCTAAATGGGCTTGGACCGATTTTCTGTTACTTTTATGGGCTTGCGCCTAATTTTCTGTATTTTTTAGAATAATATATAAGCTTTAGGACGTCCTAGGGTTTGTATCTTTGGCTGGGAGGAAGCAGAAACACACTTTTCACCCCTTGGGGGTAGATTGGGAGATGGTGACGACTCTCCTCTTCTCTTTCTGGGGTGTTTCTATCTTTCATTCTTTCATTATTGTTCATCTAGTTTCACCATGAATATGGTGAACTAAACCTGGTATTGTTGTTGGGGAATCAATGTAGTCTTGTGAAACTCTCATATATATGGAATTTGTGTTTTAACATCTTATTTTAAGATACATGATTTCTTTCATCATTAGTTAGGGTTTTTCCTCCTTGCTTAAAGCTTGCATTGTTTAACTCATTCAATGCCATGATTATTGATTTTGTCGATATGGGAACGTACGGGGAAATCTAGATCCGGGGAATTTCTCCCAATAGTAATATCGCTTAGACATAGGAATATGAGGATTGGTTGTCGTTAAAGTTCTGCACTTCAGAATTAATTATTAGGGATGCTAGGAATTGTATGAACTCGTAATTAAGGATGGGCCTTCTTGCAAGGTGATTTAGAGAGTGGCATTAACATTGATGAAAAGAATGATGAATTCCTAAAGTATATGAGAGTGGATAAGATGAAATTGATTACCCCAACAACATACTCATCCATCTAACACATTAAAGTGTTTGATTTCCTCTTTTCCACTGATCAAATTCGTGCATACATGTTTAATTATTGTCTTTTGCATTTAAAACCTACAATCAATTGTTCACAAGTCTTAAATAATCAACAAATCATATAACTAACTAGGTCGTGAGTCCTTTGGGAGAACGATACTTGGTCTTACCGAGTTTATTACTTGATATGATTCGGTCACACTTGCCGAGGGTTAAACAAGTTTTTGGCGCCGTTTTTCGGTGTTCATAAATTTGTCATCACTTACCGAGTTTATTACTTGGTACGATTCAGTCACACTTTCCGAGGGTTAAACAAGTTTTTGGCGCCGTTTTTCGGTGTTCATAAATTTGTCATCAGTCACTTAATTGAGAGATTGGAAGATTTTGGGGTTGAAACTGAAGTTAACCCTAGGGAGGAATGTCAAGCCATTATCACTGGAAGTGAGAAGACTTTAGATGAGAAAGAGATAGAGAGAAAAGAAAAAGAAGAGTTGAGTGAGAAAAATAAAGATGTAGAAAAAGAAAGAGAAGTGGATGAGAGAGAAGAGAGAAAGAAAATTTGTGTGAAGATTAAGAAAGTGTGTGGAAAAAGAGAAGAAAAAAAGAAAGTGAGAGAAAAAAAACTTTGTGTGAAGATAAAGAAAGTGAGAGAAAAGAAAAAGAGGATGAAAGGAAAAAAGAAAGAATCATCTGAAAAATCCCTTCCTCATTCAAAGCAGTATCATAGGAAGGAGAAGGAATTTGAGCGTTTTATGGAAATCTTCAAAAATTGGAGATTAAAGTTCCTATGATTGAGACATTGCAACAGGTTCCTGGTTTTATCAAATTCCTGAAGAAATTCAGCAGAAAGAAGGAAAAAAGAAAAAAGAGAATACCTAGAAAGGAGAACACCAACATTGAAGATGGAACTTGAGCTTTATTGGGTCAAGCTAGTGACGTTAAAAGAGCGCTTGTTGGGAGGCAACCTAGTGATTTAAGAACTTTTAATTTTTGGTTTGGTGATATAATTATGAACTTTTGGTATTTTTGTTTTGATTATAAGTTTGGTACAGGGTTTACATATACTGATGGATGTTAGGCGAAAGAGTATTTACTGAAGGATACTATGTTTGTATACACCTACTGATGGGTGTTGGTAAGAAAGATTTGCACCTACTGAAGGGTGTTTGTTACTCCCTCGGCAAGTGTAACCGAATCGTATCAAGTAATAAAACTGGTAAGACCAAGTATCGTTCTCCTAAAGGACTCATGGCCTAGACAGTTATGTGATTTATAGATTATCTAAGACTTGTAGAACCAATTCCTGTAGATTTTAAATGCCAAATACTTGAAAGTAAATATGAATGCATGTATTGATCAATGGGCAAGAAGAAATAGAACACGTGGTTTTAAATATATGAATGAATATGTTGTTGGGGTTATCAATTTCATCCTATCCACTCTCATGTAATCAAGAATTAATCTTTCTTTATTAATTCTTAATGCCACTTTCTAAATTACCTTAACCCGATATCTCGGGGAAGAAAGCCTAATCATAATCACTAGTTTACAATGTCTTGTCTCCCTAGCAATTACTCATGCATTACACAACACAGAAGCTTAAAGGCAACCAACCATCATACTCCTATGTCTAGGTTTACACTACTATTGGGAGAGATTCCCTAGATCTAGATTTCCCCGTATGTGTCCATATCAACAAAATCAATGATTATGACATTGAATGAGTTAAACAATGCATGCTTTGAGAAAATAAGAAAAACCCCAACAATTAATGAAAGAAAGCATGTATCTTAAAGAAGATTTTGAAGAACAAATTCCATACATGAAAGTTTCAAAAGGATTACATTGATTCCCCAACAACAATAAATGTTTAGTTCACCATATTCATGGTGAAACTATATCAATGAAAGAGTCAAAAGATAGAACCCTAGAAAGGTCAGAAAGGAGCTGTAGCATCAAAAATCTTCCTTCAAGGGGTGAAAGAGTGTGTTTTTGCCTCGTTCCAGCCAAAGATCCCTGACCTAGGTTAACTAAAACCTTATATAGTATTCTAAAAATTACAGAAAAGTGAGCGCAAGCCCATCAGAATGCCGCTCAGCGGTAAGTGCGTGACTTCTATTCTTCCCCTCAGCTACAGTTTTGCCCCTCAACGGTGACTACGAGTCTTCAAACTGCCGCTCAGCGGTAAATGGCGCAGAGTGGTACTTGCGGCTTCTTCCTTTAATGACATTTTTCTTCCTTTTCTAAATCCAACTCTTAGCTTTTTTACTTCTTTCACTCAATTCATCTCAAAACCTGGAAAAACAAGGAAATCAAGCATAAAATCTGTCCAACTCTCTTATTCCCAAAACTTTAACAAAAACATGATTCCAAGATAGTTTCTAAGTCATAAAGTTTGTCTTTAAGATCAAATTTAAGTATAAAAATAACAGTTTTTCAACTGTTATCACAATCTCAAACTTAGAACTTTGCTTGTCCTCAAGCAAACAAGATGTAACTCAATCTTACACCAATCTATACAATGGTTCACTACATTCAAAACTTCTTTTCTTAAGACAAGTAAATACTCAAATAAGCTCATCACAAAGAATTTAGTTAAGATGCACACATGCTTTTAGTGTTCACATAATCCCAAAATATCCAACATATTCTATTCTCATGAATGATCAATCAACTAAGGATAGATGAAATTATGTGCTCATGGAATTTATCCTCGCCAGAAAAAGTGTCTCACTCAAACACACAAGTGTATAAGAGGTCACTCATTCATTCTACTATCACAATGTCACATGAATTAACTTTGCCTTCCATTTAACTACAGTCAAACACATTCACAAGTAAATGTCATCACAAGGACTTTTCTATGGCTTATAATGTGGCTGGGCTAACAAGAAAATTGGTTTTTCTAGATCACAAAATCTTTGAGTCAAGTGAATCAACTACACAAAACCATTCTTCCTTCTTCCCAACATTCTGTTGCATTGAGCCTTTCTCTTTTTCTTTCTTTTCTTCCTTTTTCTTTTGATTTTCACATGCTTATCTCTTGGCTCAATGCTTGTTATTTTCCCTTTCTAGACTTCCCAACAACCCCAAACTTGAACATTTATCAATACCACCAAATATTCTCAACTCAACTCAAGGTAAAGCCTTTCAAAAAGGGTTTTCAAATCATGTTCACAGCTTAAGGTTCAAAGGATAGAAAGGGTTACCAACAAATGGCCTTGATCATCTGACACATACAAGCAAGTGATTCAATCATAGAAAACTTGGGCAAAGTCATTCATGCTTTCAATGTAATAACATTCAATTCAAAACTCTTGATCTCAAAACCTCACATATAGCCTCATTTTTCCATTCCACATATACATCCTGCTGAGAATCATAATCACAATCATAACATCATGCATTTGTTCACAAAGCTTGTGAACCACCTATATAAGCATATAATGTGCACAATCTTAACATCAATCAGTATCAAAGCATCATCAAGCATTACTTATCACACAATAGTCACAAGCAAACCATCATAACAGATAAAGTTTCAAACTGAGTACATCAAACCCTATTCTAAAAACCAAATCAAATAAGTTCAACAATACAAAACAAAAGATAGAAAAGATCCTACTCTAGTGCTGATAACATCCATCAGTAAATGCTATTTCAGCTCCTCATCACCTTGTGTTGTCATCTGTATCTTCCACCTCTTCATCATCTTCAGCATCCTTAAATGCGTCATCATCATCATCATCATCATCTTCCTCCATAGTTAAAGCTTCAGCTGCTCCAGCTCTACTGCCCTGTGTGTGCTCCTCTGGCCATGCCACCACGTTGTGGAACTCGTCCATAGTCCACCTGTGTGTTGGGGGTGTATCATACATCCCAATGATCATCTCAGTAGTGGCCACCTGTCCTCTGTGGATAGATTGCATCTGGGCATCTATAAGAGACATATACATGTCCCTCATCTGGAATGGCTCTGCCTCATGAGTCTCTGTAGATGCCTGACTCTATGTTGGTCCTCTCCCTCTACGAGGACGGCATGGTGGAACTGGCTGAGTTGCCTCCTCACCTCTACAGTACTGCCTATAATAGACCTCATCAATGGCTTTCCTCGGCCTCTCAAATAGTGGAGCACAGATGTTCACTCCAGCTATCTCACATAGGTGCGTAATCAAGGAGGGATGCCCTAAAGGTGCCTTGTTGTTCATAGTGTTGGCACACACCTGTATCTCATTGGCTATCACCTGGCCAATGTTAATGCTCATATTTTTGAGCACACAGTAGAGAAGAAGTGCCCTGTTGACAGTGATGTCTGAAACATGGGAGCACGGCTGAATGTTGGCATGAGAGAATGCCATCCAATACTTTGTCAGAGGAGTTAAATCAGTCCTCCTAATGTTCACCACTGCACCATTTCTGTTCCTCTGGAAGTGTCCTCCAGGTACACATAGAACACTCTCCACATTATCAAAATCAGTTCCTTCCTCCATATAGAGAGCGAACTGACACTGCTCACCAGCCCATTCAGTACCTAAAATTCTGTTGATAGAGTCAGGATCATATCGAATGGCATGGCCTCTAACATAGCTTAGGTAATCTTCAGCAGGATGATCACCCAACCTCCTTCCATTGGTGTAAAATTCTTTCACCATTGTTATGTTAGCTGGTACAGGGTGTGTGGCTAATCTCCTCCAATTTCTGTTCATCAGTTACTCACCAAACTGTGGAGCAAATTTAGGAATCAGTCCAGCTTTCCTTACCATCAGGAACTCTGCAAGAATCGCGCTCAGGGGAAATTTCCGTTGAGCGGTGATTCTGCAGATTTTTCAAAACTCAATTTTAACCCTTCCTAACTCCACCCACATGCAATCTTTCTAGTTTCAGACTCAAATCAAGGATTTTAATCGGTTCAAACAACAATTAACTCATCAAATCATGCATAAAAATCAAAATCCCTAAAGAATCATGCTTAAACTACTATGTTCAAATCAATTCATGCATTGAAGAACCCTAAAATTAAAATTGCTTGAACTTACTTGGGTGGAGATGCTAGATGAATGGAAAATGCTTTAGCAATTTGAAGAAAACAGCCCCCAATTGCAGTGCTCTCACTAAACCCCAAACTTGGATGGAACCCTAGTGAGAAAGTGAGTGAAAGTGAGGTTTTGTAAAGGGGGAAGAGGGAAAAGTGGAGAGAACCCTTAGAAAAATGCTTGAGAGTGTGTGAGAAGAGTTAGATCTGAAAATAGAATCAAAACCGCACCCTAGAATAAAAAAATACCCTAATAGGCCCTACCCCCGCTGAGCCCAAAGGAACCAAACAGTAAAAAAACAAGTATGCAGTATTACCGCTCAACGAAAATTACCGCGGAGCGGCATCTGCGTGACTTCTTCTCCTTCTTCATAGCTCACCCTAAGTGCACTGTACTCATGCCTCTTACTCACTCCAAGCATTTAAGTTCTCCCATCACTCAAACATTTAATTACTATCCTGCAACTAAAGCAAAATCAAAATAAACAAACAAAATGAAATAAATCAACTGGGTTGCCTCCCAGGTACCGCTTGTTTAACGTCACGAGCCTAACCCAAAATCCGCCAACACTCATCAGTAGATGCAAACCTTTCTTACCAACACCCGTCAGTAGGTGTAACAAACCTAGTATCCTTCAATAGATACTTAACCACCTAGCATCCATCAGTAGATGCTATACCCAAAAATTTCAACATAAAAATAATGTCCAAATTTTATAAAATTACATCACCAAAATCAACAATAAAATAAGAATTAATGTTCTGAAACCACTGGGTGCCTCCTAGAAAGCGATCTTTTAACGTCATTAGTTTGACCCAATAAAGTTCAAGTTCCATCTTCAATGTTGGTGTTCATCTTTTTGTCATCACACCTACTCATCAGCTGCTTAAGACTCCTTGCTGACTAAACGTAGACATTACTATGATGAATAATGATATAGGACGCCCTCGAGCACAAATAATTGGCATCAAAATCCTGAACATCGAAGACCCTCACAATTTGACGATAAAACATCATTCAGTGAAAAAGTAAAAAATCTCTTTGGATTCTTAAGAACTCCTTGCAGACTAAACGTAGATATTTCTATGATGAATATGGTATAGGATGTCCTCTGTAAGACCCATGAAAAATATCTATAATAGTAAATTTTAGCATTTTATTAGTAATAATAATTTTAATGGATAGGAAATATAATTAAATAGAAAATTATGGTAGAAAAATTAAAATTTTTGATATAAAATTATAGTAATTCTAGAAGGAGAATTTCAAATTTTTGATAACTTATTTAGGATTTTTTTTTTAGAAAATTGAATAGCAAAAAGTGAATAGTGAAAAGTGAATAGTGAATAGTAAAAAGTGAATAGTAAAAAAAAAATAAAATAAAAATTGAAAGGATAAGAATTCCTACGTAGCATGGAAGGAGTTAGGATCAGATTTGATCAAGTTGATGATTAAAATTTTATTTTTAAAATAATATTAAAATAATAAATAATATTAAAAAATTAATGAATAGTAAAAATTCTTACCTATAAATAGCCATGGGAGGGAAGGGTATTCTGCACCAAGAAGAAGAAGAATCAAGTGAGAGCTTGAGAAATAGAGAAGAAAGAGTTAGGGAAAATTTTTAGTTGCAAGAAGAGTAGAGGTTCTGAAGAGTTTTCGGGGAAT
Organism: Vigna angularis; assembly: GCF_016808095.1. Lineage (NCBI taxonomy): Eukaryota > Viridiplantae > Streptophyta > Magnoliopsida > Fabales > Fabaceae > Vigna > Vigna angularis. The sequence goes on along the minus strand of NC_068975.1, from coordinate 14,752,508 downwards.
AAATTCGGAGCAAGAGAAGTCTGGAATAGAGGTAGGGGAGCTAACCTTTCTAAGCTTTTATATTCTGATTTAGTATTGTTTATTAGTATGCATGTCTTGAAATTATGTGAGAATATTGTTAATGCTTACTGTATATTTATTTATATTGAATTTCTGTGTTAATATTATGTGCTGTTATTTTGAATCTGTAAATAAGAAATTTGTTAAAACTAGTTGAGGAACACTTTGGCTAAGGAAAGACTTGGTACTTAAGTTGTCCATTGTGACGCACCTCTCTTTCCTGGAAGTCTACTCGACAAGCTTTTAACTTAAATCTTGTTGAACAGATTATGTACTATTAAATTATTGAGCAATATACCTCGTTGGAATGAATTCATGTTATTGTGGTAGATATGAAATTATGAATTTTAATTGTGATGATTGTAATTTATTATATTGGATTTGAATTTATGCGTCTGAACATGATATGAGTATTATGGGGAGATTTCGTAATTGTGTAGTATGAGTTGAGGAATGTGAGCATTGTATGAGTCTCGTGGAGAGATTCTGTAATGATGTGGTAATTGTGTATATGTTGATGTTGAGGGTCCTATAGTTGGAGGTTATCCTGATACTCTAATAATCATCCAGTCTTAAGTAGAGAAGGATGAGTTATGTAGTGAGAGGGGCAGGAGGTCCTGGTCTATGTGCCGGTTTTGGACATAGTGTTAAGGACTAACCTTGTGAATGGTATGGAGTATTTTTGGAACTGTATTTGTAAGAAGAAGCAGAAGTCATCACAAGTGCATAACCTCCCGTGACCGCTCATCAACGTATCATCCGGATGAGTGTCAAATTGGTATTGTGGAATGAGTGTCTATTTGGTATTGTGGTGTTTATTGGGTATTGTGGGACGAGTGTCTAATAGAAATTGTGGTATGATGGTATGAGGGTATATGACATAATTATTATATGATGTTAGTATCAAAGTAATTATGCATGTTTTATGAATCATTTGTTGCATGTTAGCTCACCCTACTTGTTTGTGTTTGGGTATGTACGATGATCGTATAATTCGTTATACGGGAGTAGATGAAGGAATGTCGTCTGATCCAGTACCGATGAAGAAAGAGATCGAAGAATAAGTTAGAAGAATTTTGAATCATATTTATGAGTTTATAGTTGAAATCTGAGTTTAAAACATGTATAGACATATATCAACTAGGAATTTTTAAGTGTGAGATTACGGGATGTTACCGTAAATGTAATGTTACAATATATAAATTATGAATTATCCAGTGTGACATATTGGGATGTTACATTAATGGTATTAGAGCAGTTCGTCCTTAGGATGACCTGCGGGTTGTACGTTTGACTTGCCTTTCAGTGAAGAGTTGAGTCTAAGTGACATGATTTGTCATGTCTTTTTAAGTTTAAATCGTAGAGTGAGTGCAGTCCACTTAAGGCTTTAAGAACAGAAAAACATCTTGATAAGAGTAATGAGGGTGCACACTCATGACTTTATCAGAGACGAATTTCCTTTCTTAATTCTTAAGGTTTCGGGAGGGAAGAGTTATGGTCTGAGTCTTTTTGTGGTGTGCTCTATAGTGATAGAGGGATACAGATTTAAGGATAACTTTACCCTTATACCTTCTTTAGATTTAATCAAAACCTTTGAGACAAGTTTATTTTCTCAAAGATAGCTAGATGTTGTGTATTGGAGCTTGAAAGTAAAAAACACCAGAGTTTTGGTCTTGAAGTATAGAACCGTCGTTTTTACTTGGAAGTGTTTCAAGAACCGAGCGAGAGGATCAGATATCAATAGTTGTACAATAGGAGTTAAGTTCAAAGGTTTAAATGAAATGAGTTTTGGGGTAAGCATTAGTGTGGCAAGGTTTGAGAAATCAACTTAGTTCTGCATATAGGTGATGCTTGAAGATTGGAGAAAAGAAAATAGTGAAAGAGTTGAAGTTAAAGTTTAAAAAAAAAAGAAAAAAAAAGAAAAAAAAGATAGGAATACTGAAGTGGATTAAGGAGAAATCAAATATTAGACGAAGAGTAGAGGAGGAGTTGTATAAGGCATATAGCGGATTTAGAGAAAGTTTAGTAGGAGAAGAAATTTCTAAGTTAAGAGAACACGAGGTGTTTAGAAAAGAATGAAGTATTGAAAGGATTCTAAGCTAAGATGATTAAAAGGAGATGGTTAGATTTTTTTTCAGTAAATGTATTGGAGTAAAGATTTGAGAGTATGAGATTCTGGTATGATGAGCAGTGGAGAAAATCCAGGTACAAAAATTTTGGCTTTCGGCTTATGCAACATGTTATAGTTGTTAATTCTCAAAGGAAAAAGTATGAGAGGATTAAAGGATCACGGTTCATGGTTTAATGGTGGTAAATCTTATTGGTTTTGAAATATTAAAGTTAATAGAGGTAGTGTAGGTTGAATTAATATGAACATGGTAAGATAAACTGGAAGGGGAAGTAGTTCAAGTTTAAATTGGAAGTACAATTAGAAGTTGATTTGTTAAGTGTCAGTTTAAATAGTAATACAAGTTAATAAGGGTTGATACAAGTTTGGATGGCTATGTGTTATGAGAATGAGAGTTGTATTGCAAGAATTAGAGGATTAATTAGTACAACCATTAAACTATATTTTTAATGTCATAAGATGGATTTAACTTATGTGACATGAGTGGTTTATTTAAATGAGTAGGTGCAATTTTGATAAGGTATGATAGTGGGAAATTAGTTAGTTTTAAATTCGGCCTTATCGAGATTAAAATATATGGTTTCAGAATTTATAACATTGGTGATATTGAGTGATCTGTTGAGTCTGATCAGAAAGGTATAGTTGTTAGGTGCTAGGTTACAGACAACAGTGAGTTTATAGAATTAGGTTAGGTTAGAAAGTGGGATTAAAATAAATATATTGTTAACCTCAATGGTTATGTGAAAGATGGGTGAAGATTTGTATGTCTCACCTTGATCTTTGACTAGTGATGCGTGTGTAAGTTTATACTTATTAATCTTAATTCACATAAGATACAAATTTGAGATTTGGTTAATACTAAATATCCTTGGGATATGGTATTGGTCTAGGGAAGCACGTTACAATTGAGATGGCGTTGTTGTCATCAACCCTAATAAGCTCCCTAGGATAGTGGTGGGAAGTACACTTACACTTACCCGGTGCAGCTCCGGATGGGCGATGGGGGTGGCGTTGTGTACTTGCCCTGATAAGCTCTTTGAGTGGTGGGAATTGCCCTGATAAGCTCTTTGAGTGATGGGAATTGCCCTGACAATCTCTAGGCAAGTGGTGGGAAGTAACATGGTGGTTAAATGGTTGGGAGGGTGTAATTACCTGAAAGAGCTCTTGAATAGAGTGGTGGGAAGTGATACTTGGCACAATGATTTTGTGTTATGACATGTTTTGGTGATCCATAAATTCTTTATACCTTTGGGTGTAAGGTTGTAAGAGGAGAAAATATGATATATAAATGTATACAAATTAGGGTGTTTCAAAGACAATCGTGATGCTTGAATGGATATATTGTTTGGCGCAGTTAGTAGTATAATTTGTGAAGATACTTTGAAGGATATAATCTGATGTGCTCTTGTTTCATGATTGTGGTATTACTAATATGTGTTATGTTGATAAAAATATGTACCATATCGATGATTATGATCCTATAATATTCGATCCTTTTGAATTCAGTAAAGACGACATTAAATATGATTTTTAGCTTGTGTGGTCATGTCAAATTAATAATTATGCTAGTTGTTCCGTTATAGTTTAAATTTGAGTTTGAATTACAAATATGTGTTAGCATAAGAGTATACAAATGAGAGCTATTCTCAAAGAAATTTCAATTTCATTATTGAAAATGAATAAAACAATGGTGTATGATATGACAAATATCATATATTTCAATAACTCAGGTCTATAAAGTCATTAGAACTACACAATTTTTCAATTGATGCAATTTTGTATTGTTCGAATCTCATAGGTATAACCAGATGCCTTAATCTTCGTGTGAAAATGATATCACTCATGTGCTAAGCAAACATATCTTATAGGGCTGTAGAAAAAAAAATAAAAAATCATTAACTAGCAAAGCAGATAAAGATCACAATGCATAAATAAAATAAAATGTTCACGTGTCGGCCACAAGTGGCCGTTAAGAGTACAGTCCATAAAAATATAATAAATAAATAAAAATAGTCTCCTTAAGGAGACTATTGATCAGCGAACGACAATCTCAAAGAAAGCTCTGTGGAAGGGGCTTTGATGCGAAACGACATGGGTTGAGTAGCTTTCTCTTCTTCTTCATGAATAGCGGGGATGGGAAAGAGATCTAGAAGCCTTGGAGGTTGTGGAATTACCCATGAAGGATCTCCGGCGATGCAAAAATAATAGTAGTCAGAGATAAATAAAATAAATAAAGAAATTAGAAAAAAAAAGAAGGAAAAGAAAGAAAGTTTACCATACATAAACGACGGAAGGAGGGAATATGAAGGTTCAGATGTACCAGGGACGTCTTGCGGCAAGCGTCGATGCTTCACCCGATTTCCATGGTTTTGAAACCAACAATAGACGCTGTATTCTCTAACTTCTCTGTACTCCTGGAGTCGTCCTGTAATCTCGCGAATTTGATCTCGACTAGGATTAATGATCCCATGGTTGAAGATGTTCAACAAGATGTTAACTTGTTCCGGGGTGGACCGCCATCGTTTGTAAACTGTCTTAGCTTCGATATCCATTTTTTTCTAAGTTTTTGTTCATAAAGTAAAGTAAAAGTAAAAAGATTTATTACGTTGAAGTCAAGTTTCCAATTTAAGTCAAGTTTTCCATTTTGCTTCTTCTCTTTTTAGTTTAATTTTCATTGTTCAGTCTTTGAATTCTCAATGTCCAAAAATAGATCTGTTTCACGGTCCTCGCAACGGATCCTAACTAGATCTAAGTCCACAGATTCCATATTTTTATTGTTGTTTAAGTTGAAATAAAAGTTTGTTTTGGTTCGTTTTAATTGGAGTATGTGGCGTTGTTCTACCCGAATGTCTCTTTCATACCTCCAAACGAAGGGAGATTAACAACGGTTTTCCAGCGTATATACCCCGTGTTTTAAGACAAAGTGTTCATTAATATGACAACATATATATAACGAGTAAGAAAAAGAGAAAAAGGAAAGAGAAGTAAAGAACATAATACTACATAAGCGTAAAGCAGAAAAACATAGAAGAAAAGCTTGAACGAAGAGAAAAAGGGTTGAGAGAGAAAAACTTACAAATGTGTAAGTAGAGACAGAGTCTCACTTGGAAGAGGGTTCACTAAGAAGCTCTTGGACACACTCGAAGGAGAATCTCACTCGTGCTTAGATCCCATAAGCTCTCACACTCAGAACTCTCAATGCTCAAATCTCACTCACACCCAGAAGATCGCTCGAAAGCTCTCTCACTCAGAAGATCTCACACGCTCCAAAATCGTAACGCCTCAAAGTGTTGCTCAACACAGTTCGCTCCTCAGTATATAGCCAAAATCTCACTGTGTCCACAGTTCTGGTCATGCATACCGGAGGCTTCAATAGTATCAGTATATATATATATATATATATATATATATATATATATATATATATATATATATATATATATATATATATAAAAGGTAGTAGTATGTGATCTTGCCCACATTTTGGAAGTATGAAATATTCAAAGTAGAGAGGATCTCTTAGTAGAAGTTTAACCATTCGATATAGAAGGCCATAAAATAAAATGGTTTAGGACAAATATCAACTTAGTTATAGTAGTTTGGGATAAGAGAACATGTGACTTTACAAGGGAACTAGTAGATCATATGAAACAGTCGTGACCCCATTGGTTTCCTTGAAATGATGAATTTTCGGGGACGAAAATTTTTTGTTGTTGGGGAGAATGTAAGACCCATGAAAAATATCTATAATCGTAAATTTTAGCATTTTATTAGTAAAAATAATTTTAATGGATAGGAAATATAATTAAATAGAAAATTATGGTAGAAAAATTAAAATTTTTGATATAAAATTATAGTAATTCTAGAAGGAGAATTTCAAATTTTTGATAACTTATTTAGGATTTTTGTTTAGACAATTGAATAGTAAAAAGTGAATAGTGAATAGTGAAAAGTGAATAGTGAAAAGTAAAAAGTGAATAGTAAAAAAAAATAAAATTGAAAGGATAAGAATTCCTACGTAGCATGGAAGGAGTTAGGATCATATTTGATCAAGTTGATGATTAAAATATTATTTTTAAAATAATATTAAAATAATAAATAATATTAAAAAATTAATGAATAGTAAAAATTCTTACCTATAAATAGCCATGGGAGGGAAGGGTATTTTGCACCAAGAAGAAGAAGAATCAAGTGAGAGCTTGAGAAATAGAGAAGAAAGAGTTAGGGAAAATTTTTAGTTGCAAGAAGAGTAGAGGTTCTGAAGAGTTTTCGGGGAACAAATTCGGAGCAAGAGAAGTCTGGAATAGAGGTAGGGGAGCTAACCTTTCTAAGCTTTTATATTCTGATTTAGTATTGTTTATTAGTATGCATGTCTTGAAATTATGTGAGAATATTGTTAATGCTTACTGTATATTTATTTATATTGAATTTCTCTGTTAATATTATGTGCTGTTGTTTTGAATCTGTAAATAAGAAATTTGTTAAAACTAGTTGAGCAACACTTTGGCTAAGGAAAGACTTGGTACTTAAGTTGTCCATTGTGACGCACCTCTCTTTCTTGGAAGTCTACTCGACAAGCTTTTAACTTAAATCTTATTGAGCAGATTATGTACTGTTAAACTATTGAGCAATATACCTCGTTGGAATGAATTCATGTTATTGTGGTAGAAACTAAATTATGAATTTTAATTGTGATGATTGTAATTTATTATATTGGATTTGAATTTATGCGTCTGAACATGATATGAGTATTATGGGGAGATTTCGTAATGGTATAATATGAGTTGAGGAATGTGAGCATTGTATGAGTCTCGTGGAGAGATTCTGTAATGATGTGGTAATTATGTATATGTTGATGTTGAGGGTCCTGTAGTTGGAGGTTATCCTGATACTCTAATAATCATCCAGTCTCAAGTAGAGAAGGATGAGTTATGTAGTGAGAGGGGCAGGAGGTCCTGGTCTATGTGTCGGTTTTGGACATAGTGTTGAGGACTAACCTTGTGAATGGTATGGAGTATTTTTGGAACTGTATTTGTAAGAAGAAGCAGAAGTCATCACAAGTGCATAACCTCCCGTGACCGCTCATCAACGTATCATCCTGATGAGTGTCAAATTGGTATTGTGGAATGAGTGTCTATTAGGTATTGTGGTGTTTATTAGGTATTGTGGGACGAGTGTCTAATAGAAATTGTGGTATGATGGTATGAGGGTATATGACATAATTATTATATGATGTTAGTATCAAAGCAATTATGCATGTTTTATGAATGATTTGTTGCATGTTAGCTCACCCTACTTGTTTGTGTTTGGGTATGTACGATGATCGTATAATTCGTTATACGGGAGTAGATGAAGGAATGTCGTCTGATCCAGTACCAATGAAGAAAGAGATCGAAGAATAAGTTAGAAGAATTTCAAATCATATTTATGAGTTTATAGTTGAAATCTGAGTTTAAAACATGTATAGACATATATCAACTAGGAATTTTTAAGTGTGAGATTACGGGATGTTACCGTAAATGTAATGTTACAATATATAAATTATGAATTATCCAATGTGAGATATTGGGATGTTACATCCTCGATCACAAATATTTTACATTAACTTTCTAAACGTCAATGCCCTCCGCATACGACATTCAATCATCATTCACAAATATTTTCCCAAGCAATTTCGTTTCAGTAAGATAACCTTCATATGAACTGAGACATGAATGAGGCACTTTGACATTCAAGCGAGCAAATTACAATTTAAAGAACAGACATGTTTAGATATCTATGGAAAATAAAATGCAAAGGAGATAAAAAACATGAATCATAATATGTCAAATACGGAAACAAGAGGCAGGGATTATGTGAAATGCAAGCTATATTTATAGATGAATTGATGACGTACATCATGTAATTATGCTTAGTAACTGAAACACTCCACCTTCTTGTATGAACGTCGAAACCCCGCCGAATTCAACGTTCAAACATCATTCAAAAAAAATTGTTTGATTCATTTAAAAACAAAATGACGTCCCGCTCCGAGGAAATTGTCTACTTTTGAATCACCCGCGATGAAGATGAGATTTGGAGGGCTTGAAGTTAAAAAGTTTGATGTGCCCCTCTATATTCATAGAATTTCACTCTTAATTTTGCTAAGTTAATATAATCGATTCTAAGTAATAAAGAATCGATTCAAAGCATTATAAATTAAGAAATGCAAATAATGTTATTCATAGTATTTTCCTAATAACTAATTATAATTATTAAATTATTCAAAATAATTTATCTCAATGTGGAAAATAAAAGTTGTTATGAGAGTTCGTTTGATCTTTGATCGTCGTTCACTTTTTAAATTTGACTTTTTTATAAATGCTTAAGTGGTAGTCATGATCACTCCGTTTCAAATGTATAGACCAATAAAATAGTGACATAGTATATTGTTAAAAAAGTTTTTAACATATAGTTGGTTCCTAAAAGAAATATTTGCCACAAAGATGTTAATCTTTGATAAGAATCAGAGAACTAAGAACCAAAAGAATCCTCTATCAACATTGCATATGCAAATTTATGACTTCCAAAATGTGTACATATGTATTTGGTGTCCCTATATATAGGTATAAATGTTTAAGGACCCTAAGAAACCCTAAAAGAAAGATTCGCTATAAAGATGTTAATCCTTGATCTTATTCTCCGAACATTCATTTTGGGTCAACCAGTCTCCACCGTCAAACTTAATCTGCCTTAATTTTCGACCCAACCCATTCTGCTTAATTTTTGGTCTAGATCTGTCTGATCATTCCTCATACACGCCATCTCTTCTTGATATTTAACCTAGTATGATGCGTCTATGTTGTTAACTTGTCTAAATATTTTTGGATAATTATACTTTGACAACATTTTTTTAACAACATTTTTTTCTAACTGACCTATATTCATTTTTTTCCAAAATTTTTTATCTTAACACCTTTAGTTTATCAGTCAACTTATTCTTTTCAAAAACTTATGGTATTATAATTTAAAAATGAATCAAAGTCTTTTAGTATAATCATACTTATATTTAACCTAAAACATTCATTTCAAATTACTTTAAATAATACAATAATATTTATTATGATTTTAATTATTGTGATCTATAACTAAACTCAATTCTCATAAAATATTATTATTATTATTTTCCATATGAAATTAAATTAATATTTTAAACAAATAAAATTTTATTCTCTTTAAATTTCAACGACGAAAGCACAGAAAAAGAAGAAAACCTCGAATATCGGTAACGTTGCATTTCTAGTGGGAAGTTATCTTAAAATGTAAATATTATACTGAAATATAATGGGAGCTTGTGACAGTTTTATAAAGGAAAAAAGAAAAATAGGATGGCGGGAGGATGAAAAATAAAATGTCGAATATCCCTAAAATGTGACGTCTTTTTCTAACTCTTTGTCTTTTGGCTGACAATTAATACGTCGATGCCCTCTATAATTCGACGTCTCCTTTTTAATTTTGAAGTAGAGAAGTAATGAAGTTAAGAAGTCGATATTATGAAAGACGTTCCTAGAATTCTATTCAGAAATGGCTTCTCCATCGTCATCATCAAGAGGAAAAGAGAAGGTTGCCCGTATTACAAGAAACGCAAGCCCATCTGGATGGATAAGTGATCGAGACACGCGAGCAAAGTTTTTATACTGGACACATATAAAAAATGTAGTTCCTCACAAGTATATGGACCTGCAATTGTTCAAGAACGAAGGGTTCCTTTTTGGAAAATGGATTGCATATCAAGGGCTTACTGATTTTGTGCAGATGAAAGGACATTGCTATTTGGATTTGGTATAGCTTTTCTACACAAACCTGAGGGTTGTAAATGGGGTCATTCACTCAAGGGTCAAAAGTGTTAACATTACTATTGACGATAATGTTTGGTCAGATATTGCTGGACTAAAAGCTAAAGGTTTGGATTCTCATATGCGTGATTCTGAGTCAAACAGATTTTTAACAAAGAGAGCTATATATATAAACTGCTTAAAATATCCAGGAAGGTACATGGTTGATAAGCTTTACCTACATGATGTCTTAAACAAGGAGGAGAAAGTGATTGCTTATGTCCTGACTTGGCTACTACTGCTTCGAAGATTGAACAAGGACAGAAGGTCACCAGAAGATGTATTTTTGTTGAATGCTATCAAGACTAGAATCCCAACCAACTGGGTTGCGGTACTAAAACACCACATGATCGTTGCAGGAGATGATTATGCACGCAAGCCATATGGAGTATTTATCAGCAACGTGCTGGAACTCCAAGGAGTAGATGTATCTGAAGAAGAAATAATTGTGTGCAAAAGGTCAGAAGAAATTGGTATATCAAGTCTGTCATCTATTGGGATGAAAAAGAATGTGAATGGATGGTTCTTCATTGATGATGAAACTATTGGAAGTCCACCTACTCTTGATCAAGATCATACTGAAGATTCTGATGATGAAGATTCAATGGAATCTTCTTGATAATTATTGTAGACCCTACTTTTCTATGTTTTTTGTTTTTTATTTTTTAATCATGCTAGTAAGCCACCTATGGTTTCTGTATTTCTTTGGGTTTTAGATTGAAATGAAATGAATATTTTAATTTAGTAAACGATTTGTGAATTATGAATGTTGGTTGTGATGTATGTGGACTAACCCTTGACGTCAATAATTTGAAGTTCAGAGCTCTCCATTAATTCTTCTATCATACTTCAATTCCCTTCACGTCCCTGCCCCGCTGCCTTCGACGTTGTATGAGAGGGGAAAAACAAAATATATCCAAATGCACGGTACATTTTGATCCAGTGAAATGTAATTCTTCGAAATGTACATTTTGATCCAAATGTACGTCAATTCCCAGCCGCATTTAACATTAAAACATCATTCAGTGAAAAAGTAATAAATATTTTTAGATTCATTTTAGATGTTGTGTTTTAAGGGGGTATAGGACATCATTTATCACACAAAATGGATGTGAAAAATGAATAAACTCTAGGTCTTTGCATCGAGGGTACTCGACATTCAACGTCAATGTGTAAATTGATTCCAAATTTAAATTGTCCATAAGTTGGACCCTCTCTTAGAAAAAAGATAGCTCTGAAATCTAAAAGAGGAGTCCAACTTATGAAAAATTTAAAAAAGAATCATACAATTTTAAATGATGAAGTTGAACAATATTTTTATATAATTATTTTAGATCTCAAAATTGTTTCAGCATTAAACATATTGTGAACCATATTTCTTTTTCCTAAGCACTTCCCTTTCAGTAAGATATGTTAACCATTTCAGTACTACAAAAACATTTTGTTAACTTGAAATTGAAAGGGCTCCTTCATATGAAATGACGATGAATGAACCACTTTCAAGTTCAAGTTATCAAATTGCAATATAAAGAACAAAAATGCTTAGATATCTAAGGAAAAGAAAATGCAAAGGAGATAAAAAACAAGAATCCTACTATGTTCAATACGGAAATCGGAGGCAGGGATAATGTGAAATGCAAGCTATATTTATAGATGAACAGATAACGTACATCGTGTAATTATGCTTAGTAACTGCCACACTCCACCTTCTTGTATGAACGTCGAAGCCCCGCCGAATTCGACGTTCAAACACCATTCAAAAGAAAATTTCGTTTGATTCATTTAAAAACAAAATGACATCCCGATGCCCAGAAATTGTCTACTTTTCAATCACCCCCAGAAGATTGGGAGATTTGGAGGGCTTGTAGTTAAAAAGTTTGATGTGCCACTCTATATTCATATAATTCCACTCTCAATTTTGCTAAGTTAATATAATCGATTCTAAGTAATAAAGAATCGATTCAAAGCGTTATAAATTAAGAAATGCAAATGAGTGTTTAATGATTATTTATGGTCATATTAATGACAACGTGGTTGGATATTGATCATACGTTTGTTAAAATACTAAAAAGCGAAGAAATAATGCATGAGAGGGTTCAAATTTGTTTTTCTAATAATGTTAATCATAATATTTTTTGATATCATAATCATTTATACAAATATAACTAATTATAATTGTTAAATTATTCAAAATAAATTATTTCAATGTGGCCAATAAAAGATTTTCTAAGAGTTCGTTTGATCTTTGATCGTCGTCGACTTTTTAAATTTGATTTTTTTATAAACGCTTATGTGGTAGTCGTGATCGGTCCGTTTTAAATATACAGATCCATCTCTTTCATGTCATGGCCCGTCCATCTCGAGTTTTTTAAATTTTTTCTAGAGGTTCATTAGACAAAGATGGAAAGACCACAATATAGGTATAAATGCTTAAGGCAACCTAAGAAACCCTAAAAGAAATATTTGCCACAAAGATGTTAATCTTTGATAAGAATTAGAGTTGTAAACCAAGAACCAAAAGAATCTTCTCTCAACGTTGCAAAATGCATATTTATGACTTCCAAAATGTCTACATATGTATTTGGTGTCCCTATATATAGGTATAGGTATAAATGTTTAAGGCACCTAAGAAACCCTAAAAGAAAGATTGCCACAAAGATGCTAATCTTTGATAAGAAAAATTTAATTTATTTTATTTCCTATACTAATTAATAATCAGGAGATAGTCCTCTATCCTACCTTTTGCTCGGGTCAGCCCATCCCGACTTCAACTTATGTTAGTTTTTCTGGACCTTTGGTCTTAATCTTTGAACATTCATTTTGGGTCAATCAGTCTCCACCGTCAAACCTAATCTGCCTCAATCTTCGACCCAACCCATTCTGCTTAATTTTTGTTCTACACCTGTCTAACTATTCCCCACACACACTGTCTCTTCTCGATATTTGACTTGGAATGATGAATCTCTGTTGTTAACTTGTCTAAATATTTTTCGATCATTATACTTTGACAACTTTTTGACATTTTTTTTTTCTAATTTACCTATCTTCATTTTTGTCCACAATATTCTATCTTAACACCTTTAGTTTATCAGTCAACTTAATTTTTTCTCAAACTTAAGGTATTATAATTGAAAAATCAATCAAAGTCTTTTAGTATAATAATACCTATCTTTAGCCTAAAACATTCATTTCAAATTACTTTAAATAATATAATAATATTTATTACGATTTTAATTATTGTGATCTATAACTAAATTCAATTCTCATAAAATATTATTATTATTATTTTCTATATGAAATTAATTTAATATTTTAAACAAATACAATTTTATTCACTTTAAATTTCACCGACAAAAGGACAGAAAAAGGGCGGGAGGCTAAAGAAGAAAACCTCGAATATCGGTAACGTTGCATTTCTAATGGGGGAGGTTATCTTAAAATGTAAATATTATATTGAAATATAATGGTAATGTGAGATTATGATCGGTTTTATAAAGGAAAATGAAAAATAGGATGGCGGGAGGATGAAAAAGAAAACGTCGAATATCCCTAAAATGTGACGTCTTTTTCTAACTCTTTATCTTCTGGCTGACAATTAATACGTCGATGCCCTCTATAATTCGACGTCTCCTTTGTATTTTTTAAGCAGAGAAGTTATGAAGTTAAGAAGTCGATATTGTGAAAGACGTTCCTAGAATTCTATTCAGAAATGGCTTCTCCATCGTCATCATCAAGAGGAAAAGAGAAGTTTGCCCGGGTTACAAGAAACGCAAGCCCATCTAGATGGATAAGTGATCGAGACATGCGAGCAAAGTTTTTATACAGACAAATATAAAAAAAGTAGTTCCTCACAAGTATCTGGACTTGTAATTGTTGAAGGACGAAGGGTTCCTTTTTCAAGAATGGATTGCATATCAAGGGCTTACTGATTTTGTGCAGATGAAAGGACATTGCTATCCAAATTTGGTTGAGGTTTTCTACACAAACCTGAGGGTTGTAAATGGGGTCATTCACTCAAGGGTCAAAGGTGTTAACATTACTATTGACGATAATGTTTGGTTAGATATTGCTGGACTGAAAGCTGAAGGTTTCGATTCTCATATCCGTGATTCTGAGTCAAATAGATAGCTAACAAAGACAGCTATATATATAAACTGCTTAAGATATCCAGGAAGGTACAGGGTGGATAAGTAGTACCTTCATGTTGCCTAAACAAGGAGGAGAAAATTATTGCTTATGTTCTGACTTGGCTACTGGTGCCTGGAAGATTGAAAGAGGATAGAATGTCAACAGAAGATGTATTTCTGTTGAATGCTATCAAGATTAGAATCCCAACCAACTGGGTTGCAGTACTAAAACACCACATGATCGCTGCAGGAGATGATTATGCACACAAATTGCCATATGGAGTATTTATCAGCAAGGTGCTGGAACTCCAAGGAGTAGATGCATCTGAAGAAGAAAAAAGAATTGTGTGCAAAAGGTCAGAAGAAATTGGTATTGGGCTGAAAAAGACTGTGAATGGATGGTTCTTCAATGATGGGCAAATTGTTGGAAGTCCACCTACTCTTGATCAAGATCATACTGAAGATTCTGATGATGAAGATTCAATGGAACCTCCTTGATAATTATTTTAGACCCTACTTTTCTATGTTTGTTGTTTTTTATTTTTTAATCATGGCTAGCAAGCCACCTATGGTTTCTGTATTTCTTTCGGTTTGAGAATGAAATGAAATGAAGATTTATTTTAGTAAACGATCTATGACTTGTGAATGTTGATTGCATTTTATGTGGATTAACCCTCAATCTAGTTGAGAATAGAAGATTATGATGTTCTGATATTGATCAAAAACTGATCACTGGTTAAAAGTGCAAATTTCAGTACAGTGCTAACTTGAATCAATTAAGAAGATGTAAAAAGAAAAAATTTCATGTTTGATTATAAAGAAAAAAGAATCATTAGACGCCACATTTTGCTATTGCGGAAGAAGAAAATGTCGAAGTCTATCGAATCAGACCTTCTATTAATGTGAAGTTAAGAGGTCACCATTAATGCTCCCATTATACTACAATTCCCTTCACGTCACTGCCCCGCCGCCTTCGACGTTCTATGAGACGGGAAAAACAAAATATATACAAATATACTTCATCGAAATGTACTTTTTGATCCAGCGAAATGCACGTTAAAACATCATTCGGTGAAAAAGTAATAAATATCTTTAGATTCATTTTAGATGTTGTGTTTTAAGGGGGTATAGGACGTCATTTATCACACAAAATGGATGTGAAAAATGAATAAACTCCAGGTCTTTGCATCGAGGGTTCTCAACATTCGACGTCAACTGTGTAAATTGATTCCAAATTTAAAATGTCCATAAGTTACATCCTCTCTTAGAAAAAAGATAGCTCTGAAATCTAACAGAGGAATGTAACTGATGGACAATTTTAAAAAGAATCATACAATTTTAAATGATGAAGTTGAACAACATTTTTATATATTTATTTTAGATCTCAAAATTGTTTCAGCATTAAACATATTGTGAACCATATTTCTTTTTCCTAAGAACTTCCCTTTCAGTAAGATATGTTAACCATTTATGTACTACAAAAAATTTTTGTTAACTTGAACTTGAAAGGGCTCCTTCATATGAAATGACGATGAATGAACCACTTTCAAGTTCAAGTTATCAAATTGCAATATGAAGAACACAAATGCTTATATGTCTAAGGAAAAGAAAATGCAAAGGAGATAACAAAACATGAATCCTAATATGTTCAATACGGAAACAGGAGGCAAGGATTATGTGAAATGCAAGCTATATTTATAGATGAACCAATGACGTACATCGTGTAATTATGCTTAGTAACTACCACACTCCACTTTCTTGTATGAACGTCGAAGCCCCGCCGAATTCGACATTCAACCATCATTCAGAAAAAAATCAATAAATTTCGTTGGATTCATTTAAAAACAAATTGACGTCACGCTCCCCAGAATTTTTCCACTTTTGAATCACCTGCGAAGAAGGGGATATTTGGATGGCTTGAAGTTAAAAAGTTTGATGTGCCCCTCTATATTCATATAATTCCACTCTTAGTTTTTCTAAGTTAATATAATCGATTCTACGTAATAAAGAATCGATTCAAAGCGTTATAAATTAAGAAATGCAAATGAGTTTTTAATGATTATTTACGGTCATATTAATGACAACGTGGCTTGATATTGATCACATGTTTGTGAAAATACTAAAAAGCGAAGAAATAATGTATGAGAGGGGTCAAATTTGTTTTTCTAATAATGTTAATCATAGTATTTTTTGGTATCATAATCATTTATACTAATAACTAATTATAATTATTACATTATTTGAAATAATTTATTTCAATGTGGCCAATAAAAGTTCTTCTAATTTCGTTTGATCTTTGATCGTCATCAACTTTTTAAATTCGAGTTTTTTATAAATGTTATGTGGTAGTCGTGATCGGTCCGTTTCAAATATACAAATCCATCTCTTTCATTTCCTAACCCGTCCGTCTCGACTTTTTTAAATATTTTCTCGAGGTTCGTAAGACCAAGATGGAAACACCATAATATATATAGGTATAAATGTTTAAGGCAACCTAAGAAACCCTAAAAGAAATATTTGCCACAAAGATGTTAATCTTTGATAAGAATCAGAGTTGTAGACCAAGAACCAAAAGAATCCTCCCTCAACGTTGCAAATGCATATTTATGACTTCCAAAATGTCTACATATGTATTTAGTGTCCCTATGTATAAGTATAGGTATAAATGTTTAAGGCACCTAAAAAACGCTAAAAGAAAGATTTGCCACAAAGATGTTAATCTTTAATAAGAAAAATACAATTTATTTTATTTCCTATACTAATTATTATTCAGGAGATAGTCCTATATCCTACCTTTGGCCCGGGTCAGCCCATCCCTACCTTTGGCTCAGGCCGACCCGTTTCGACCTTCAACTTATGTTAGTTTGTCTGGACCTTAAGTCTTAATCTCCGAACATTCATTTTGGGTCAAAGTCTCCGCCGTCAAACTTAACCTGTCTTAATCTTCGACCAAACCCATTATGTCTTAATTTTTGGTCTAGATGTGTCTCACTATTCTCCATACACGCTTTCTCTTCTCGATCTTTGACTTGGTGTTTTGCATTTCTGTTGTTAACATGTCTAAAATTTTTTTTCTAACTGAGCTATCTCAATTTTTACCACGATATTCTATCTTAACCTTTAGTTTGACGATCAACTTAATTTTTTCTCAAACTTAAAATATTATAATTTAAAAATCAATCAAAGTCTTTTAGTATAATCATACCTTTCTTTATAGCCGAAAACATTCATTTCAAATTAGTTTTAATAATATAAAAATATTTATTATGATTTTAATTATTGTGATCTATAACTAAAACACAATTCTCATAAAATATTATTATTATTATTTTCCATATGAAATAAAATTAATATTTTAAAGAATCAAAATTTTATGCTCTTTAAATTTCACCGATAAATCATTCTTATATTTTATAATATGTACATATTACAAGATAAATTTAAACAAATTTATATAATATATAAATAAAAATAATTGTAAATCTTATCTTAAAATATAAAGGTAATAATGGGTTACGGGAGGTTTATAAATGAAAAAAGCACAGAAAAGGGCGGGAGGCTGAAGAAGAAAACCTCGAATATCCGTAACGTTGCATTTCTAATGGGAGGTTATCCTAAAATGTAAATCTTATATTAAAATATAATGGTACTAGGAGGTTATGAGAGGTTTTAAAAAGGAAAAAAGAGGCGCGAGGAATGAAGAGGAAAACGTCGTATATCCACAGAATAGGACATATCCTTTGTCTTTTGTCAAACTCTTTGTCTTCTGGTTGACAATTAGTACGTCAAAGCCTAGTAAAATTTGACGTAACCATTGTATATTTTAAGCTTCGAAGTTTAGAAGTTAAAAACTACTAGATTGTGAAAGACGTTCCAAGAATTCTATCCAGACATGGCTTCTTCATCATCATCATCAACTAGAAGAAAAGAGAAGGTTGCCTAGGTTACAAGAAATGTAAACCCATCTGGATGGATAAGTGATGACGAGATCCGAGGAAAGTTTTTATTCTGGAGAGTTATAAAATATGTAGTTCCTCACAAGTATCTGGACCTGCAATTGTTCAAGAAAGAAGGGTTCCTTTTTCAAGAATGGATTGCAAATCAAGGGCTTACTGATTTTGTCCAGATGAAAGGAGATTGCTATCCAGATTTGGTAGAGGTTTTCTACACAAACCTGAGGGTTGTAAATGGGGTCATTCACTCAAGGGTCAAAGTTGTTAACATTACTATTGACGATAATGTTTGGTCACATATTACTGGACTGAAAGCTGAAGGTTTGGATTCTCATATTCGTGATTCTGAGTCAAACACATGGCTAACAAAGAGAGCTATATATGTAAACTGCTTAAGAAATCCACGAAGGTACACGGTGGATAAGCAATACCTACATGATGGCTTAAACAAGGAGGAGAAACTTATTGCTTATGTCCTGACTTGGCTACTGCTGCTTAGAAGATTTGTCGAGGACAAAATGTCAAAAGAAGATGTATTTCTGTTGAATACTATCAAGACTAGAATCGCAACCAACTGGGTTGCGGTACTAAAAGATCGTATGATCGCTGCAGGTCATAATTATGCACACAAATTGCCATATGGAGTATTTATCAGCCTGGTGCTGATACTCCAAGGAGTAGATGTATCTCAAGAAGTCAAACTTATGAGCAGCAAGTCACAAAAAAATGGTATACTAAGTTTGTTTTCTATTCGGCTGGAAAGGACTATTAATGGCTGGTTCTTCAAAGATGAGCTAACTGTTGGAAGTTCACCTACTCCTGCTGCAGATCATACTGCCTTCATTCCACAAACTGATTTTGAGAAATATGTTGTTGATCAATTTAGGAAAAAGTCTGAAAGGGATGAGAGAGTTGAAGATACTCTTTTTAGATGGGAAAAGAAGGGAAACAAGAATGACATTGGCTTTGAAACTGAACATTCTGATGATGAGTCAACTCATGAAGATAGAATGGAATCTTCTTCGTAAGAATAGGGAATACTTTTCTATGTGGATTTATTTTTTATATTTGTAAACATGGCATTAAGTCACCTCTAGTTTTATGTATTGCTTCGGTTTTATTTTGAAAGGAAATGAAGATTTATTTTAGTAAACGATATGTGAATTATGAATGTTAATTGCATTGTTATGTGGACTAACCCTCAATCTAGTTGAAAAGAGAAGATTATGCTGTTCTGATATTGATCAAAAACTGATCACTGGTTTAAAAGTGCAAATTTCAGTACACTGCTAACTTGAATCGATTAAGGAAGAAGTAAAAGGAAAAAATTTCATGTCTGATTTTAAAGAAAAAAGAACAAAACGTAGAAGTCCCACAGAATACGACGTTCTATTAAGCACACAATTAATGCTCCCAAGTACTTCAATTCCCTTCACGTCCCAGCCCGGCAGAACAAAACGTCAAATTCCAACAGAACTCGACGTTCTATTAATGCTCTCGTGTTCAAAAGAAAAAACTAAAAAGAAATAGAAAGGTATAAACTTGTGGCTTCCAATACTACGTCCAAGCCCCTTCAAATTTGACGTAACCTTTGCAATTTTTAAGAAAAAATTAATAAAAGTGGCACGCTGTATTAAGAGAAAACATCGAATGGTTTGGGACTTCGATGTTGTTTTTAAACATAACATCAAAGTTTTATTGTATACGACATGAAAGTTTTTTATTGAATGTAAAAACAAAACACAGTCTCACTGTTTGTTCGCGGTTCCATTTCTGTTTGAACTTTCTTTTTGGTGGATGACTGCGATAAAGAAAGAAGGTTATTTTTAAGTCATTTTTGTCTTTATAATGTCATTTGGTTCTCATTCCTAAGGTTGACCGATTGTTTTTTGTTTATCTTTAGGCTGTTTTTCATACGGGGTCAGCGAACTTCGTCATCTTCTCCAGTGACACCATTTGAAGTATGTTTTTTTTTCTTAAAATACTCTTACGTATGATGTATGTGCTCGTGTTTGTCGATTCTGGACGTATGATATCTATACGTATAACGATACTATGATAGTTTTTTTTTCGTTCAACGTATGATATTTGTGTTCTTTCGTTGTCAGCGAACTTCGTCATCTTCTCTAGTGACACCATTTCAAATTTGTTTTTTTTTCCTTCAATATCTCTTACGTATGATATATGTGTTTGTGTTTGTCGATATTGAACGTATGATATATGTATAACGATAGATATTTGTGTTCGTGTACGTATACTATGATACTTTATTTTTTTCCTTCAACGTATGATAGGTATTTTTTTTTTCTCTACGTAAGTTAGTTTTTGTTTTCGTGGATTCTTTTCGTTTAGTGTAGTAGTATGGATCGAAGCTGGATTCATCAGCGTCGTATTAGTGAAGAGTATGAGCGAGGGGTTTCTGAGTTCATACAATATGTTAAAGAACACGTAAAACCAGTGAATGGGGCATATTTTTGCCCTTGTGTTCGTTGTCTCAATCAAGTATATGAAGACTTGGACAACATCCGTGATCATCTGTTCATCTATGGAGTAATGAGAAGTTATACAGTTTGGACTTGGCATGGGGAAGTATTATATAAGCCAACAACTATAAGAGGTTCGGATTACGTCGACGAATGGATGAGTGATCATTGAGACGAAATGGTACATGACGTTGGTGAAGAAAATTTTGGAAGAGCTCATTTATACGATAGTCTTAAGAACAATTCGGAGCAAGAGTTATATCCAGGATGCATCAATTTTACAAGGTTATCGGCTACTTTGAAATTGTTTTGTTTGAAAGCAAGAAACAGATGGACTGATAAAAGTTTCACGGAATTGTTGGAGTTGCTAAAGGAGATGCTACCAGAAAATAACATGTTACCTATCCGTAATTATGACGCGAAGAAAATTCTATGTCCAATGGGTTTGGAATACCAAAAGATACATGCATGTCCCAATGACTGTGTATTGTATAGAGATCAGTATGCTTCAATGAAGGTGTGTCTGACGTGTGGTTCGTCACGATTTAAGAAGAAACTTGATTGAAATAACGATGAACACAATGAAGGTCCACCGGCTAAGGTCATGTGGTATTTACCTATAGTACCTAGGTTCAAACGATTGTTTTCTTTTAAAGAAGATGTGAAGAATCTTATGTAGCACGTTGATGGAAGAAAATGTGATAATCTTCTTCGACATCCAGCTGATTCCCCACAATGGAAGAACATTGATGGCACATTTCCCGAATTTAGTGTAGTGTCGAGAAACTTAAGACTTGCACTTGCTACCGATGGTATGAATCGTTATGGCAACTTAAGTAGCAAACATAGTTCATGGCCAGTTATTTTGATGATTTACAATCTATCTCCTATATTGTGCATGAAGAGAAAATACATGATGTTGTCTATGATGATATCGGGTCCTAAACAACCTGGAAATGGCATTGATGTTTATCTAAAACCGTTAATTGACGATTTAAAAATGTTGTGGGAAGAGGGCGTTGAGGTCTTCGATTCATATTTAGAAGAAAACTTTCATTTGCATGCAATGTTGTTTTGCACCATAAATGATTTTCCAACATATGGGAATGATGGACGAACGCCCGAGGAGAGGCCGATTGAAGTTGCGCGAGCACGAACCAGACCTCCTCGAAGCTTCTCCGTCGAATAAAGACGCAGCAGAATGGAAGCGAAGCTCTAGATTGAGAGCTGACTCGAAGGAAAACTACTAAACTATGAAGAGAATCAAGAAAACCCTAAGATCTAAGGTTTAAACGGTAGAGATGAAGGAAAATAGAAAAGGTCGAGAAAACCCTAGCGAAGGCCATAGATCGAAGAATTGTTCGGTGAAGATGAGGTTCTATGGCCGAAAAGGATGAAGTAAGGGGGAAGACGAGGTAGAATGTGGCTTACAATCGGTTAAAATGGGGAAAACGACAGATCTGAGGTTAGAGACGATGGAACTCTCGAAAGCGAGATTGAGACGCGAAAAAAATGGTGCGGTTCTGTGCGAGAGTGAAGGAACGAGAAAGAGAATGTGGATGGGCGTGTCTGATGCGCGAAGGGAAAGAAGACGCGTGTGCTGACACCACTGACGCGGATTGGAGCAATGGTGATGTTGCGTGATGAAGATACGAAGAAGGACGCGTGGCTACTGAAGGTGTAGGCAGTTTGGAACGCTGATGTGAGGTGGCAGCGAAGAATGGTAACGTGAGAGAGAAGCACGGTGGAAATTGGAAAAATGAGAGTGAGAAAGGTGCTTGGAAGGTGGCTAGAGGAAGTCTTTGGACTCTCTAGCCTATGACTTTCAAGAGAGAATAGTTTCTAATTCAGAAAACTCAATTCTCATTATTCTCAAAAGTCCTAATACAAGAGAGGAGTTGGGTATTTATAGTAACCCATGCTCCTTAAGAGCTAAGCTAGGAAAAGTAAAAATACAAAAGGAGGACTACGTCAAGGAGGATTCCATCAGGGAACTTGAGTGGTTACAGTGTTAAAGGTCATTTTGCATGTTCGATTTGTGAAGAAAATACTAGTTATCTTCAATTGAAGCATGGGCAGAAAACTGTGTACACAAGACACCGAAAATTCCTTCCTCGAAATCACCCTTACCATAGATTGAAAAAGGCGTTTAATGGAAGTCCTCAGGATGATGTAGTGTGTAGACCACATAACAGGGAATAAGTATATGATTAGGTGAGGAACATTGATGTTGTCTTCGGAAAACATAAAAAGAAGACCGTTGAGAGAAACATTTGGAAAAAGCAAGCAATATTCTTTAATCTTCCATATTGGTTTAAACTTGATGTGCGACACTGCATAGACGTGATGCATGTTGAAAAAAATGTATGTGATAATGTTGTTGGGACTTTACTAAACGTTAAAGGAAAGACAAAAGATGGAGTGAAAGCACGACAAGACTTGGTTGACATGGGAATCCGTTCTGAGTTACATCCGCAATCCATAAGAAGACGCACCTATCTTCCTCCAGCTTTTCACACTCTTTCAAAAAAAGAAAAACAAATTTTTTGTCAATGTTTACTGATGGACGAGATCCCGAGGTGATGACGATAGAAGCTGTGCGAACACGATTCGGAGTCCTCGAGGCTTCCTCTAGAGATGAACGTAGCGGAAAATGACAAAAACTCGAAGAAGAACAAGAATAGAGGGTTAAACTCGATAGAAACCCTAAAAATGGAAGGAAACCCAATATGAACTGATTAATCGGTTCAAAATGAAGATTAAATGGCGGAAAAGGTTCTAATGGTGGAAAATAAGGTTTCAATCGGTGGAAAAGTGGATTGAAGGTGAAACAAGGTTTTAATCGGTGGAAATCAAAAGAAATGGTGGAAGTAAATGGATCTGTGAGGAAAAAGAGGATTACCATGATCGAAGCAATGGCTCACGACATGAGAGCTCTCGAGAGAGAGTGAGATGCTCTGTGATGTGCGAGGTATGCGCGAGAGTGAAATGGGAGATGAAGTGGCGTTTCTGATTCGCGAGAGGAAAAGCCAAAGACGTAGAATGGAGGAGCTGACGCGTGGCTGAAGAAGGAAATGGAGAGCGCTGACACATGCGCTAACGAGGTGGCAGCAAAGGAGAGGTAGCGTGGAGGAGAGAGAAGCACAAAGGTAAATGGAGAAAAAATGAAAATAGAGGTAGTGTGCCGGAAGGTGGCTAGAGGAAGTCCTTGGACTCTCTAGCCTTGACTCTCAAGGGAGAATTGTTTCTGGTTTTAGAAAACTTAATTCTCATTAATCTCAAAAGTCCCAATTACAATAGAGAAGTTGGGTATCTATAGTAACCCATGCTCCTTACAAGCTAACCTATGAAAGGTAAAAATACAAAATAAGGACTATGTCGGGCAGGATTACATCATACTCTCCCTCTTAAAAAAAGATTTGTCCTCAAATCTGGCATCGCCTTATGAAGAAGCTCCATACAATCTTGGGAGCAGAGCCATGAAGTGGCCTTATTCCTTTAGATATACTTTTCTTCCTCTTGGATCAAACACAAATCTGCAATACACATCAAATATATGTTCTAATACTTTGATTTGTAATCTTTGAAAATTTTAGAAGTCTAATTTCAATTTTGTCTTGAGTTAATTGTTTTCTTAAAGATAACAATAACTCAAGATTTGAATTGTCATATTTTGAGAATGTTTTCATAGAATATATAATGACAATTGGTTTGAAAGAAAAGTCCATATTTGAAGAATAAACCATGATTGGAAAAGATGTAAAGATTTGGAAACCTTCCCTTCTACGTTCCATAGTCTTGGAAATAATAGAATTTGTCATCAGCAACAATTTCTCCTTTTCTTTCTTCTCTCTTTCTTGCCTTTCTCTCTTTTCTTCTTTTCTCTCTTTTTCTTTTCTTTCTTCTTTTTTTCTTTTCTCTTCTTCTCTTCTTAATTCCTCTCTTCTTCTCTCTTCTCTTTTCTCGTTTTCTTCTCTCTCTCTTCTCTTCTTCTTTCCTTTCTTCCTCTTCTTTTCTCTCAATCTCTCTTTCTCTTTTCTTATCCTTGATCTCTTTAAGTCTTGCCCCAAATTCTAATTCTCTACGAAGAAACCCATGATCATTTAAACTCTCAAGAAATAATTTTCCATCATCAATGCAATCCCTAATTAGTTCTAGGTTTCTTTTAATGCTTGAAGGCACAAACTTTCTTGTCATGCAAGCTTTTAAATCATGCCAATCACGTATGGAGGACTTTCTACCTTTCCTAACCTGATATGGTCTTTCATCCCACCACTCACTTGCATGCTCTTCTAACTTAGAGAGATATATGTTAAGGACATAATATTCACTCTCTCCATAAAACCAAGGATTTATTTTATCAATTTTTTTTCCCAAGCTAGGTACGTTAATGCACCTATGTCTTTACCAAAGGATGGAAGATTCCTAGCTTGTTTAAACATTTCATCGACATTATCTAACCTAGAAGACCTATATGAACTATAACAAGACATCTTTGTTTTTAAAAGTTTTCTTTGTGTGAAAGGTATACAAGATTCACACTTAGACAAGTCCTAGGTAAGAAAGGTGAGTCATGAAGACTGCTTAAGTACCAAGTCTTACCTTGCCAGAAATGTCTTAGGTTACTACTAGTTACCCTTTAAACAAAAATCACCTTTAAAATCAAAGAACACAACTCACAAACAATCACAAACAATTAAGCACAATTAAAAGACTAGACTCTCGGACTCTAATGTGATAAGGCTTAGAGTTTAATCCCTTTTAGCCTAAATCACCCCTAAATGTGAAACACAAAGCAAATCAATATTAAAGTCTACTCCTATGGTGAGGCTTGTTGCTTTGGCTAACAAGACACACTCACCTGTCTAGCTATGCTAAAATTAAAGCAAGTAAAGTTGCCAAGAGTTTGAAAGAGCACTAAGGACTCTTCCAAAGA
Source organism: Vigna angularis (assembly GCF_016808095.1). Lineage (NCBI taxonomy): Eukaryota > Viridiplantae > Streptophyta > Magnoliopsida > Fabales > Fabaceae > Vigna > Vigna angularis. The sequence continues at coordinate 14,726,947 of NC_068975.1, read as the reverse complement.
ACTTGGACTTTATAAAAGGCCTTTTACAAAACAAAGCTAAAGCTAACAGTGGGCTAACACAAACCCATTACACATCAAATTAACAAATCAAATATAAAGAAAAAAAATCAAAGTTATGCTACGGTCTGCTACGGGCCTGGTCCACTTCATTCAGCTTTGTTGCTCAACTTTGTTGTTGTTGGAATCAATTCTCTTGAATCTCGTTGCCAGTCTTATCCTACAATCAATTGCACAAAGTTTCTGTCACTTAAAAACCCTTAGCTAAGTAGATTGCACAAAAAGATATAGGGCAGTAAGAACTTCCCTTTCTCTTGGCTGCACAAGCTTTCCAAACTTTCTAGTGAAATTCTGCTGCTGCTCAATTAAACTCGTACACAAATTGAATTCCAATGAAAGCAACTCTGCACAGATAATTCACACCAATTCAGCAGATCATGCAATCCAACAATGAACACTTTAAATCCAAAACAATTTAAATAGTCAGAAGCAATTAAACTAGATAATTCCCTTTAGTTCAAAGCTTCCACATTAAGTGCTTAAGTTGTTGTTTTCTTAGTAAATTTCTACTCAAGCTAAACTCTCAAGTATTAGCTCTACACACATCAAAATTAAACCAGATTCCGTTAGACACATGCAAATGGTCATTATACCAGATTCAAAGGGATGTAATTCTAAGCTGAAACCAAACTGATTAAACAACCATCCAGACTAATCAAAACCTGACCAATCCAATGTAATGCAGAAACAATTCCAATTCAGAATGGCTAATCCTAGTCTACAAAAACTATCATACCAGAGCAACCTTCAAATAATGCTAAGCAATAGCAAGCTATAACAAGAATAGTTCAACCAAAACAAAAGCAATTTAAGGTGAAAGAAACTCCCTTCAGTTCAACACTCCCACATGAATTGTTTCTGCTTCTGGTTGCTTAAGCTAAACTCTGTTGAAGATCTACAACTGTATCAGTGAAGGTTCTGGTCTGCACTCCCAAAGCCCATTCAGTTCAAGTTTCATGAGACTCCTTGTTCAACTTCTTCACTGTTGCAGCTTTTTGTAATTCACGCTTTACACAACACCACCTATAAATGGCAATCGAAACAAAAACTGCACAAATCTAATTGGTGAGTGATAACAGTTGAAAAACTGTTGTTTTCATGCTTACACCTACTGATGGGTATTGGTGAGATTATTTTACACCTACTGATGGGTGTTGGTGGATTTTGGGTCAGGCTCGTGACGTTAAACAAGCGCTACCTGGGAGGCAACCCAGTTGATTAATTGTTTTTGTTTGTTTCATTTTAGTTGCATAATAGGGTTTGCATAAGTATTCTAAACATTGAATTGCAGGGAACCAGTGAAGGGCATGTCTAGGTGGCATGTAGGTTAAGAAAAGAAGGAGAAGAGCACATCACGAAAGTGCCGCTGAGCGGTACTCTCGCAGAATGGGCTTTAGTTCCCCTTAGTGGGACCCGAGCCCATTAGGGTATTTTTATACCCTAAGCTGCGTTTTCTACAACTTTTCCCTCATCCCTCTTTAGAAAATCTCCCTTCCACTCACTCGCTCACTAGTTTTCCATCTAAGTTTGGGGTTGGGAGAGAGCATCATTGAAGGGGCTGATTTCTTCATTGTGGTTTACTAATGCTTAACAATGTATCTTTTGGTTTTGTGAATTATGTTTGATGCAGGGATGGCCTCCTCATCCGGCAAAAAGAATCAAGACTATAAGATCCAAGGAGAAGGAGGATATAGAGGACAGCTGAGATTGAGAAGGAGTTGAGATAGCATTTACTAATGAATGCTATCATAACTAGAGCAGGACTTTATGCTTGTGTTGGTTTAAGTTTTCTGAACTTATTTATTTCTGTTTTAGATTAGGGTTTGATGTACTATATTGGAAACCTGGTTTGTTATGATGGTTTGCTATTAACTGTGATTGTTTGATAAGTAATGCTGGATGATGCTTATTGATTGATTGATGTTGAGATAGATGTGCACATAAAATGCTTATACAGGTGATTCACAAGCTTTGTGAACAAATGCAGGATATTATGATTGTGATTGTGAGATTAAGCAGGATGTGTATGTCAAATGTGAATGAGCTTATATGTGAGGTTTTGAGCTCCAGAGTTTTTATTGATTGAATGCTATTGCTTTGAAAGCATGAATGACTTTGCCCAGGTTTTCTATGATTGAATCAATTGCTTGTTTTGCATCATATGATCAAGGCCATTTGTTGGAACCCTTTTTATTAGCCAAATTCATAAAGTTAGCCCATTAAAAGAGAACACTTTGTGTTCTATCCTTTGAACCCTTAGCCTTGAACATAAATTGAAAACCCTTATTGAAAAGCTTTACCTTGAGTTAAGTAGAAAATCTTGTGTGGTATTGTTAAATGTTCAAGTTTGGGGTTGTTGGGAAAGCATGAAAAAGAAAAAAGGAAAAGCATTGAGCTAAGAAGCTAAGAAATAAGAATGTGAAAAGAAAAAGAGAAAGAAAAGAAAAGAAAAGAAGAAGCAAAGCTCAATGCAAACGAAAGATGGAAAAAATAAGAATAATTGTGTTGTTATGAGTCTCTTAACTCAAGGATTTTGTGATCCAGAAAAACCAATTTTCTTGTTAGCCCAGCCACATTATAAGCCATTGAAGAGTCCTTGTGATGATGCATGCTTGTTAACCTTTTTGATTGTGGTTAAATGAAAGGCAAAGTTAATTCATGTGACATTGTGATAGTGGAGTGAATGAGTGATTACCTCTTATACCCTTGAGTGTGAGTGAAACACTTTACCTGGTGAGGAAGTATTCCATGAGCACATAAACATCCATGCCTAATTGATTGATCATTCATGAAAAATAGAATTTGTTGGATATTAAATGAATTCGTGAACACTAAAGCATGTGCACATCTTGATTGAAATCTTGGTCATAAGTTTGATTGAAGTTTTTACTTATCTTGAAAAGAAGATTTTTGAATGAGTGAACCATGATATGAATTGGTGGAAGATTGAGTTACATCTTGTTTGCTTGAGGACAAGCAAAGTTCTAAGTTTGGGGTTGTGATAACAGTTGAAAAACTGTTATTTTCATGCTTAAAATTGATACTAAAAGCAACCTTTATACTTAGAAACTAGCTTGAAATCATGCTTTTACTCATATTTTCAGAAATAAGAGAGCTGGAGAGGTTTATGCTTGATTTCAGTGTTTTTATGCAGGTTTTAAGGTGAATTTGGTGAAAGAAGTGAAGAAGGAGAGAAAGGGAATCAGAAAAGACATCAAAAAGTGCAAAAGGAGAAGCCGCAACTACCGCTCAACGGCAGTTTACCGCTGAGCGGTACTCAGAAAGTCACGGGAGGTCCGCTGAGGGGCAAAATGGCCGCTGAGGGGAAGAACCGAGCTCACGCACTTATCGCTGAGCGGTACTTTACCACTGAGCGGCACTTTTATGGGCTTGGGCCTTATTTTTCTGTAATTTACGAATAGTATATAAGCTTTAGGGTTTCCTAGGGTTTGTATCTTTGGCTGTGACGAAGCAAATACTCTCTCTTCCACCCCTTTGAAGGAGGATCTTGGATGCTCAGGCTACCTCTTCACCTTTTTAGGGTTTTATCTTTCCTTATTTCATTATTGTTCATCTAGTTTCACCATGAATATGGTGAACTAAACCTTGTATTGTTGTTGGGGGAATCAATGTAGTCTTATGAAACTCTCATATATGGAATTTGTTTTTACATCTTATATTTAAGACCTATGCTTTCTTTCATCATTAGTTAGGGTTTTCCTTCTTTGCTCAATGCTTGCTTTGTTTAACTCATTCACTGCATGATTATTGATTTTGTCGATACGGAAACGTACGGGGAAGTCTAGATCTGGGGAATTTCTCCCAATAGTATATTGGTTGTCGTTAAGCTCCTGCGCTGAATAAACTAATTATTAGGGATGCTAGGAATCGTATGAACTCGTAATTAGGGAGAAGCCTTCTTGAAAGGTAATTTAGAGAGTGGCATTAACAATGATGAATTGAATGTTGAATTCCTAAAATATATGAGAGTGGATAAGATGAAATTGATAAACCCCAACAACATACTCATCCATATATTCCATTGAAAGTATTTGTATTTTTATTTTAGCCATTGATCACCCTCATGCATACATGTTTATTTTCGTCTTTTGCATATAAAATCCAATTATTTTGTTCTTAAGTCTTAGCTAATCAACGAATCACATAACTAAACTAGGCCGTGAGTCCTTTGGGAGAACGATACTTGGTCTTACCAAGTTTATTACTTGAAACGATTCGGTCATACTTGCCGATTGTAAAACAAGTTTGTGATGCCGTATTTCGGTGTTCATAAATTTGTCCATCAGTGAGCACAATTCAGATTCAAAACTTAAGTAAGAACACGCTCTCAACAGGGATATTTGGCTTTAGATGTAGCCACACAATGCTCACAAACTCAGGTTTCTCTCTTAAATCTTAAAACACTCAAAGTGGAAAGGTTTGGAAGGGAGATTCTCCCTTGGCAGTTCAAAGCTGGAGAATCTTTTAGACCACCACCACCTAAGATGCTACCAAGCACACAAACCTTCTTTCAAATTCCAGAAACCAAAGTGTAAAAGCTTCTCAATCAAGAATGGCTAAGCTAAGGTCAAAATCAGAAACCAGAGCAGAACAGGACAGCCACAAGCAGTGGAATGACAACACAAAAGAGCAACTGACTCAAGATCAACTCTAGACCAGATTACAAAAGCAAACAAAAGCTCAATTAAAGAACAACAGATCAGAGTTCACACGTGAAAGACAAAACGAAGACAGCCAACAAGTGACAAACAAGAAACAAGGCTAGTTAATAAAGGTACGCACAGTAAATAGAGCCTAAAGAATAGAACTAGAAACAGATTAAAAACACAAGAAAATCACAGCAAGTTGAATCATACATGACCAAACAGATTTGCAACTGAAATAGAATAATGCATTGCCAATTGCTCTAAAATGTTCACTCCAATCCAATTATATGATGAACCAGAAAAAGGAGAGAAACATTAAGAGTGAAACTGTGTTGTGAATTGCACTTGCCACTTTGGCTCTTTATGTGGTTCAATCAATACTTCTTTTCTAATTGCTTTTTCTTTTTCAAATCACAAGAACTCATGCTTTTATACTTTCACTTTCTTTTGCTACAATTCACAACATATAATTTGACTCTATTCCAATTTAACTTCACAAGATATGAGTCATGAACAATTGATTCAACACGAAGAAAACTACAGAAACTTGGATTTTTATAACAACACCAAATTCAAAATGCAAATGACTTTAGAATATGAATAAACTAGAAGATTAGTAATGAGCTAATACCAAGCAGAACAAACACACATACTCAAAACATTAACACAGACTTCAAAGAAAAACCAGTTCGGTGTAGCTGGCCAAATCACAAATCTGTTGATTAATCAATGTGCAACCGAGCTAGGCTGAGTCTTTCATTGCTCACTTGGTATGCACTTGTTATTGATTAGGCAGAAACCAAGCAAAGCTATCATTAAACAGATTCAATAACATGAGATTCATTATCTCTACCACTGAAATCTGCCACCAAGCTCATTTATCTAAATGCCATAGCTTATATATGGTGAACAGAACTTACTCAATGCAGGCAACTCAAATGAATCACAAAACACAAGAATCAGCTAGTTAAACTCGAATTTAATTGACAATTAAAACAATGCACAAGACTAGAACATGACAGAACTGTGATTTTCAAATGAAAAGACTCAAACCAAGACTTGCACCGAAATAAAATGAAATAATACTCAATATAATGACTCAAAGGCACAGAACAAGAAAGCTTAAACAAATAAGTAACACTCAACTTGAAAACCTAAACACAGAAATTGAGATCCAAGAACGAACAAACATATTTGAATCTCATACAAAGAAAACAACACATACTGAAACTGAATCAAGGCAAAACACTTTGAGAATTCCATGACGGACAAAAGTTAAACACAAGACAGTAAAGAAATTAACTAACAACACGAAAATGGAAGAATAAACTCAGAATCAAGACAGAATCAAAACACAAAACTAGAAACAAAGATAGAGACGCGAATCAAACTGAAACAAGAATCGAAACAGAGATACTTACCTTTGACATGTGGACGCAACCAAGCTCTGGTGTCAACTGATGGACGAGCTCCCGAGGTGATGACGATAGAAGCTGTGCGAACACGATTCGGAGTCCTCGAGGCTTCCTCTAGAGATGAACGCTGCGGAAAATGACAAAAACTCGAAGAAGAACAAGAACAGAGGGTTAAACTCGATAGAAACCCTAGAAATGGAAGGAAACCCAATATGAATTGATTAATCGGTTCAAAATGAAGATTGAATGGCAGAAAAGGTTCTAATGGTGGAAAATAAGGTTTCAATCGGTGGAAAATTGGATTGAAGGTGAAACAAGGTTTTAATCGGTGGAAATCAAAAGAAATGGTGGAAGTAAATGGATCTGTGAGGAAAAAGAGGATTACCGTGATGGAATCAATGGCTCACGACGAAGAGAGCTCTCTCTCGAGAGTGAGATGCTCTGTGATGTGCGAGGTATGTGCGAGAGTGAAATGGGAGATGAAGTGGCATTTCTGATTCGCGATAGGAAAAGCCAGAGACGTGGAATGGAGGAGCTGACGCGTGGCTGAAGAAGGAAATGGAGAGCGTTGACGCATGTGCTAACGAGGTGGCAGCGAAGGAGAGGTAGCATGGAGGAGAGAGAAGCACAAAGGTAAATGGAGGAAAAATGAAAATGGAGGTAGTGTGACGAAAGGTGGCTAGAGGAAGTCCTTGGACTCTCTAGCCTTGACTCTCAAGGGAGAATTGTTTCTGGTTTTAGAAAACTCAATTCTCATTAATCTCAAAAGTCCCAATTACAATAGAGAAGCTGGGTATTTATAGTAACCCATGCTCCTTACAAGCTAACCTATGAAAGGTAAAAATACAAAATAAGGACTACGTCGGGCAAGATTACATCATTTACATAGTGTGAAGGTTCCACAAGGTTATTCATCGAATATTAGTAGCCTTGATTCTATGAAAGATTTGAAGTTGGTTGGTTTAAAGTCTCACGATTGTCATGTCTTAATGCAACAACTTTTATCAGTAGCTATTCGAGCCATATTAACTGCCTCTGTTAGAGGTATTCTCACACGTTTGAGTTTGTTTTTCAATGCCATTTGCAAGAAAGTTGTTGATCCTCGATAGTTAGATCATTTGAAAAATGAGGCTATCAGACTATTGTGCCAATTGGAAATGTATTTCCCACCCTCATTTTTTGATATCATGGTTCATTTGATTGTCCATCTAGTGAGAGAGATTCGAATATGCGGGCCGGTTTTCTTGAGGTGGATGTACCCGGTTGAAAGATACATGAAGATCTTAAAGGGATATGTTAAGAATTAATTGAGACCAGAAGCTTCAATTATAGAGCGCTACATTGCAGAGGAAGCCATTGAATTCTGCTAAAGTTATATGCCAAGTTATGACCCAATAGGACTTCCAAAGAAAACACATGAGAACAGACGTGAAGGAAAGGGAGTTCGAGGAGTAAGGACTGAAAGTGTTAGTGGAAAAGATGTTAATCAAGCACATTTGTACATTTTAAACAACACAGAGGATGTTATTCCTTACATTTCACAACACATTGATGAAATTAAGTCAGCACATCCACGTATGAGTGAAAAGTGGACACTTAATGAACATAACAAATCCTTTTTAGCTTGGTTTAAGAAAAAGATTTATGTGACTCCGAATGTTTCTGAAAATCTATTGAGACTAGCTCGTGGACCTAACACTGGTATGATCACTTTTGGCGGCTATTACATAAACAATTACTTGTTCTATTCAAAGGAGGAAGACGATAAAAGTAGAGTTCAAAATAGTGGAGTTACCCTACAAGCTGAGGCTGTACACTTTTCCAGTTCCAAGGATAATAATCCAATTACAGCATTAATCAGTTATTTTGGAATAATACAAGAAATTTGGGAAATTGATTATGTGGCTTTTAGAGTTCCAGTTTTCAATTGTAAATGGGTTGACAGTAATTCTGGTGTGGTGATAGAAGACCTCGGATTCACTTTGGTGGATCTTAACAAAATGAGTTACACGGATGAACCATTTATTATGGCTAGTCAAGCAAGACAAATATTCTATGTCACTGACCTAGTGAATCATAAATGGTCAGTGGTATTGGAAGACAAAGCCATGCACACAACTGATGATGAAGACTCGCTAGATATACTTGAGACAAGCTCCTTCTCATCAAGAACCATTGAAAATAAGGTCGATGATGTACCCGATGAAATACATGCAACTAGATGTGATCACAACGAAGGCATATGGGATAAATAGGTGTCTTAGCATTTTTTTAATTACTTGTATAATTTATTTATTTTGTCTGTTCTAAATATAATCTACTAACACTTTGTAAACAGGTATGACGAGCTCTGGATCAGGTTCAACGAGAGGAGGGGGTAGATTTATGACTCGGATGCCTAATGTCACATCCCGTCGGGTTAATGAGAAACCAGTGACGGTGGAGTTTGATCCCCGAACATTTGTGCCTATTGGGGAACATGCAACATCGTTCAAAAGTTACTTGGGCGTGATGGCAAAAACACATGTCCCTATTGTCGGTACCTATTGGGATGATGTCCCACAGGTTGACAAAAATCTACTATGGCAGGATATTTTGGTATGTTTAAGATGTTTTACTTCCATCGTTGACTTATTTTTGTTGATCATGCTTTAACATTAATTTTTTTTTTAATAGGAAAATTGGAATATCCCTAATGATGAGAGGATAAGGAAGAAGATTTTATCCCACATTGTAGTCTGGTGGAGGGACTTCAAGACGAGAATGACACGTGAATACGTCTTTGGCTATAAACAAAACGACACTCCTTGTACAAAATATAAAATAACAGAGGAGGAGTGGGTGCAGTTTAAAGAATCTAGACTTACTCCTAAGTGGCAGGTATGTTTTTTAATATTTTGCTCTACTGCAGATCGTACTGATTACAATATTCAGTATAAGTTTTTGGTTGATGAGGATCCTCCGCACGTAGTGGCTGTGGGACGACAGATTGCAGGAGGCCAGACCATTCATGGTGCTCCTTTATTGCCAACTCACGCGCGGGTAATGATTGATGATCCGAGAGACCCCCAGGCTCGAGTGCCATTGCCTACATCTGAAATCCAATTCATGGGGGAGGCCTTAGGCACATTCATAGCTTGGCCTAAGGCTATGATCATGCTTATTGACGTCGGTCTCTAATTTGTCGTTAACAGCCAAAAGTAGTTGATGTAATATGTTGTTTTTACACTAGTGCGTTGAGCGCCAAAAGTGTCGTTGAGCGCCAAAAGTGCCGTTGAGCGCCAAAAGTGCCGCTGAGCGCCATTTAAGCGGGCTTGGACCTGTTTTCTATTATTTTTAGGGGCTTGGACCTGTTTTTCTGTTATTTTTATGTTCTATTTAAGGACTTGCACGTGCTAGGGATTGTATCTTTTGATGGCTTGAGCACAGAAACACACTTTTCACCCCTTGGGGGTAGATTTGGAGATGGTCATGGCTCTCCTCTTCTCTTTCTATGGTTTTTCTATCTCTTCCATTATTCATCTAGTTCTTCTATGACGATGGGGAACTAAACCTCATTTGTTGTTGGGAAAGATGTAACCTCTTAAACTCTCATGTATTGAATTGATTCTTGATTATATATGCTTTACTTCATTAATTGTTAGGGTTTTTCCTTTTTGCTCTATGCATGCTTTGTTTAACTCATTCAATTGCATGATCATTGACATTTTCTATATGGACACATATGGGGAAATCTAGAACTGGAGAAATTCTCCCGGAAGCAATATTACCTAGACATAGGAATAGGAGGATCGTTCCCTTTAAGCTTCTGTGCAAATATAATGCATGATTAATTGCTAGGGAGACAAGACATTGTGAACTAGTGATTATGATTAGGCTTTCTTCACCGAGACATCGGGTTTAAGGTAAATTAGAAAGTGGCATTAACATTAACGAAGAAAGATGAATTCATATAGGCATAAGAGTAAATTAGGTGAAATTTAAACCCAACAACAATATCATCAACTTCATCCCTTCATTCTTGTGTTTAGCCTCAATTGATCAAATTGCATTCATGTTTATTTTATTGCATTTGCATTCAAAACCCCAAAATTTGTTCTTTAGAGTCTTAATTAGTTGAAGAATCACATAATTGTTTAGTGCCGTGAGACTCTTGGGAAACGATACTTGGTCTTACCATTTATTATTACTTGATACGATTCGGTACACTTGTCGAGGTCTTAACAAGTTTTTGACTCCGTTTTCGGGGATTAAAAATTTGTTTATCATACACTCCTCACTCATCATCAGAGTCCTCCTCCTCAGCCTCAGCATCATCATCCTCATCCTCAACACCCTCATCCATGGCTGAAGCTTTAGCTCTACCACCCTCCTGTGTTGGGTCAACGGGTCATGCCACTCGGGCTGCAAAGTCATCCTGAGATATGAACTGTCTCTTAGGGAAGGCGGACATCAGTGTCCCCAGCAGCTGATGGACAAATTTATGAACACCGAAATACGACGTCACAAACTTGTTTTACAATCGGCAAGTATGACCGAATCGTTTCAAGTAATAAACTTGGTAAGACCAAGTATCGTTCTCCCAAAGGACTCACGACCTAGTTTAGTTATGTGATTCGTTGATTAGCTAAGACTTAAGAACGAAATAATTGGATTTTATATGCAAAAGACGAAAATAAACATGTATGCATGAGGTTGATCAATGGCTAAAACAAAAATACAAATACTTTCAATGGAATATATGGATGAGTATGTTGTTGGGGTTTATCAATTTCATCTTATCCACTCTCATATATTTTAGGAATTCAACATTCAATTCATCATTGTTAATGTCACTCTCTAAATTACCTTTCAAGAAGGCTTCTCCCTAATTACGAGTTCATACGATTCCTAGCATTCCTAATAATTAGTTCATTAAGCGCAGGAGCTTAACGGCAACCAATATACTATTGGGAGAAATTCCCCAGATCTAGACTTCCCCGTACGTTTCCGTATCGACAAAATCAATAATCATGCAGTGAATGAGTTAAACAAAGCAAGCATTGAACAAAGAAGGAAAACCCTAACTAATGATGAAAGAAAGCATAGGTCTTAAATATAAGATGTAAAAACAAATTCCATATATGAGAGTTTCATAAGACTACATTGATTCCCCAACAATAATACAAGGTTTAGTTCACCATATTCATGGTGAAACTAGATGACCAATAATGAAATAAAGAAAGATAAAACCCTAAAAAGGTGAAGAGGTAGCCTGAGCATCCAAGATCCTCCTTCAAAGGGGTGGAAGAGAGAGTATTTGCTTCGTCACAGCCAAAGATACAAACCCTAGGAAACCCTAAAGCTTATATACTATTCGTAAATTACAGAAAAATTAGGCCCAAGCCCATAAAAGTACCGCTCAGCGGTAAGTGCGCGAACTCGGTTCTTCCCCTCAGCGGCCATTTTGCCCCTCAGCGGATCCCCCGTGAACTCCTGAGTGCCGCTCAGCGGTAAACTGCCGTTGAGCGGTAGTTGCGGCTCCTCCTTTTGCACTTTTTGATGTCTTTTCTGATTCCATCTCTCTCCTTCACTTCTTTCACCAAATTCACCTTAAAACCTGCACAAAAACACTGAAATCAAGCATAAACCTGTCCAGCTCTCTTATATCTGAAAATATGAATAAAAGCATGATTTTAAGCTAGTTTCTAAGTATAAAGGTTGCTTTTAGTATCAATTTTAAGCATGAAAATAACAGTTTTTCAACTGTTATCATAACCCCAAACTTAGAACTTTGCTTGTCCTCAAGCAAACAAGATGTAACTCAATCTTCCACCAATTCATATGATGTTTCACTCATTCAAATATCTTCTTTTCAAGATAAGTAAAGACTTCAATCAAACTTTTGACCAAGATTTCAATCAAGATGTGCACATGCTTTAGTGTTTCACAAAGTCAGTTAATATTCAACAAATGCTATTTTTCATGAATGATCTATCAATTAAGCATAGATGTTTATGTGCTCATGGAATACTTCCTCACCAGGTAATGTGTTTCACTCACACAAGTGTATAAGAGGTAATCACTCATTCACTCCACTATCACAATGTCACATGAATCAACTTTGCCTTTCATTTTACCATAATCAAAAACATTCACAAGCATGCATTATCACAAGGACTTTTCAATGGCTTATAACGTGGCTGGGCTAACCAGAAAATTGGTTTTTCTGTATCACAAAATCCTTGAGTTAAAAGAATCATAACAACACAATTATTCTTATTTTTCCCAACTTTCTTTTGCATTGAGCTTTGCCTTTCTTTTCTTTTCTTTCTCTTTTTCTTTTCACATTCTTATTTCTTGGCTTCTTAGCTCAATGCTTTTCCCTTTTTCTTTTTCATGCTTTCCCAACAATCCCAAACTTGAACATTTATCAATACCACACAAGATTTTCTACTTAACTCAAGGTAAAGCTTTTCAAGGGTTTTCAATTTATGTTCAAGGCAAAGGGTTCAAAGGATAGAACACAAAGTGTTCTCTTTTAATGGGCTAACTTTATGAATTTGGCCAATAAAAAGGGTTCCAACAAACGGCCTTGATCATATGATGCAAAACAAGCAATTGATTCAATCATAGAAAACCTAGGCAAAATCATTCATGCTTCCAAAGCAATAACATTCAATCAATAAAAACTCTGAAGCTTAAAACCTCACATATAAGCTCATTCATATTTGACATACACATCCTGCTTAATCTCACAATCACAATCATAATATCCTGCATTTGTTCACAAAGCTTGTGAATCACCTGTATAAGCATTTTATGTGCACATCTATCTCAACATCAATCAATCAATAATCATCATCAAGCATTACTTATCACACAATCACAGTCAATAGCAAACCATCATCACAAACCAGGTTTCCAATAGAGTACATCAACCTTAATCTAAAAACCAAAAATAAATAAGTTCAGAAAACTTAAACCAACAAAAGCATAAGCATATGATAGCATTCATCAGTAAATGTTATCCCAGCTCCTCATCAATCTGAGCTGTCCTCTGTATCTTCCTCTTCTTCCTCATCTTCATCATCTTCAAACGCATCATCATCATCAGCTTCATCTTCTTCCATCTCCCTAACTGAAGCTTCAGCTGCTTCAGCTCCTCCTCCTTGCACCGGCTCCTCTGGCCAAGCTACCACATTATGGAATTCCTCCATAGTCCACCTGTGAGCTGGAGGTGTATCATACATCCCCACAATCATCTCAGCAGTAGCCACTTGCCCTCTATGAATGGATTGTAACTGAGAACCTATAAGAGACATGTACATGTCCCTCATCTGGAATGGTTCTGCTTCATGTGTCTCAGCAGATGTCTGGCTCTATGCTTGCCCTCTTCCTCTGCGAGCACGGCGTGGTGGAACTGGCTGAGCTGCCTCCTCACCTCCATAGTACTGTCTGTAATATGCCTCATCAATAGCTTTTCTTGGCCTTTCAAATGGTGGAGCAGAAGTGTCCACCCCAGCTATCTTACAAAGGTTAGTGATTAAGGAGGGATGTCCGAGGGGTGCTTTGTTATTTGAGGTATTAGCGCATACACTAATCTCATCAGCTATCACTTGCCCAATGTTAACATTTAAGTTCCTGATAGCACAGTAGATGAAGAGTGCCCGACTGAGAGTAATATCTGACACATGTGAACATGGCTGAATGTTCGCATGAGAAAATGCCATCCAATACTTTGCAAGAGGAGTCAGATCAATCCTCCTAATGTTTACCACTGAGCCATATCTATTCCTTTGGAAGTGTCCTCCAGGTATACATAGTACTCTTTCTACATTCTCAAAATCAGCCCCTTCCTCCATGCAAAGAGCAAACTGGCACTGCTCACCAGCTCACACAGTATCCAGGAAGTTACTGATTGAATCAGGATCATACCTGATAGCATGGCCTCTGACATAGCTCAAATAATTTTAAGTTGGATAGTCACCAATCTTCTTTGCACTGGTGTAGAATTCTTTTACCACAGCTATGTTGGCAGGTGCAGGATATGTGGCTAGCTTTTCCAAGTCATTCCCTAAGAATTGCTCTCTAAATTGAGGAGCAAAGTTAGGTATCATTCCAACTTTTCTCTCCATAAGGAGTCTTTTGTCTTGCACCATCTTGAAGTGCTTCTCATGTTTCCGAGAGAGGAACCTACTAGACCAGGGCTGTTCTGGTTCCTTTTCCTTTCTCTTGGTTGCCATGGTTTTCAACCTTTTTTCCTGAAGAAGATGTCATTCCTGCATTCAAACACAGATACAAAACCACAGAACATGATGTTAATCATTAGTAAAACACAGAACACAACTCCTTTCGAAGCTAAACCACCGCTGAGGGTCAGAATTTCCCCTCAGCGCCACCAGTGCCACAGTCCAAAACGCAACAAATCAAAAAAACCAAGTCTGGCACAGTGCCGCTCAGCAGCAGTTTACCCTTGAGCGGTAACTCTGCAGAGTTTTGAAAAATCTCTTTTAAGCTGTCCTAACTCCACCCAAACGCAATTTTCAGTTTTCCAGATCAAAACCATGCAGTTTAATCGGTTCAAACATCAATTATATCATCAAATCATGCATACAATCCAAAACCCCTAAATATTCATGCTTTGACAATCACATTCAAAATCAAGAACCCTAGAATGAACAAAATGCTTTTTTACTTACTTGGGTGGAGATACTAGATGCAATGAGAATGCTTCCAAGCTAAGATGCTCTCTTCCAACCCCAAACTTAGATGAAACACTATTGAGCAAGTGAGTGGAAGAGAAAATTTTTCACAAGAGAAGAGGTAAAAGATGTGGAGAACCTTGGAAAAGGTATGTGGGAGTGTATTTGCAGAGAAGAACCAGCAAACAGAAGCTTATGCGCAGCTTAGGGTATAAAAATACCCTAATGGGCTCGGATCCCGCTAAGGGGCAACAAAGCCCACTCTGCGAGAGTACCGCTCAGCGGTAAGTTGCCGCTCAGTGGCACTTTCGTGATGTGCTCTTCTCCTTCATTTCTTAACCTACGTGCCTCCTAAACATTCCCCTCACTGGTTCCCTGCAATTCAATTTTCAGAAAACTTATGCAAAACCCTATTACTACTACAATGAAACAAACAAAAACAATCAATCAACTGGGTTGCCTCCCAGGTAGCGCTTGTTTAACGTCACGAGCCTGACCCAAAATCCACCAACACCCATCAGTAGGTGTTACAATACTTACCAACACCCATCAGTAGGTGTTACACACTTAGCAACCTTCAGTAGATGCTATATCCAACTAGCATCCTTCAGTAGATGCTATGTCCAACAAAATATTTACAAAATAATGTCCACAAATTAAAAGTAACAAAAACAAAAATAAAATCAAAAGTTTTTAAATCACTGGGTTGCCTCCCAGCAAGCACTCTTTTAACGTCATTAGCTTGACCCAGTAAAGTTCAAGTTCCTTTTTCATAATTGATGTTGTTATCCCACAACCTCCTCAGCTGTTTCCTGTGCACTATTTTGATATTTCCAAAATGCGGAGACTTTATCTCTATCATCTCCTTCTCTTTATAGCCTTTCACTACCCACAACTTGTTTTTGACTCTCACAGGTGTACCAAGTTGGGGTCTTCCTTTCCAGTCCTCAGGAACTTTTCCTCCTCTTCCAATATTTTCTCCTTTATGAACCTGAAATAACAAACAATGGTTACCTTTAACCTTGGGCTCTTCATCTTGATGGCTAGTCATGTGTGCATCTTGAAATGCAGCTTTATAACTAGCTTCTTCCTCCTTTGTTTGCCTCTCATCTTTAAAGACATCTACAACAACTCTCTCCTCTCGGTCCTAGAGCACCACTATACCTTCGTTTACATCAATGATAGCTTTGGCCGTTTTCATAAATGGTCTTCCAAGAATGATAGGTATCTTTTCTGTCTCCATCTTCATCACCACAAAGTCTGCCAAGAACTGGAGTTTTCCAACACAAACTATAACGTCCTCTGCAATCCCACATGGTTCCTTTGAAGATCCATCGGCCATTACTAACTTAACCTTTACAGGTTTCATATTAACATTGCCGATTTGCTCCAGTAAAGAGTAAGGTATCAAGTTAACTTTTGAACCTAAATCAAGAAGAGTTTTTTTAATCCTTTTCTTCCCTATAGTACAATGGATAGAAAAGCCTCCTGGATCTGTTGCTTTTGGAGGGAATGACTCCTTTTTAACAGTTTTACACTTCTTTGTATCATCATCTCTACGCCTTTTCTTTGTAGAGACGTCTTCCTCAGGTTTGGTGTAAACTGCAATTTGTTGTAGAATCTGTTCCCAAGGTGCATCATTATCCACCATATTGAATAATTAAGTGAAATCCAGTTGATTCTCATGATTAATTGGAAAAGGAAAACTATTCTTGCTCTCTATTTCTCTTTTCTCTTCTGTTTCTCCTTTGTCTAACTCAACTATCTCCTCATTTGTGCTCTCCACCACTCTACATTCTTCTCTGGGGTTAACCTCAGTATTAGCCCCAAAATTTCTATTAGGCTTTTCTTCCACTTGCTTCGTAATCCGACCCATCTGAAGCTCCAAATTTTTGATAGCAACTTCAGTGCTCTTTTGGGTAGACTCAGTTTTCTGTATAAATTGATTCACAGTTTCTTCCATCTTTGTAAACCTTTCGTTAAATGAAGCAAATTGTTGCCATAGAGTTGGTTGTTGCTGTTTGAATTGACCATTTTGTCCAGCCTGCCCATTCTGCCCTTGACCAATGCTTGGGTGTGGTTTCCACCCTTGATTGAAGTTCCCTTGACGGTATGGAAACTGGTTGGCCATAAAGTTCACATCTTCCAAAGCTTCTGCTGGAAAGGCACACTGACCATTTATGTGGTCACCTCCACATAATTCGCACAACTGAGCTTGTACCTGTGCAGCAGTCTTCAACTCTTTAGGCAATTGTGCAAGTGTTTTTGTAAGAGCTTCCAGTTGTTGAGTTAGAATTTTATTTTGTGCTAGCAAGGCATCATGCGTTTGTAATTGAAGAACTCCTTTTTGTTGTAGAGGAGCTCCTCTTTCACTGTTGAGCTCATTATCACTTGTAGCCATATTTTCAATAATTTCTTTTGCTTCCTCTGGAGTTTTCCATTTAATGTTTCCTCCTGCTGAGGCATCAAGCATCATCTTGGTTTGTGAACCAAGCCCTCCAAGGAAGGTAAGGACTACTTCCTCTTCTTCAAAGCCATGCGTGGGCGTTTTCCTTAACAAGCTTTTGTACCTATCCCATGCATGCCCCAGTGATTCTTCCATGCCTTGCCTGAATGAAGAAATCTCTTGCTTGCCTTTAATCACCTTTGATTGTGGAAAGTATTTATTTAGAAACTTGGTTACCACTGCTTCCCACTTTGTGAAACTTCCTTCTAGGAAAGAATTTAACCAAAGCTTAGCATTGCCTCCTAATGAGAAGGGAAACAAGCTAAGTTTGATCGCTTCATCTGGCACCACATTGATTTTGACTGTGTTGCAAATCTCATTAAATGTAGTGAGGTGCTCATATGGGCTTTCATGAGATAACCCATTGAATTGATTGCTCTTTACCAGTTGGAACAACGCTGGTTTGACCTCCATATTAGCTGCATTGACTCTAGGTCTAGCTATACTGTTAAAGTGCTGAGGTCCAGCTATATTGGTGTAATCAACAAGAGTTCTTCTGTTATTATTGTTCTCCATATTTTCTGTGCTATGGTCAGAACCCTGTGGTGATGGTTGCAACAGAGTTTCCAGAGAAGGAAAGAGTTCTCTAGATGTTCTGATTCTTCTCCTCCTTCTACTCTAGTCCAAACCTTCAAGAAGAGGTTCTGCAATTATCTTGCTCCTAGTTCAATTTGCCTCCTGCATACACAAGAACACAAAACCCTAGAATTCTTGGTTAGCACAAAAAGATATAGGAGAAGATAAAATAAAAACAGAAAAAAAAAATAAACACAGAAATAAAATAAAATAAAATAAAAACAGAAAAATAAAAACAGAAATTCAAAATTAAAGTCAAAGATAATCAATAATCACACAAATTAACCACTTAAACCACGAGTACCCGGCAACGGCGCCAAAAACTTGATGGACAAATTTATGAACACCGAAATACGGCGTCACAAACTTGTTTTACAATCGGCAAGTATGACCGAATCGTTTCAAGTAATAAACTTGGTAAGACCAAGTATCGTTCTCCCAAAGGACTCACGGCCTAGTTTAGTTATGTGATTCGTTGATTAGCTAAGACTTAAGAACAAAATAATTGGATTTTATATGCAAAAGACGAAAATAAACATGTATGCATGAGGGTGATCAATGGCTAAAATAAAAATACAAATACTTTCAATGGAATATATGGATGAGTATGTTGTTGGGGTTTATCAATTTCATCTTATCCACTCTCATATATTTTAGGAATTCAACATTCAATTCATCATTGTTAATGCCACTCTCTAAATTACCTTTCAAGAAGGCTTCTCCCTAATTACGAGTTCATACGATTCCTAGCATCCCTAATAATTAGTTTATTCAGCGCAGGAGCTTAACGACAACCAATATACTATTGGGAGAAATTCCCCAGATCTAGACTTCCCCGTACGTTTCCGTATCGACAAAATCAATAATCATGCAGTGAATGAGTTAAACAAAGCAAGCATTGAGCAAAGAAGGAAAACCCTAACTAATGATGAAAGAAAGCATAGGTCTTAAATATAAGATGTAAAAACAAATTCCATATATGAGAGTTTCATAAGACTACATTGATTCCCCCAACAACAATACAAGGTTTAGTTCACCATATTCATGGTGAAACTAGATGAACAATAATGAAATAAGGAAAGATAAAACCCTAAAAAGGTGAAGAGGTAGCCTGAGCATCCAAGATCCTCCTTCAAAGGGGTGGAAGAGAGAGTATTTGCTCCTCCTTTTGCACTTTTTAATGTCTTTTCTGATTCCATCTCTCTCCTTCTTCACTTCTTTCACCAAATTCACCTTAAAACCTGCACAAAAACACTGAAATCAAGCATAAACCTGTCCAACTCTCTTATTTCTGAAAATATGAATAAAAGCATGATTTTAAGCTAGTTTCTAAGTATAAAGGTTGCTTTTAGTATCAATTTTAAGCATGAAAATAACAGTTTTTCAACTGTTATCAGCAGCTCCTACTCGCCCCTGTATAAGGCAGCCAGTCTAAAATCAAGCAAAGAATAGTACATGTTCCGCATTTGAAAAGGGACGGCATCATGAACTGGCTCTTGGGCAAGTGGTGGTGCTCTGTTGTGTACCTTGGGCTGCTGTGGTGGTGGTGCTGGGTGGCCTGGTTCATCCACTGCACAGTAGTGAGTAAAGTAAGCTGCGTCCAGCTCTTTTCTTGGACGCTCTAGTGGTGGCCTAGACACATCAATATCTGCAGCCTCACAAAGATGGGTGATCAAGTATGGGTGTCCCAGGGGTGCCTTGCTGGTTACACCACTGGCACAACTCTAGATCTCATCACCTATAACTTGCCCAATATTAATGTTTAGGCCCTTGAGAACATAGTAGAGGAAGATGGACCTCTAGACAATGATGTCCGAAACATGGGAGCATGGTTGAATGTTGGCATGAGAGAATGCCATCCAATATTTTGCCAGAGGCGTCAGATGGGGTCTAATAATGTGAATAGGTGCCCCAGATCTGTTCCTCTGAAAGTGCCCTCCAGGCACACATAAAGTATGCTCTACGTCCTCATAGTCAACTCTTTCCACCATGGACATGGCAAACTGACACTTCGCTCCCTCCCAGTCTACACCAAGAAAACTGTTAATGGTGTCAGCATCAAAGGCAACCCTCTTACCCCTTACGTAGCTAAGGTACTGATAACAATTGAAAAACTGTTATTTTCATGCTTAAAATTGATACTAAAAGCAATCTTTAACACTTAGAAACTAGCTTGGAATCATGCTTTTGTTTATATTTTTGGAAATATGAGAGTTGGACAGGTTTATGCTTGATTTTAGTTTTTTATGCAGGTTTTAAGGTGAATTTGATGAAAGAAGTGAAGAAGGATAGAGATGAAATCAGAAAAGAACTCAAAAAGTGCAAAACAAGAGAAGCCGCAAGTACCGCTCAACGCCAGTTTACTGCTGAGCGGCACTAATGAACACTCGTTGGCTCCGCTGAGGGGTGAAAGTGAAGCTGAGGGGAAGAATTCAACACACACACTTACCCCTAAGCAGTAGTTTACCGCTGAGCGCCATTATTTTGGGCTTAGAACCACTTTTCTCTAATATTTCAAATAGTATATAAGCTTTAGGACTTCCTAGGGTTTGTATCTTTGGCAGAGTACAAAGCGAAGACACACCTTTCCACCCATTGGAGGAAGATCTTGGATGCTAAGGCTACCTACTCATCTTTCTAGGGTTCTATCTTTCCCTATTTCATTGTATTTCATCTAGTTTCACCATGAATATAGTGAACTAAACTCTTCTTGTTGTTGGGGAATCAATGTAATCTTTTGAAGCTCTCATATATGGAATTTTGTGTTTAAACATCAAATCTATGATACATGCTTTCTTTCATCATTAGTTAGGGTTTTTCCTCTTTGCTCAAAGCATGCATTGTTTAACTCATTCAATGTCATGATTATTGGTTTTATTGATATGGACACATACGATAAAATCTAGATCCGGGGAAACTCTCCCAACAGCAGTATAAACCTAGACATATGAGTATGATGGTTGGTTGTCGTTAAGCTTCCGTTCACTATAATGCATGATTAATTGCTAGGGAGACAAGACATTGTAAACTAGTGATTATGATTAGGCTTTCTTCACCGAGACATCGGGTTTAAGGTAATTTAGAGAGTGGCATTAACATTGATGAAAATAATGATGAATTCCTAAAATATATGAGAGTGGATAAGATGAAATTGATTTCTCCAACAACATACTCATCCATATAATTCGTTCAGTGTTTGTGTTCTTCTTTCCCATTGATCATCACATGCATACATGTTTACTTTTTGTCTTTTGCATTTGAAACTTATAACAATTTGTTCACAAGTCTTAAATAATCAAGAAATCATATAACTAACTAGGCCGTGAGTCCTTTGGGAGAACGATACTTGGTCTTACCGAGTTTATTATTTGATACGATTCGGTCATACTTGCCGAGGGTTAAACAAGTTTTTGGCGCCATTTTTCGGTGTTCATAAATTTGTCATCAAGTTTTTCGCGCCGTTGCCGGGGACTCGTGGTTTAACTAGTTCATTTGCGTGATTATTGATTATCTTTGACTTGAATTTTGAATTTTGAAATTTGAATTTCTGTTTTTATTTTCTGTTTTTTATTTTCTGTTTTTACTTTTTGTTTTTATTTTTTCGGTTATTATTTTATTTTATTTTCTGTTTTTATTTTTCGGTTATTATTTTATTTTATTTTTCTGTTTTCTGTTTTTATTTTTCTATTTTTTTTATTTTTCTGTTTTTATTTTATCTTCTTGTCTCTTATTTTATATCTTCTATATCTTTTTGTGCTAACAAATTTTTCTAGGGACTTGTTTTCTTGTGTATGCAGGAAGCAATTCGAACTAGAAGCAAGAAAACCTCGGAACCTCTTCTTGAAGGCTTAAACGAGAGTAGACGGAGGAGAAGAATCCGTACATCTAGAGAACTTTTCCCTCCTCCGAAAATTCTTTTACCACCTTGACCACAAGGTTCTTACCATAGCACTAAGGAGATGGAGAATAATAATGTTAGACGGACTCTTGTAGATTACACTAATGTAGTTGGCCCTCAACATTTCAATAGCATAGCAAGACCGAGGGTCAATGCAGCTAATATGGAGGTGAAACCGGCGTTAATCCAACTAGTTAAGAGTAATCAATTTAATGGGTTGTCTCATGAAAGCCCATATGAGCACCTCACAACCTTTAATGAAATTTGCAATACAGTGAAGATAAATGGGGTGCCTGACGAAGCAATCAAACTTAGCTTGTTTCCTTTCTCATTGGGAGGCAACACTAAGCTTTGGTTGAACTCTTTTCTAGAAGGAAGCTTTACAGAGTGGGAAACTGTGGTGACAAAGTTTTTGAACAAATACTTCCCACAATCCAAGGTAAACAAAGGGAAGCAAGAGATCTCATCTTTCAGGCAAGGCATGGAGGAATTACAAGGTCATGCATGGGACAGGTACAAAATCCTATTAAGAAAGACTCTCACCCATGGATTTGATGAAGTAGAAGTAGTCCTATTCTTCCTTGGAGGTCTTGGTTCACAAACCAAGTTGATGCTAGACGCCTCAGCTGGAAGCAATATTAAATGGAAGTCTCCGGAGGAAGCAACTAAAATAATTGAAAACATGGCTACTAGTGACAATGAGTTGAACAGTGAAAGAGGAGCTCCTAGTTAGAACGAGTTGCTACAATTTTAATCAAATGATGCCCTGCTTATTCAAAATAAGATTATTTCTCAGCAGTTGGAAGAAGTAATTAAGAAACTTTCTCAATTACCACAAGAAATACAAAATGTTTCAATGGTTCAATGGTAGCAGCAAAGATGGAAAACACAACCTACTCCATCTGGGAAGACAACAAAACTTGACGAGACTTTCCAACAATTCTTGAAGCCGAATGCATCTTATTGTAAGAATGTGGAAGTTGCATTTAAAAATATGAAGATCCATATTGAGAAAATAGTTGACAAGATGAAAAATGGTAATCTTAGAGAGGAGCGTAAGACTATTGTTACCAGAAGTGGTAAGGTGTTAGAGGAGAGAAAAATAGAAAGAGAGGAGAAAGAAAATGAGAGTGAAAAAGAAACATGTGAGTGGAAAGAAAGAGTTGAGAGAGAGAAAAAGAAAGAAGAAGAAGATGAATGGAAAAAGAAAGAGAGAGATGAGAGAGATGAAAGATAAAAAGAAAAAGAGTTTGAAAAACCACTTCCTTATCCAAAGAATTATTCAAGGAAGGAGAAAGAAAAACAGTTGGAAAGATTCATGGAGTTGTTTAAGAAGCTGGAGATTACTATACCATTTTCTGAAGCATGGTAACAGATGCCATCATATGCAAAATTTTTGAAGGAACTCCTTACAAAGAAAAGCAAGTACATTGAGAAGGAAACTATCAAAGTACAGGGTAATTGCAGTGCAATCATACAGAAATTACCTCGTAAGCTTAAAGATCCAGGAAGCTTCACTATTCCGTGCACCATAGGACACTTGGAAGTTGGAAGAGCATTGATTGATTTAGGAGCTAGAATTAATTTAATGCTGCTATCCATGTTTAAAACAATTGAGGGTTTGGAACTCAAACCTACCAGAATAGCTCTTCAATTGGCAGATAGGTCTCTTAAATATCCATATGGAGTGGTTGAAGACGTTTTAGTGAAGGTTGACAAGTTTGTATTCCCAATAGATTTTATTGTAATGGAGATGGAAGGGAATGGTGATGTGCCTCTCATTCTTGGGAGACCTTTTATGAAGACTGCTAGAGTTTTAATTGATGTAGAGAATGGTAAGCTTAAAGTGAGAGTTCATGATGAAGAAGTGAACTTTGACGTATTCAAAGCCATGACATATCGAAATGATGATAAAACATGTTTTCAACTTGACGAACTTGATGAAGTTTGTATGGTGCAAGAAAGGATGGTGCGTTATGCTTCTCCATTAGAAAAAAACTCTTATTGATGCTTGTGAAGATTTAGATGAAGGAGAAGAGAAATTAATTGAAGAATGTATGATGGACTTGGAAACATTGAAGGAGATTCCAGTGGAAGATACAAACATTGAGATAATTGATAAGGAAGAAGAAGTCAAAGCAAAGAAGTTAGAATTAAAAATACTACCATCACATCTGAAGTATGTTTTTCTAGAAGAAGATGGAACAAAGCCAGTCATCATCAGTAACTCTTTGTTTCCAAAAGAAGAAGAACAATTGATAGAAATTCTGAAAGCTAACAAAGAAGCGATAGGGTGGTCAATCTCAGATCTTAAAGATATCAGCCCAACTTATTGTATGCATAAGATCTTTATGGAAGATTATTATAGACCGAGTGCTCAACCATGGAGAAGGTTAAATCCTATAATGAAGGAGGTGGTTAGAAAAGAAGTGTTGAAACTCTTGGAAGCTGGTATCATCTATCCAATCTCTGATAGTGAATGGGTAAGTCTAGTATAGGTGGTTTCAAAGAAAGGCGGGATGATAGTAATTCATAATGAGAAGAATGAACTTATTCCTACTCGGACAGTTACTGGATGGCGAATGTGCATTGATTATAGGAAGCTAAATAAAGCCACTAGGAAGGATCATTTTCCTCTCCCTTTCATGGATCAAATGTTGGAGAGATTAGTAGGTCAAGCTTTTTATTGCTTTCTAGATAGATATTCTGGATTCAATCAAATTGTGGTAGATCCAAAAGACCAAGAGAAGACGGCCTTTACTTGTCCTTTTGGTATCTTTGCCTACAGAAAGATGCCATTTGGATTATGTAATGCTTCAGCTACATTTCAAAGGTGTATGTAGGCAATTTTTGCAGATCTCCTAGAAAAGTGCATTGAAGTCTTCATGGATGATTTTTCAGTCTTTGGAAATTCTTTCCAAAGGTGTTTGGCTAATTTGGATATTGTTCTTAAAAGATGTGTTCAGACAAATCTTATTCTTAATTGGGAGAAATGTCATTTCATGGTAACAGAAGGAATTGTGCTGGGACATAAAATTTCTGCTAAAGGGATTGAGGTGGATAAAGCCAAAGTAGAAATTATTGAGAAACTGCCTCCACCAACAAATGTAAAGGGAATCAGGAGTTTTCTAGGTCATGCTGGATTTTACAGAAGATTCATCAAAGATTTTTCAAAAATTGCTAAACCATTGAGTAATCTTCTTATCAAGGATGCCCCTTTTGTGATGAATGAAGAATGTTTGAAAGCTTTTGACACATTGAAGAGTAAATTAGTGTTAGCTCCAGTAATTATAGCTCCAGATTGGAATAACAATTTTGAGCTAATGTGTGATGCTAGTGATTATGCAATAGGAGTCGTTCTTGGCCAGCGAAAAGAGCATAGCTTTCATCCAATTTATTATGCCAGCAAAGTTCTGAATGATGCTCAGTTGAATTATGCTACTACGGAGAAAGAGTTCCTAGCTATAGTGTATGCTTTAGAGAAATTTAGATCTTATCTTATTAGGTCTAAGGTGATTATTTATACAGATCATGCAGCTATCAAATATTTGTTGACAAAGCCAGACTCTAAGCCACGTCTGATTAGATGGGTACTACTCTTGCAAGAATTTGATGTGGAGATCTGGGATAAGAAAGGGAGTGAGAACTTGATTGCTGATCATTTGTCATGGCTAGTCAACAAGGAGGTCACTAGCAAGGAATCAAAGATCTGGGAATCTTTTTCAGATGAAGCACTCATGTATATTCAGCATAGGCCATGGTTTGCTGATATGGCTAATTTCAAAGCTGCAAGGGTAATGCTAGAAGATCTAAGGTTTAATCCTTTTCGACATCCCTATTTATGTACGAATGTCTCAATTGGGTCCTCGTTTTTTAAAGTGTATCAAAATGGTCCCTAATTTTGAAAATTGATATCAATTGAGTCCTTTCCGTTAAGTTGGCTGGACGACGTTAAAAAAATTGATGAGTGGATGCTGAGATGACGAACGAACGCTCGTCCACCAGCGAACGAACGCTCGTCCACCAGAGAACGAACGCTCGTCGACCTCTTACTGCTGGACGACCGTTCGTTCCACACTGGACGACCGTTCGTTCGGTGGTCGACGAGCGTTCGTTCGCTGGTGGACGAGCGTTCATTCGTCATCTCAGTATCCACTCATCAATTTTTTTAACGCCGTCCAGCCAACTTAACGGAAAGGACTCAATTGATATCAATTTTCAAAATTAGGGACCATTTTGATACACTTTAGAAAACGAGGACCCAATTGG